>NW_027043838.1:600000-1094381 GCF_037102585.1 Saccharomycopsis crataegensis
CCAACTATCAAGTCCCAATACTTCACACCATCCCAACAGGCTCCTGATACTCCACAAACCAACCAAGTTGATGTATTCTCCACCCCATTGACACACTTATCCATCAATGATTCCGCTGCTTTTGACGCCACTGGCTTAGACTTGTCGCCTCTTGAACAAGATGTCATTTTCAACCCACAAGCAAATCAAAGCTCGAATTATGTGTTGGGCAATAACAATGGTCTTAATAATAATCTCGGTGGTCCAATTGACAATGGTTCAAAGCTTGACTTCAACAACTTGGATGGTTTCTATCAATCTTTGTCAGTGGGTAATGATGTTACTGTTGACAATATCAATAATGCTCCAAGATCCCAAGAAGTACTTCTTGAATCATTCTCAAGTACTGTTAACAATAGTGATATTAGCCAAAAGCAGCTGCAACAACAACATCAACATCAACATCAACAACATCAACAGACTCCAGTACAGCAGCAACAAACTAAGTATGAAGATTCAAGTGATAATATTGACTTCATGTCTTTATTACAAGATAATATCAACTTTAGTGGTGTTTCAGAACAGCAGCAGCAGCAATTCCAACAACAACAGCAATTCCAACAGCCAAATTTTGAAAACCCATTCGCTATAAGTGAGTTGGAATTCACCTTCTAATAGACTTTTCAATTCTCTCAACTTTACTATTATTAATGTTTCATAATTTTCTTTACTCATCTTCAATTTATTTTCTCGGTTTTATAGATATAGATTATCTTCTTTTTTTTATGAGGTTCCTCCCTCTAACATATTATATTTACGGTTTATAACTTTTATTGTTTTCACTTTACGACTCTGGGCATATATATATATATTTATTTCTCGACCTTTTCATTTGATTAACCTTTTGCCTTCTTTTTTTTGTTTCCCATCATAATAAAAGTACTATATTTAATGATTCAATGTATCTAGAATTTGTACTGTAAATTTTTTAGGGTTTCAAAAATGGCGATTGCACTTAACAACATAAAACGGGATCTTGTTTTAAAATCACGCTACATGCGACATTTAATAATCGAATCTTAACTAAGCAAGAAGTACAGAAAAAGATAAAGCAAAAAATATTTCAATCCTTTTTTAGTATATATGTATAAACCATCTACTATACTTACTCAGATCGACTAAATAATACAGAACAGTACTATTCCGTCCCGAAGATCCTGCCTCCTTCTCGAACATTCTTCATGTAACCTAAATATTATGTATTTAAACTTAAAAAATTAATCAACATTGAACAAATCAACTCAAATTTAACAGAACAATCAAAATTCCAGAATATTTTGAAAGCAGATATTGGACTAAAGATATAATAAAAATACAACTATATGTTGTTCTTTGAGAACAAAAACTCACTGATGTCCAGATAACAGCCCTACTAAACATAAACATGAATCAACAGCATTCTACAAAAATTAGAGAGTGAAATATCTTCACTTCTTAATGATAGTTAGCAATTACATATTTAGGAACTACGTATTCTTATTGTTATTTTTACCATCTTACTTGTTACAAGGTGTTGATATGCCTGATCCATATAGAGAATCTTTTACCCAGAAAACTCCTAAACACTCTACGGTGCTTCTATTTGTTATATAAGGGGTTCAATATCCAGATTCATTTACCTTTATATCTATTTCATCAACTACAGATAGTGTGAATATATTACTATATTACCAGGAAAATCACTTTTTTCTTTCATTTAAAGTTTGATTTGTTAATGAACATACAAGTATATATCTATATAAATTCATATGTGGTACCACTATTTATTTGATGTCAGGGAAAGCCATATTATGGTGATTCTACTAATATTTGGATTATTATTTTGGCGAACGGCTGAATGATTTGTGTCTTTACGAGTCACAGAGGTTCTGAATAACATGCAAGCCGGGCATTTCATGCCGGTCTTTCTAATAGATAAGTAAAATGCTATAACTTTCTCACAACCTCACACTCCTTGCTTTAAGAATTAATGATCACGTGATATGACAATAGAAATGTGATTCACAAAACTGGAAACTAAAGCTTTCAAGTTGCCTGCTTAGCTTAGGGGTAAAGCGTTGCACTTGTAATGCAAAGATCACTAGTTCGAATCTGGTAGTAGGCAGCATCAATTTTTTTGTTTTTACAACCCAGTCTTTTGGATTTTGTAGAATGAACTTCAATTTTTTTTTTTTTCGTTTCGTTTCGTTTATTTCAAAGTATATAGCCTTATCAAATTTAACTTTTTAGGAACGTCTATTAAACTCAGCATGCTTTTGCTTATTATAGGTTTACTGTGGTGAGCCAGAATTGCACGTGATGAAATACTTCAAAAACGTGAGACAGAAAACAAAAAATCAGAACTTTGCGTTCAATATTTTGATATGAAAAAGTATTTATTTATACTGTCCCTAGGTTTTTTTTTTTAGAAGTTGAAGCCTAGTAATAGGAGTTTGGAATTGTATCCAGAATACTTTGTATAATTAACTGTATCATAGAAGAGGAAAAGCATAGCGCCTTATTTTTTTTCTGATTCTTTCATTCACATTTGTTCATTCACTCATTATTTTTCTGGCGATAAGGAGATATTGATAATGTTCGAGGATAGAGATGTACCGGAAATGCCTGGCATTTTACAGCCAGATAATGTTGCTTTTGATTTAAAACAAACAGTTGCTCAAATGCTTGGGCTCAAAAGATTTGATCGTTTCCCAGGAAGTCAGCCCGTTAGTTTTGAGCGGAAGCATATCGCGGAAAGATTAATGAAGCATGATTACTATGTATGTGAGAAGTCTGATGGGTTAAGATGTCTAATGTTAATATTGGCTGACAGCTTTGATGGAAGAGTTGAGGAGGGAGTATTTTTAATCAATAGATCTTATGAGTTTTATCGTGTGCCAAACATTCATTTTCCAATAAGCAAACGAAATTTAATTCAGCCTCATAATGGAACTCTAGTTGATGGAGAATTAGTATTGGATAAAAGGCCAGACGGCACGAAAGAATTGAGATATTTAGTATTTGATTTGCTAACAGTGAATGGGACTTCATACACTTCAAGACCAACAGACCGAAGATTGGCTCATATTAATGATTTGATCGAACCATACTATGAATACCGAAAACAATATCCAGAAGAAAGTGCGGGATTTGCTTTCAAAGTTACCCCAAAGAAGATGTCTACATGCTCAAAAATCCCAAGAATATTGGATTCCTTGCCTCATTTGCCACATATTTCTGATGGGTTAGTTTTCACTTGTTGTGAAACCCCATACGTGTTTGAAACTGATTCTACTTTATTGAAATGGAAACCTGCCGAAGAGAATACTATTGATTTCAGAATTGAATTGAAGTTTAAGTTATATAAAGATGAAATAGAGGAATATTATGATTACGATTCAAAGCCAAAAATCGAACTACATGTCTGGAAAGGTGACAGAAATTATGATTACTTTGGTGACTTAAGTATAACAGATCACGAATGGGAAGAGTTGAAGAAATTGGAACAACCTTTGAATTTGAGAGTTGCAGAAGTTAAGAAAAATAATAATGGGGATTGGAATATTCTTAGATTTAGAGATGACAAGGAACATGGAAACCATTATACTGTGGTGAGGAAGATTCTACAATCTATTGGTGACGGTGTTTCTAGTAAAGAGCTAGTTCAAACCTGCCCAGAAATCGAAAGACTGTGGATCAGGCGTGCTGCTGAAAGAAAACAAATGGCAATGGCAAAGCAGGGACATAGAGCACCACCTCCACAACAAAACCATGTGTCAAACAATAGATCAAATAGTGAATCTGATGAAATAGCATCCAGAAAACGAGCTGCTGCAAATATCCTACCAACTTATGATTTTGAAGATGATGACGATGACGATGATGTGGATGAAGTTGATGTGAAGAGACGGAAGGGTTGATTTACATGATTATATGATGAGTGATAATGATAGCTAACGCATTTTTTCTTTTTTTTTATTCTTCTTCTGTTGTACTATAGTTTTAATAGCTAAATCGCTGCCTAATGTGATTTGTAGATTTATAAATTCAGAAAATTCTGTAATGAAAGCATTAATTAAGCTACCCTAAGAAAGTCAGAAACAAAGTAGAAAAAAAAAAAGGATAATTCATAAAATATCATACATATACTATAATTAATTTAACTATGGTTATTATTATTATTGCTGTTGTTGTTGTTGTTGTTGTTGTTGTTGTTGTTGTTGTTGTTGTTGTTGTTGTTGTTGTTGTTGCTGCAATATTTGTTTTTGCATTTGGATATGTTTTTGATGCATGTATTGTTGGTGCTTCTGTTGTGCTAGTAGTTGTTGTTTTTGAAGCAAATATTGTTGCTGCTGTTGTATGGAAGGGGTCACATAAACTCTTGGTTTGATGATATATTCATCATTGCTATCAATTTTGAAATACGCCACTCTACCACTAATTGGACTGCTACTTAATCTACCATTACCAAAACCATTACTGTAGAATTCTCTCATTTTGACATATTTTGATTTTGATCTGATTGGCAATCTATTATTGGTAGCCAAAGGCATGGCAAACGATCCCTTAACACCCTCCATGACTTGAAACGTTTCTTCATCTGAATCCAAATATTGTGAACCCCCATGTGCTAAATCATCCTTTTCTGCTTGTGCCAAAGCTGAACTTGCCAAAAGCTTGACTTGATTCTTTCTTTGATAAGCAGCCAATAACGCGTCATAGGAGGCCGATCTACCAAGCACGGCTCTCTTGGCACCCATGGAGTGTGTTTTACAAGTCAAAGATCTTGCACAGAACCCACCATCCTTAAGAGGCACACCACATTGTTTCTCAACGTCCACGGGGCCTTTCACCTTAGCTTTTGCAGTGGTGGTTGTCTTTGATTTTTTCTCCATTTGCTTCTGTAATTTCTTAGTTTCCTTCTCCTTCTCCTTCTGCTCTTTTTCCTTTTCTTTTTTCTTCAACTTTTTCTGTTTACGCTCCTCAATCTTCTGTTGCTTCTTGAGTTCACGTAATTGTCTAGCTTCTTCTTTTTCCTTTTCCTTATCCAACTTCCTCTTTCTTGGATTCTTTGCAGTAGCATTTCCCAAACCAGATGAAGGACTGCTGATGGCACTAGCTGATGCAGATGGTGTCAATGATTTTTCGAGATTATTCTCAACCTTAACTGTGGATGTATTATTATTAGTATTATTTCCATTAATGATTGAGCTTGTAATTACCGGAGGATTTTTTTTCATTTCAGTACATTCTTTAATGTGCTTTTCAAGATAGGTGTCAAGGATTGGTCGTTCACAGTGGTTACAAATTCTGTATTTTAGAGGGGTTCTCAAAGGGTTCTTATTTTTCAGTATTAAGCTATCACTGATTTCTTTCAGACTGATATTTATGTTAATGCTGCTATTTTTTCCGGTAATGTTATCCACATAGTTACCAACCTCACGCCAGTTAGGATTTCTATTAGAAAGATTAGGATTATTTGGACTGGTTAGAGTGTCACTGTTATTAACCCTTTCTGGTTTAAGCTTCAAACTATGGATAATCTTGTTGGCGTTTGGGGTTCCCACCAATGCTTCTTTGGGTATCTTAACTTGCACATTATTATTTAATTTAGGAGGTCGTTTACCAGCAGCCATACCAACTGAAAAGTTTCAACAAAGGATATCAGTTTGTTAAAAAAAAATAACAAAAATCTAAAGCGCAAGAACTAATCCTTTAGTATTCATTCCTGGTCTATCTAGATTAGCGATCAGCATCACTTATCACTTTACGAAGCTGTTTGTTTTTGCCTTTCTTGACGGTGTTTGGGTGGACAGGGTCTCGTAACCAGTAATTGGCGGAGAAAGTCGATTGATAAGGAGAAATAATATTCTTTTGAAACAATTTGCAATAAATTTTGTAGAGTCTTTTGGATACTAGAGGAATATATAATTTGGTTGCATCATGTTCTTCTTCGTCTTGTGCGTGTGGCGTCAGGTCTGTGTGTGTTTCTAGGTTAGTGAAGTTATTCCATGCAGCAAAATGCATCGCTAAAGAAATAAAGGAAATTTTGAATCATATCAACCAGCAACATTTCACATTTTTTTTTTCTTTTTTGGATCTTATCCCTGCTTCTTTTCTTTAACATCAGAAAAGAAGATATCTATAAAAACCACCACAAATACTAAAGAAAGAGAGAAAAGAAAATGGGCTTGGATAGTTCGAGATGGGCCAAATCTGACGATGAGGAAACGAAAAATGATAATATTTCCAAGAAGATGGAAAAGAAATCGACATTTGGTTTGAAATCCTCAAAATGGGCCAACGATGAGCCACTAGAAAACTCGGTACAAGAAACAAAAGCAATCTCCCGGGAAAATAATCAAAATCATCGAAGAAGTTATAAACTGAAACAAAAAGGAGGAAAGAGTGAACATCAAGAAAACTCTGCTGTGTATTCAAAAGATCTTCAAGGGTTTGGAATGGCCCCTATAAATTTCAGAGCGTACGGCAAGAAATCCCATGAAGAAGAAGAAGAAGAAGAAGAAGAAGAAGAAGAAGAAGTTGAAAGTGAATCATCTGATGGAGAATATGAAACAGAAGAAAAATATTGTAATAATTACAAAAAGGCTCCAATTAAATTCAATCAGAGAAACACACGAAAGCCAATAAACTTCAAGAAACACACTCCGCATGCATCTCCTGAAAAGAAGCAAAACAGAGTCCCCAATAGTGCTTCGTCAAATGACTCATCTTTGTTCGATAGAATAGGCACTCCGTCTCGAAACCATGAAACTGATCTTTCATCAAACGCATTATCTGAAGAAGAGGAGGACGACGCCAAGGAAGGATACAATATAGAGGAAGAAGAGAATGATGAAGAACATGTTTCTGGGAATATTGCTGATTTGTCTGAAGGTGCCAAATCATTTGCTGCCAGATTGGGCTTGGCTGTTAGTATTACCAGCAAAAACGAAACCCAAAGAAACAACGAGAATGCCAGGAAGGATCGCGAATTACAAAGACAACAATACAAATATAATCGGATCAATGATAACCATAGAAAATGGGAAAACGCGACCAGGAGCCGTCGCAGCAACGTTCATTCTGGCCACAATTCAAGAGAAAGAATCTCATCAAAAGAGCGCACGTCAATCAATAACCATGGCCGTGGATCAAAACCAAATAAATCTTCGAAAGATGTTGAGACAGAAAAGTTGAAAGAATTGCAGGATAAAATCGACAAACTTCAGCTTGAGAATGCTAGACTCGTCCACGAAAATGGCGAAAAGAAATTAGACAACTACTTGAAGGATTTCGACAACAAGAAAATCGACTGGGCCGATGACGTTGATGATGAAGATTTTTAAAAGATCCTATCTTTCATTATTTTCCCTATTCTTTATTATTCTTCCCACTATGCTGTTATAAACAGTATTTCTGGAAGGTTTTGTGTTTTATCATATTCATTTTTCACTTTTTTTTTTGTATTATTAGATTTTTATGTGACATATTGGAACGCTAGTTATTTTTATTTATTCGAATTTTTTATTTTTATTTCTAATATCTTCCAGCTTGCGAAGATCGTAAAATTGAAGCTCTCCATGTCGTTAACCATAGTTAATATATGTGGTGGTACAGATTACATAATGTATTACATAATCAAGACTACTGAATTTTCAACAAAAAAATTAACAAAAACACGAACCAGTCGGTACAACAACAGAAATATTCTCTGTGGGGTTATTTCAATCCAATTTAATCATGATTGAAATGCTTATAAGATATGCTGCTTTGATATTGGAATCCTTAGATATCAAAATTACAAACAAGGCCCTTCATTATTTTAGCTCTCTAATTGTCAACTACATCGATGATTTGTTTTCATCACTTCGGGAAATGATGATGCAACAACGAAGATTGCATCCAGGGTATCTTGACTTAGTACTACTAATGAGATCATTTTATATTGAGCCTCAGGAGCTATTATATCAATTGGATATCTCTAAAGTGATCAAGGGTGGACCGTACGCGGGCTCTTTAACTACATTAAAGCGGCAGAGTGAAGACCTACTAAGTGAGTTGGACCAGACGCCGGAAGAAGACCAATTAAATAAAAATGACAGAGACTATAAAGAAGCTTTACAGCTAATGCCTCTGACAAATAAGAAAAAATTTTATATTCAGAATTTTCTTCCTGATTTCCCGTCAGATCACACATACAGATATAGTGAAGTTTACACAAAAAAGGTTCAAGACCCAAAACAATTACGACAAATATTGGTACACGAGGGGAATTCGGCTTTAAAAGGCTTGTTAAGTTTGCAGTCCTCAAAGAATGCTGATGAAGATTTGGACTCGAGAATCGAAAGTAACGGCGGCGCCACACAGCAGCTATTATCCCCACCTTTATCACCTGTGAATCCGGATTTGAAGCAGGATATTAATAAAAAAGAAGAAGCACCGCAATCTTCAAGCGAAGCTTCTAAAGAAAAGACCCAGGAAAATGATGACAAAGATAAAATTAATATCAATTTGCCTCTCAAACCTTTAGATATTGTGGAATATGCTAGTAAGAGACTTGGGTTATTAAAGAAGAAAGAAAATCAAAAACAAGAGAGAGTGAGCAGGCTAAGGCATGACAGACAGTTTGTTAGGTACCTAGCACTTTACAAACATCTCAGTCCTTACTCTCCTAAACCAGATTATGATAATGAACCGAAAGAATATAGGATGGATGAGTCAGTCGAATTGATGATGTCGGGGACCATGAATCAAGAATACAACACACTTATCAAAAACTTAGGAATCCAGAAAAAGCAGAAGCAGCTCAGATTCCAAGAAAAATTGAAATTGAAGAAAGAAAAACAGGAGGAGAGAAAGCGTAAGGCTAAGGAATTAGAGGAATTGAAATTAAAGGAGAATGGTCAGGACGAAAAAGAATTGAACGATTTGGATTTTGATAATTTTGAGTTTGGATTTGATGATAATTTTGATATTGATGGATCACAAATACCCAAGAATCCTGCTGAAACCAAAGCAGGAGCAGCCACTAACAATGCTAATGGGGAAGTTCAAGCCGCTGTAGGATTCAGCAAGGAGATCAATGCTACTATTAATGATGATGAAAATAAAGAAAAAGAAAAACCACATGAACCAGAGGGATCTTCTTCATCAACAAATGTCGGCAAGACAGTATCTGCCCAGAAAGCTCCAGTGAAAGCTCCCCCAGCAGCACAAAATAATGAAGAGGTAGAATTCAATTTCAATATGAGCGATGAAGAGAACAATGAGATTGATGATGACTTGGATGAATTATTGGAGGGAAATGATCGTGAAAATGAAGATGTAGCTATGTCTGATGATTCAGAAAGCGATAATCAGCGAATTGTTTCATTTCCTACAATTCAGTCTGAACCAACCATGAGAATTGACTCATCAAGCGTAGTTGAAACAGATTCACAGTTCGAAGATTTTCTGGCTACAGCAAGCCCAAGACTCCCACATATTCCATCCAAAAGGCCGTTGGGATCAGGAATGGCGACCCAGAGCGAGACTAATAAAGAAGAGATCGATTTAGGTGACGCGGAACTGATGAGCGATGATGATGATGATGATGATGATGATGATGATGATCTTGATGCGTTATTGGAAGATGTGTAATGTGAAATGTGTAATATATAATATATGAAGTAACTTATTGGATTATGTAATTTTCGCAGTGTGAGGTTACGAACTCCTAAGAAAAAAAAACGAAATTCTTCAATAACTTTTTTACTGTATGCAACTCTGTCATCATTTTTCAAGATGGGCAAATTCTATACCTCCACCAGTCAGCTTTGGTATCGATTGTCTGGATGATCCACCACAGCTTCATTTATGACAAGATGAGGAGAGTTAATTAAGTTTTTTTTTTTTGGTACTTTCTTTCGGTTTTCTTTTGAAAAAAAAAATTGATTGATATGGTGTGATCTATTAGAGAAAAAATAAAATTCCCAGATAAAAAACATATTGACTGAAGGAAAAATTTAGAAAGAACTCATCATGTTAATGTATCATGTTGTAAAATCTTTACGCACTACCAGACAAGGCGTGGATCAAAAGTCTGGGAAAAACATCAACTGGGCTTAAATAAGGATTACACCACACTCAGATTGTTGCTGAAATAATGTCCCAGAGACAACAGAGGCAGCAGGTGTCCCAAAACACAATAAACTTCCAGACTTCAGGGATCAGTACATCTGAAAAAAATGATAATATGTCGGGTATGAATAGAATTAATTCCAACCATATCAAATCACCATCGATTCCAGGAGACCAGCCAGCACAAAAATATAACAATGTATTCCCCAATCAACAGGCAGAAAGACTTCTGCTTTTCAGAACGAAGACTGAAAATTATCAATCTGCCCTAGGTATTAATTTTGAAAGCTCAAAGAAAGCGGCCGATAGCCCAAATTTAAGCACTTACACCATGAGTCCCAATGCAGATACTGGGGACCATGGATTTCAGCCTATTAGCAGGTCTAATACTTTTGATTTCTACAAAAATTCAAATAATTCAGATAGCTCAATCACACCATCTTTCTTGAATGTTGGAAGCACATTGAATGCATCAATATCTAATCTCACCTTTAGCCCCCTTAGCACTACTCGAACCAATGCTTCTGAAGGCATTGTCATTTCACCTGGCCTTAAAGAAAAAACAACGCCGTTAGAGAAGGCAAGATTATTCGCACAGAAGGCAAGTGGAAAATCTAGTCGAGATTCGTTTTTTCCAAAAAGAAGAACTTCAAACACAGATGATGCCGAAAGCATATTGAAAGGAAAAGCCAAACTATTACAAGCTGGATCAAGCAGTAAAGCGAAGCATGACCATAAAAAAAATATATTGCCAGAATTTGCCTCTCTTTCTAAACCAAGGGTTCCTTCAGCTAGTGATGGATCCAGTAGAAGGTCATCTTCGGAAAATCGGAGAATACCGACGACCATAAATGAGCTCAGTGATAGCACCACAATCAGAAACTTTTCTCACCACTCGCATCATCATTTGAAACTTAAATCGAGAAGAGATGGGGTACCTAATGTGCTTTCTTCCTCCTCCTCGAATTCAAAGTTTATTTCTGACTTTCCAGCATTGTATAGTTTTCACCCTAGTGCAAATACTACTTCTACTAATGAGGTTTTGAGAATTGTTACCAATCTTGAGGCCGAGATCTTGTCCCAGCCATTGACTGAAACAAAGAAAAACGAATATATCGACAGGCTATTGCATCTATTATATTCTTGTGTTTTACCACTTTTCAAAGGCGAAATTTTGTCAACTCCAATTGAAGATTTAAACAAATTGGTTGAGATTTATTTAATGTTGAGGATAAATAATAATGATGTTGAGAAGGAATTGAATGATATTAACTTGGATAGTGGTGATGTATCTACATCTTCTGATGCCAAGGTCATTGTTAAAGAGTTTCAGGATTTTATTAAAGTTGGAATTTCATTGATGGAAAATCAATCAAACATTGATAATGTCACACATAAATACTCGAGGTTGAATAGATTTGGTGGGCGATTTAATCACGATTCAAGCTCTTCAACTACTTTGGATTCAAATTCTAGCGTTAGTAGCTCTTCAGAGTCACAACTGTGTTCCCGTAACAGTTATGAGATTGAAAACAAAGTTGCTGCATTATGGGATTTCTTCCTTCATGACATATTATCCTATTTGGAAGCTATTTTTCTACCGTTACAGATGGAATTTGAGGGTTCTGGCTTAATTTTGAATAATCCCGCCATTGCTCATAGCTTTTGGTCACAATTATTAGTTTCCGATGATGAAAATATGGTAAGGCGGTACTTGTTGTTAGTATTCAGAGACTCAATAATCATACCAATGGTTGAAAAGCTTGGCAATGTGACTAATTTTTTTGCCGAATATCATGGAAACAACATTTCTACGGAAGATGTCTGGAGAAATGATGACTTTTATGCTCAAAAGCTTTGTTTGCTCCGGTGTTTTGGAATTTTGTCAACTACACAAGCAAAAGATTATAATCAGAAAGTCGTTGAAGGTTTACTAGATATCATGAAGCAGCAAACCAGAATTTAGTTATCATTCCATATAAGGGGAAGGAGAAATGATCCAAAATCTGTGAAACAAAATCCTCAACAACCCTTTGCGCCAACATACATGATCCACAAACACAAATGGTACTTACGTTTGCACAGTTCATCTCCTTTTTTTTTTCAAGTGTGTTTGTGTGTGTCTTTCCACAGAACATTGTCCAGATCTTTTACATCAATTTCTAGGGCTTGGTGATGTTTACTGCTGCTATATCAAAAGTCGAGGATGTCAATATAAGGAACCGTGGGCCCAATAGAATATGCAACAACAAGACCATAATAAATTTTAAAGATATTGATTCACCAGTGGGACTGTCACAAATATACGGAAATTCTAATAATTCCTTGAGTTACCTGAAAGAGAATTTCTATCAACCTTTCAACGACAAGAAGAGCGGGGTAACGAATAGTGGAAATTTTCAGCCAACAATAATAGTCAACAATAATGAGCGCATTCTATCGCGCTCTCCAAATGATGCTCCATTATCAAGAACTGTGGTATTAAAAGGTGTTAACTTGAGGCCTTCCGATGATAAATTTTTTTTTGAGCAGTTTTGTGGCAGATACGGGAAAGTTGCCTGTATATATCTTGAAAAGCCAAATGTTTCTCATTTCAATATTTATGTTAGTTGGTTTGACATTAACTGTACCAAACGAGCATTTGAACATATAGGGTATGATTTGTTCAATGAAGCAATGATTGAATTATTTGATGTTCAATACATCATTGACATGAGGGATTATCCTAATAATATTTGCACGATGAAAATTATAACCCCCGTAATATATGCTTGTTTAGTGGGACCAAGTATATATGGCGAAGAATACCATAAAATGCAATCAGCAATTTATAGTTTATTAGCTTCTGCTGGTGAAATTTCTTGTTTTGGCTTGACGAAAAGGTATATGAATGTCAGAATATTTGAATGTGGGTATTTTGATATTTCGTGTTCTAGAAGATGTGTGGATTCATTGGATCATTCCTTCCTAGGGAGCTCATGTTTATTGGTAGACTGTGAGATTGCTTCTTTAGCTGATAGAATTATACAGTTTGGTACCAGTAGCCCTAATTCTTCAACAATTATTTTCAACCAAAGTGCTAGTGCGACAGCAAAACTACAAAATTACAGAGATTGTGAATCAATGTTCCTTAAAACCGGAAAGCAACTTGAGTCTGTTTTGAGCGGTCATATTTCACTTGAAGAACTCGAATCTTTAAAAGTTACAAGTGCAAGAGTTGCTTCTAAAAATATAATCGACCTAGTCAGAATACACAAGGGTTTGGACACCCGCACTACGATTATGATCAGGAATATTCCAAACAAGATCAACCAAAAATCATTAAAATGCTTTATAGATTGTACTAACGAGTTCACGTATGAGTTTCTCTACTTGAGGATCGACTTTAGTAGCAATTGCAACGTGGGGTACGCGTTTATTTCATTCACAAAGCCAGAACATATTATCGATTTTGCAAAATTTAGAGTGGGAAGGAAATGGAATTTTTTTGGCTCAGAAAAATATTGTGATATTTCATATGCTAACATACAAGGATTAGAATGTTTGATTGAGAAATTCCGCAATTCAAATGTCATGGCCCAACCACAGGAATACCGCCCCAAAATATATTATACAAGCGGCGAACTAAAGGGACGTGAAAGACCATTTCCAAAAAGCAATAACGAGCTTCGACATGAAAGGGCTTTGCCAAGTAATGATTCATAGTACCTTTAAATAATTCTGGTGTAAATTTTTTCTTTTTTTTGGTCTCCTCATATGCGAAGAAATATACTATTCAGGCCTAGTGCCTTTTATTACTTTTTATGAAAAAATGTATAGATCATTCGTCAGCTTCATCTCCGGAAGAATCACTTAATTGTTGCTGTTGATAGGCTTTCATAAGTTCGATCATTTTTTCGGTATCCATCGCAGCATCAATCATATCCTTTGGAACATAATTTTCAGAATGTTCCTTCGATGCAAATCTGGCAGTAGAAAACTCATTGACTAATCTCATGTCAAAATCATCCTCATCATAATTAGAAAGGTCCAAATTCAAAATTTCGTGCCAAGAATATAACAATGAATCCGTTGTCCTAGAAAACGGATTTATATCAATCAACCACACCTTTTCGGATTTATCTGGTAAGTAAACATCAAAGACGAAGGTTTCACTCTGGAAGGTCCTCTTCAAATGAATATCGAAAAAGTCAAATAATTTATCTTTTATGGATTCCTTCATTTTGTGTAAATAGTCATAGTAATTTGGATCACGCTGAGAAACAGCCACTATTCTTCGGTCTCTAACAAAACACCTGAATTCCCAAGCAGGATTAATATCAAACCATTCTTTGAGAATCAAATCAAACTTGAGTCCTTTATGCTCTTTTTTCAAGTTAGCAACGTCAATATCTGAACATTCATCTAAAGATTGTGATAAATCATGGACAATGTATGAAGAAGCATTTAATAATAAGTAAACCTCAGAAGCCGATGAACATTTCAATGAATGATTAGGCAAGATCCAAGCAGCATCCTTTGGCGCAGACCAGTTGAGTTTAGGTAACATTGGGCCATTTTTTTGGATAAGAGATTTGATTTGTTCATGAATCTCTGAGAAATTCTTGGTTGGATCTTCAACTGATCTTCGCTGCTGCTGTTTGTGCTTTCTTGCCTCTGGTGTAACCACTGACTGCTCGTCATCGGATTGTTCCCAGTCACTGTATTCAGAGGCATCTTCTAAAATATAATCTACGAAGAATTCTGGGGGCATCTTTATCCCATCTTGCAAAATATATTCAATAAAAGATTGTGGCAAAGACAGAATGATATGTGATTTCGGAGTGATCTTCTTATACCTTGGGTACCATGATCCGTAGGCACAATTGAGGACCTGTTGTTTCGTGATGGGTATATCTTCAAAATAGTGAGTCCCTTCCATTTATGCTGTACAAGAATATTCTCTTTGATCCCCAATTGTTTGTAGATCTGGGGAATATTTTTCATCTCATCTCTAATCTCAAGTTTTTTGGGAGGTGTTGTACCCCATCATCGTGAGACGGCGAAACTCATCAGGCGGGTGACATTTTTTTTTATGTGGTGTTCGAAAAAGAGAACAACAAGAATCAACAAGCGGTTATTACTAAATTGTTGACACACACACATTCTGGATTTGTCAGATTCCTTATAAAAGAACAGTGTCTTTGTGGCAGTTAAGGTACGTGCTGTCTTTGCTAGATTATCAGACAGATTTTATACATGTGGTTGGTTTTAGGACTCCCTGTTTTTGATGTGCTGAGATTGGCCAATTTTCCAAAAGGAAAGAACAACTCGTGCCCTTCTGGGTGAAATGACCTTTCTCAATGCAGCCCTAACCGAGACCACACTATATTGAATTAAATCAGCGCTCAATACTACTATTGAAATATATTATTATTATTATTTTTAACCCTTTTATATTGTTGTTTTGTTTTTCTTTTGTTTTTCTTCTTTTAGCTTTTTCGAATACCCTTTCTGGTTATGGAATTGAGAACTCAGATTTAGGAGCAGCATATACTAACAACCGCCTTTTTTTTTTTTAGGAAAAAGAAATAAATCATTGGAAGTTGACTTAGTACATATATCGATTCATACTAATTGTATTGTTGTCATTGAGCAAATAGTTGAGTTTTAATTGAATTTATTTTATCAACTAGTTTTGCCTTCGAAGCTTTCCACTTACGGGGTCAATTTTATCATAATAAATATTAATACAGAAATACAGAAATATGGACATGGACGGAGATATCCCAATGGAAGAAGTTTCCGAATCTCGTTTGGATCCAAGTTTGGAAGATGATGAGCACGCAGATCACAACCCAAATTATTCTTTTAGTCAACCTTTTGAGCCAAAAGAGGGCCCAATCCCAGCATTACCAAAGAGTAGCGTTAATCAGTTAGATCAATGGATTGAACAGTTAAGCAATTGTCAGCCTTTGAGTGAAGAAAACGTTGGAAATCTTTGCAAAATGGCCCAAGATGTTTTGCAGTTTGAAGCTAATGTTCAGCCAGTGAATGTGCCAGTTACAATATGTGGGGATGTCCATGGTCAATTCCATGACTTGATGGAGCTTTTCAAGATTGGTGGCCCTTGTCCCGATACAAATTATCTATTCATGGGTGATTATGTTGATAGAGGTTACTATTCCGTTGAAACTGTTAGTTACTTGGTGGCGATGAAAATTAGATATCCAAATAGAATTACGATATTGAGAGGTAACCATGAATCAAGACAGATCACTCAAGTTTATGGTTTCTATGATGAATGTTTAAGAAAATATGGTAGTGCAACTGTGTGGAAATTATTTACAGATTTGTTTGATTATTTCCCAATTACTGCTTTGGTTGATAATAGAATTTTCTGTTTACATGGTGGGTTGTCTCCAATGATTGAATCTATCGACCAAGTGAAAGATTTGAACAGAATTCAAGAAGTTCCTCACGAAGGACCAATGTGCGATTTGTTGTGGTCTGATCCAGATGACAGAGGTGGATGGGGTATCAGTCCTAGAGGTGCAGGTTTCACATTCGGGCAAGATATATCAGAACAATTCAATAGAACTAATGATTTAAGTCTAGTCGCAAGAGCTCACCAGTTGGTTATGGAAGGTTATTCCTGGTCACATCAAGAATTGGTGGTTACCATTTTCTCTGCACCAAACTATTGTTATAGATGTGGTAACCAAGCTGCGATCATGGAAGTTGATGAGCAACATAATAGACAGTTCTTACAATATGACCCAAGTGTGAGACCCGGCGAACCAACAGTGACCAGAAAGACACCAGATTATTTCTTGTAACATATTCATATCTTAATTTTTTCCAATCTGTGTTCTAATTTCTCTCTTAAAATCATCACAAGTTCCTCTTTTTTTTTAGGTCCCTACTACTAATTTCATCAGTTTTTATCTATTTTTTTTCCATCTTTTTTTTCTAATTTTTTTCCTCATTGGTTTACCCTTTTACTTTTTATTTGTTAGATGTTTTTGTCTTTCGATTTTCTTTTATTTATTTCGTCTTATAACATTTTTTGTTTGATCTACATCTCACTATGACTTTTTATTATTATTATTATTTTTTTGTCTTTTGATGTTCATTGTTGAGACAACTCCAGGCAATAATCCAGCGTTGTTTCAAGATTCAAACTGGTTTCTCAATTATCTAACCACATATCACTCATTGCAAAAGAGCGAATTCTATTCTTTTGAATTGAAATTTGAAGAGCTAAATAAATATGTCAATCATCGAATCCCACTCACAAGTCTTGATGGAATTCACAAAGAATTAGTCTAACTCATAATATATTCTGAATTTACAAGTTATGTTATATATTTTTTTGTTTTTTTGAAATATTATTCCTTATTGAAGTAATACTAAACCGCTGTAGGTTATTTTGAAGTATATCACTGATTGGCTCTTGATAAGAATCATTTAAGGTGTGCCGGATAGACTTTTTTCTTGACCATTGAAACCTTTACACCACCCTGTCACAAAATCAGATAACCATGTAATAACTATAATCTTATACAACTTATTCTCCAATTTTGTCCATTAATTAATTATAGTGCTTACTCCTTGGAGAATTATATTCACTAGTCATGTCAAACTATAAACTCCCACCGATCAGCGAGGTATGCTTTTTGTCAGAATCACAGCAAAAGGAGTTGCTAGATCACTTATTCGAACACTGCGAGACCTTGCATGGGTATCTTATTCCAAAGCTTTTCCAGACTCCAGAGGTTAAGTTCGCAACATATAAGGATTTTATTGAACAGGTCAGACTTGAGCTTCTTTGGTTTTTATCAGCAGAGATTGCCAACGCGAAAACAAGTGGTGCGACCATCGATCCAAGAATATCCAAGATTATTGCAGCCCATCCAAGGTTGGGGGCTCCAAAGAAACAGCAGGTGGTGAACCTATCAGTACACAGTGCCAAAGAACAAGCTTCATTGTCTAGTTCCTCAGAGGAGGAAAAATTCAGATTACAGCAATTGAACGATTTGTACGAACTGACGTTCCCAGGATTACGATACGTTGTGTTTGTGAATGGTCGATCAAGGGATATCATCATGAAAAATATGGAGGAAAGGATCCAAAGAAACGATATCAACGAGGAAAGAAAAGAGGCATTCAACGCAATGTGTGATATTGCTTTAGATAGGGCCACCAAATTAGGAGCAAAGTTGTAAATACAAACTTAATCCATGAATCATTTTACATTTTTCTTCTATAAAGATATACACACCTTGTAATTTACAAAAGCTTCCACAAAAAATACAATAAGGAATCGATCAAGAAATTTTATGCTAAAGAGATTTTGAAGAAAAAAAAAATGTAAACAAAATGACCATGAAGGATTTTCCTTGGATATGAAAGGAAAAAGGTATATCCAACTATTTACAAAACTATGAACAACGTATAGTATAACAGAACAGTCATAAATGTTCGGCAGCATCTGCTCAGAATGTGGACGAGGGCTCAACTCATAGAACGGAAATTAGTTCTTGAACAATCATGAACCAAATTAAAAAAAAAAAAATAAAAAAAAAACCAAATTAACAAACAAACAACCGTAACTTCATGAATTCTTTCTAGTATTTCAAGACTTCAATTATATTGAACCAAAAAAGAGCCATCACACACTCACACACATTTTCGTTCTCTCTTTTTCACTCTCTTAATTTATTATCCACAACTTCTTAGATAAGTCAAAAAAAAAATTGAGCTCAGGTGAAAGAACGAGAAGCACCACGAGCTAATTCAATAATCTTCCAACCTTCTGTTTCCTTGTTTCCCATTTCTTCAGGGATTCTAGTAAACACAATGGCATAAGTACTCAACATGATGTCGGATTCAGTACCAGCAACAACGTTACCAGACTTGGCGTCTCTGTAAATATTGATTTCTTGAGCTCTGCAACTAACAACGACAACTGGGACATCAGCTGGTGGCAAAAGTTTGGCACTGAGGATATCGATACCTCTAACATCAAGAACCTTACCATCAGCATATAAACCTTTATCTCTGTATTGTTTAGTGGAGGCATTCCAAACATTGAATGGGGCTTCACTTAACCAGTTCTTCAAAACCTTTTCATCACCTTTAGCGTAACCTTCCAAGACTTCCGGTATTATGTAATCTCTCAAATTCTTAGTGAAGTCTTCAGTGTTGAAAGTTGGATCCATCAATTTGAATTGTCTGATAACTCTAGCTCTTTCAGTTTCGGCGAAGAACCCACCAATTTTCTCGGAAATGGTTCTTATAAGTGAAATCAAGCCATTTTCACTCTCATCCCATTTCAATCTTACATCAGAAAGCAATCTACCAACTGCAGTAGTGGCCTTGAAGTTTTCCCAACGCTCACCAAAACCGGGATTAGAGACCTTATAATCGGTGGTTACCAAAGCAGTTGGAGCTTCGTCGTTGGACTTGATAACCCTTCTCTTACCACTCAAGATTTCTTGTTCTCTCTTCTTTCTTCTATGTTCCTTAGTGACAAAACCACCATAGGCGTTGGAAGAACCATCGTCGATTACTTCACTAATATCTTTGTACGCTTGGGTCTTTCTTACTGGCTCAAATGCTTCATCCACAACTTCCGCGGTTTTTCCAACAACTTTTCTAGTACTTTTCCCAACTTCAGATTCCCAGGCGGCTTCAGCAACATCACCAATCTTTTCCCCTGTTTTCTTCAAAGTACTACCGACAACAGAAGAACCCTTTTGAGCCTTTTCATAAGCAACCTTGGCTCTTTTGAAAGCATCAGATTCACCCATTTTTCCTGTGGCGTCTTGCAATGCTTTAATCTCATCCTTCAATTCACTACTCTTTTCCCATTCTTTTTTAAAAACATCAAAAAAAACTTGAATTGGAGTTTTGCCAGGAGGAGGTGGTGGGGCATCACCATTCTGCTTATTATTTTTGGAAGATTCCTTATTTTCGTTGAATTGGGACGCAGTGTTACTGAACAATCTAGCGGTTTGCACCAAGGCTGGACGTCTCGCAAGGTAGACAGCTGTTGATCCTGTCTGCTTCAAAATTCTCTGACTCAACATTTTGAAGGTGTTTCTTTTTGGGTATTGATAGAATATATTACCTCTGACTCTTATATTTTTGCCCCAACTGTGGAAAATTTTTGCCCTTTTTTTTTTCCTCACTCTTTGAAAATTGCAGGTGTTGATGAAAAAAAAAAAAAAAAAAGGTCAGGAAGCCCTGGCGTACGCCTCTTAATGGGGGCATTAGATGATCCTCAGTATTGTTCATGGTGATTAGTGAGTGGAAGGTGGGATATTAGCTTCGATCAATATGGGAGAAGAGTCTTCGAGCAGCAGTCATCATTCAAACAGCTCTAGAAATCGCCATCTGTCATCAAGTCATCGCGATAATCGGAGAAGTGGCATAAACAGAGAAAGCAGTTCAAGCAGGTACAGACACAGAAGCAGCAGTGGCAGCAGCTGGAGAAGAGAAGAAGATTACGACAGGAAGAGAAGAAAGCATAGCACAGACAAGAGCAGCTCAAGATCCCGGGCCAGAACTGGAGATCTGCAATTGGAAGAAAGTAGAAGAGAAGTATTTGAAGAAAAATATAGAGCAAAACAGCCGCAAAGTCTCAATAGATTTATCGGTAGTTCTTCCAAACCACAACCGGAAACACCAGGTCCAAAGCAGGAGAAAGAGGAGGAGGATCCGATTTCTAATGATGGAGAAATATTCGCTGGGGAATTAGCTATTGAAGCTGCAGAAGGAAATAGAACAATACCCGAGGATGAACCTCCAAAAGTCGAGGAATTCAAGAATCCATTGAAAGTATCGTACGAATTCGGTGATTCAGGAAGCTCATATAGAATGAGGAAGCTTAAAAGATGTCATACTGAAGCTGAAGATTCTAATATTGCAGTTAGTGAACTAGCCAACAAAAGATACCCAGGTTTATTGGATTTCAATATTGCACAGGAAGAAGATTCTGAATTACGAAAAAAAGAGGCTGATACAGGCTATGAAATTAGAAGAAAGCCAATAGGCGAATTCATAGATAAGAAAGACTTGATACGTATCAAGCTCACCCAGGCTAAATTGGATCGTCTGGCAATGCAAAAGGAAAATGAAAAAGAAGAGGCAAAGGCACAAGAGGCACTGATTTCTCAAGCTGATCTAAATGTATTGAAAGCAGATTTGTTACGTGCGAAACTTAAACGAGATGATACAGCTTTCAAAGAATTGGAGAAAAAATATGACGAACTAGAACAGAAATTCAAGCGACAACAGATGGTAGAATCGCAACAGGTACCGAATAACGATGGCTTGAAAGATATGACAGCTCAAGAGTTACTATTACAAGAACAGCTTACCAGCGCATCGGACTATGATATCTCGAATTACAAATCTATTGCTAAAGATTCCAAGTATGTCAACGATTTAGAATACACTGAAGAGGCCCTGTCCAAACTTTCTGGAGTTGGCTCAAAATCAAATAATACATTTAGCATAAACACGAACCTCCAGGATGTCATAAAACAAAAGAATCAGAAACACGGTCCTTGCATTTACTGTTTAGCAAACGATATCCACATCAACAACAACTTGGCAGTATCAATTGGGGAGCATTGCTATGTGGCATTGAATTCCCCTCACGTAAACTTGATTCCTGAAGCACCTGAATCATTGATGATTTTGCCAATAACTCACCAAAGAAACTATTTGTATGTGATGAAGAATTCTGGCGAAGCAGAAAAAGAGTTTAGAGGATACATGAATGCTATTCGTGATTACTACAAAAGCCTTGGATTTGATTGCCTATTCTATGAAACCTGCCGAGGAAAAAATAGTCATTGTATGGTTAAGTCTGTGGCAATCCCGTCAAGCTTGACTAGGGCCATGAAAGGCTATTTCAAAAATGAGATAATGTCAATGAGTGGGAGCAGTGCTAGTGAGACTGATGGAAAGGAGTTTAATGACGATGGAGTTGGAAACACTGCATTATTGAATGATTTGACTGCAACCCACAAGATCTTGATTGATACTGATCCAATTAGTAATGAATCAAAGAAGAGTTTTAAAGAATTAATCGCCAAAGAATCTGACTATTTCCATGTGTGGTTCGATTCAGTAGGGGGATACGGACATATAATTGAAGGAGAGGGTTCACGTTGGCCGGCCAATGATGACTTGATTGTGAGAAGAGTGATTGGGGGAATGATTGGTAAAGATCAATTCGAAGTAGAGAATAACGGGATGTTCAATGGCCGGAAGAAATTTCATTGGAACTTTATTACAGGTGGAACAAGAAATTACAAAGAAGATGAGATTGGTGGAGAAGGTAAAGAATTAGATGTAACCCAACAAAATCTCGTTGACAAAGTGAATGAGAAGTGGTTAGAGTTTGATCCAACGTTGAAAGATGAAAGCGAATAGGTGTTTCATCCGAAACAATGAAATGGTCCTCAGAATGCTTTCCTACATGTGGAGAATTAATGAAAGTCAAACAAAAAAATTCATTTTTTTTTTCTTTGAATGTCCCAAAAAATAAATAATTGAAATAGAAAAGGAAATGTAAATAACAAAAACCTATAAAGAAGTAAAAATAAATTTAAACAAACTATTGATCAGAGCACAGAAAAGAAAAGAAATATTTCTTTTTGGTTTCTTTTTTTTTCCCTGCAAAAGAAGCAGAGCTTTGATACCAAACCAACACAACAAAAAATGAATTGAATGAAACAAAAAATGAAATGCTTATGTAATGATTTGAAAACAAACCAGAAAAAAAAATTGGGATTATTAATTACAAATGGTTATATCTCCACCATTGTAGATGTGTGATAGATTATGCTTTTTGAAGATTAGATCAGGCATTTTTTTCTTTTTTTACTTCTTCCTTAGCTTCTGGAGATGGTTGAGGAGGAACTTCATCCAATTTCAAAGTATCTTTAACTTGAATAATCAGACCACTGTCCTTTTCTTGTTGAATTTCAGACTTGATTAATTCTTCTTGTTCCTTAATCACATTCAATCTTTCAGTATTACTGACTTCTTTTCTTGGTGCAATATCGATTTGAGCTTCGTGGATCAATTCATTTGGAATACTACTTAACACAGTTTCCAAAGCGTCATACAAGTTACTAACGGAACTCAATTCACCATAGGTATAAGCGTTGGATAATAACAATAAAGTGGATGGAATCTTTTCACGTAATCTCAAGTTTAACCAGATTTGCAAATCATCTCTCAATCTTGTTGGAGCAACCCCATGGTTCTTGATACCACGGGAAGCACATGCAAATTGTAACTCCGGAACGGTAAGAGCTTCTACCCCTTCAAAGTCAATGGCTTTATCATCGGCCTTGATTTGCAACATTTGGTAACGGATACGGTAACGCAACATTTGGTCAGTACCAAATGGCTTCAAGTTGATATATTTAGCCATGGCCACCAATTGTGGTTTGGACAAGTTATCCAAAACCATGTCTTCCTTGAAAGTTCTAGCAACGTTCAACAATTCATCACGGGTTGGTCTATCGGTAGCAGACTTGATCTTGGTGAAAAATTCTTGGAATTGTGCCTTTTGAACTGGAGTAAAAGATGCAGGTAATCTAACACCGGTCTTATCGACCGATTCAATCAAAATATCGGAAACAGTTTTTCTGGTCTTACGCAACAATTTCAATTTCTTTTCCTTGTCAGCAGTTGATTCGTAAGTTGAAGGCAACATGTTTGGGAAAAGCTTTAAGGCAATTGGGAGTAATAATTCAGCAAATGGGATAATCACGAACATGGCAAATGGAACGACACGGACCAAATCAGAGGTGGTACGCTTCAACTGGTTGAATTCACGACGGGTAAGCTCGTAACCGGTCAACAACTTGATCAACAATCTGGAAGAAATCTTAATTTCAAGACCAAGCAATTTGGTACCATCCCAGTAATGTTTAGCTTCGTGCTTGACTTTGTCCCAAAGCGAAGGTTTGGCCACTTCGGTGGGAGCCGGGGTGGCAGTAGCTGACGACTTGTCCTCGTTAGTTTTTCCGTTTTCAGGAGTGGTTTTGGAAGAGTTGTGTCTTCTAGACTGGGCTGAGAGTGGATGGAGTTGGTAGGTGTTTCTGTGATGGAGATGATTCAAACGGGAACGAGAAATCAAGGGTATAATGCTGCTGTTAGCAGATCCATGACGGATTTGGGACCGCACAAGAGCAGGTAATATGAGTCTTACTGCCATTAGTGTGTTGTTACCAATTTTTGTTGGGGAGCTTTTAAAAATATTTTTTATTTCAAAAAAAAAAAAAAAAAAAAATAGGTTTTCCTAAAACTTTTGAGGATTTGGGTATACAAATGGCCGGAAATTGCAACAGTTCAAAAAGGAATCTCAACAGTTGAAAAATTCCAATTTTTTTTTTAACGAAAAGTCAACAAAAAATGTTTGCACGTGATAGAAGTCATGGATTTTTTCCCAGGGAAAAAGAATGCCGTCAAACTCCGGAGTTTATCCGAGGCTTTTTCTTCATCTTTCTGGCCGATAACGATACGCTTTAAGTAAACCCCCAGCCGTTTGCATCAGTTAGCGTACACTTCTTCCCATCAACCAATGAAGCTTGTCACATAAAAACACGTTCCATCAGTAGCAGATCATCAGTGTCACAATTTACGAGAGGTGTATGATGTAATGAGTAGGATCCAAATTAAAACAAAATAAAAAATCAATAAAATCAATAAAAGCAGTACGTACAAGAGAGATTGAAAATTAATATCTGAAATATAAAGATGACGGGGAATTCAAAGACGAAAATAATAAGAGTCAGCAAAATTTTTCAAGGAAAAAATAGTAGTGTCACAATTTTGAAGATGGAACTTTGATTTCTCAATAGAAGTCACTAGAAACCAAGATAAATAAACAAATAACAAGAAAAGCGAAAAATTTTCAGAGAGGATATCTATCTGTCTCTCACAACAGCTCTAATGGCCTTGAAAGCCAACCAAGCACCCAACCCATAAACTCCTAGTTCAAGTTGACTCAACAACCATCCTTGAACCTTGGATCTCTTGATACAATCACTATAGCGGATGTCACCTCTAAATGAAACCATTGTGTACAATGGTAGCCACTTGTCTCCAAAAATCAAATGCATTGCAGCATCCATCTTTTTACGGACAGCATATCTTGTTGTATTGACATTATGGCTCATTTCAGTATAATTATTTCTAGCCAATGTAATAATGGCATCGAGGTCCTGTTGTCTAGTAACAGAATATTCGTTGAACGCCGATTCCAATTCGTATTCATGTTTCTTGACAAGCTCTACAAGGACTCTGACATCTTCAAACCCGCAATTCATCCCCTGACCATAGAAAGGCACCATCGAATGAGCAGCATCACCCACAATAATACACTTACCTTTGTAGTTGTAAGGGAAACAAGAAGTGCAAACAAGAGAGCATTTAGGGTGTGTTAGGAATGCCTCCACTACTTGTTCAAGCCCAATTAAATCGACCGCATCCTTGAAATTAGTTTGGAAGAAGTCAATAACTTTTTCCCTTGTATCCAACAGCTCGGTAAGATCCCATGGACCAAAGAAAGTACTAGTAAATGATCCATCAAAGTTTGGTAAAGCGATCAACATGAATTTGTTCCGCGGCCAAATGTGGAGTCTATTAGGATGCAATTGAAACTTGTATTTTTTTGAGGCTCCTGGAGGTATATAAAGTTCAATATAGCAACAATCCATGTATTCCTGGCTGAAATCCATTCTAACGAATTTTTGTAATTGAAATCTGGTAGCAGAATAAGCCCCATCGGCACCAATGACGAAATTATATTCAAAAGTTCTGATGGCATTTTCTTCCAAAGTATTGGCCACTTTTTTAGTTTTTTCAAAATAAATTCTAGGATTACCGTTTTTTCCACTGAAGTCCATCTTCATGAGTTTCAACCCATAATTGACTTTGATATTCTTGTGGCGATCCAATTCATTCAAGAGTTCAATGTTCAAATAGGCTCTATCGATGGAATTGATAGCTTCGTTATGCAAGCCATATTTCATGGAAGTTTGATGACCGTCGACATCATGAATCATTCTACCTCTCATTGGTAAGATATTTTTGAGGACTCGGATAGACATCTCAAGATCTACAGCATTGAGGGCGCGGATACCACGATCACTGACAGCCAAATTAATAGATCTCAAGTTGCGGTCAACTGTTGTTTCGTTTCGAGGATCATCACGGTATTCATAAAGAGTGACTTTGTAACCAAGACGAGCGAATGATAAGGCGGCAAGACAACCCACAAGACCCGCACCCACAATAGCGACTTTCTCCTTTCGAGGTTCAGGTTCATCGATTAAGATTTTGGACATATTGAAAACCGGATGTATTTTTGTTGTTGTATTTTTCGAGAAAGAATGGGAATAAAAGTTGACGAGAGCCTCCAAATTTGTTAATATTATCCCAAACGTTTCTTTTTATACAAATTTTTTCTTTAGGTCGTGCAACCAAAGCGTTGGTGGGATCAAAAGGATGGTATTATCCAACGTAAACTTCGGATGGAAATTTTTTTTTTTTTTCAAAAGAAAAAGTATTAGCTGATTTTTTGCGTCGTCGCTTCATTAACAGTTGAGCATCTTGAGAGGGACATAGGAGGCAGGTAGCTATGAGATATTATGAGGGTTACTTCTTAGTTTGGGTTTGGTTGCTTTATATTATCTAGGATAATAATCGGATAATTGTTCAATATACACAAGCTAATGTTAGCATTAGGATTACGAAATGGTGGCTTCCTCAGTGGAAACCCCCCATAATATCTAGTCAGGTTCAAGATAGTGTCTATATACATCGCATAGCAGGAGAGTACCACCGACAGACTGTATAGTGACAATCCGTAGTCCAAGAAGTCTCATTGGTCAAAGGACCGTAGATACAGAAGTTGAGGATTCACTGTAATATACCACCACCGTGGTGGGAGGTTCCGATCCCAGTTATCATAATGGTTACAAAGGGATGGTTATCCTCACATTGGAGACACAGAGGTTCTTCCAAACACTGATTACATATATAGCATATATATAATCATTGTATTTGCTATATACATAACAATCAACGAGCAAAGGTTGGCATTATTGTAGTCGGTGGCCTCCATCTCATCTGATGATGTATACATATATATGCATATGAATGCATCACAGAAACAGGGCTTACTTTCAAAACGCCCCCCGCACCACAAGGGATGATGATGATGATATATAATATATAGTAAAGTCCCCCGAAAATGTCAGCGGTTATCAGAAAGGGGTTAGGATCTTTTTTTGCGTTTGCCACAGGATACTCTGCAATCCATTCTAATACTGTTCCAGATTACTCACCAAGAGGCCTTGATGAGCAGAAACAGAGTGCCTTGGACTCCATCCGCCAGTCACTGGAATACAAAGCACTACAAGCTAACAGCAATTTTCACGGCTCCGCATACTCGCTAAGTATTCCTAGCAGCTATCGTCAAAACCATGTTGCTCAAGGTGTGCTTTATGGACAAAACTATTTTGAAATTGACCCACTTGTGTACGTAAACGAGAACGATGGCGAGTTGGTGGCGTTCTACCATATTGGAGATAAGCTTACAGATCAGACAGGCAAGCTCCACCATGGTGTGCTCGGGCTATTACTAGATGAAGCTTTGTGTTTTTGCGGATTCCCAAAGTTGCCTCACAAAAGAGGTGTCACTGGGAAGTTAACCCTTGATTATGAAGACAGTGTTTGTGCCGGACAAACTGTTGTACTCAAGGCTAAGGTCACAGAGCATCAGGGCAGAAAGGCAGTTATTGATGGTCATATTGAGACTTTGGATCAAGGGAATGTGCTTGCAAAGGGCCGTTGTGTACTCGTCGAGCCTAAATGGTTCAAATATGTCGATTGGTTCGATCTTTTTAGACAGTAGTCAGCAAAAATCAATCAATAAGGAAATGCAAACCACCCTCTAATAAATTAGACACATAATGTTAAACTACTGATTTGCCCAATGCTTACTATTTGTATCATGTTCGTTCAGGGATATAGTATATATACGATGTAAACGACAACAATGTACGTAGTGCGCGGAGATGCCAGTGTTGGCAGGAAGTTTCAGAAATTTGAAATTTGATACGCCAATCTATCATAATAGAGCGTTCATTCTATAGGCTTTCTTAAGGAAACAAAAACAAAAAGCAATTTTCTGCTTGTGGTTATTACATAATGTCTGAGGATACTGCTTTGCTTGAACGCCAAAAGGAACCCCCTAAGAGGGACTCCCGTTATCTCAAACCAGAGGAGATTGAATGGGAATTTGGTGGGGTGCCTGGGGTTATTGGTATGCTCGTTGGTTTCCCAGCCCTCATGTACTATATGTGGATTTCTGCCGAATTCTATCATGGGGCTCCTGCCTGGCCTCAAGATGGGGAATCTTGGTCCGAATTCTTCCAACATTTCTTTGGCCTCGTCCACCAACATGCCTTTCCTCCTTCCCCTAGAGCCTGGACCATCTTTGTCACCTTTTTTGTCACCCAAATGATCTTCTACGTGACATTGCCTGGGATCTGGACCAAGGGCCAACCTTTGACTCATTTGAATAATGAAAAATTGCCTTACTTTTGTAACGCCGTTGCCAGTTTCTACACTTCCATTGCTATTGCTGCCATTCTTCATGTCACCGGAATTTTCAAGCTCTACACTATCCTTGAAATGTTTGGTGAGATCATGACCGTTGCGATCATTTTGGGATTCGTGTTAACTTTTATCCTTTACGTATACACATTGAATGTCAGTGGTGATTACCATAGAATGACCGGTAACCATATCTATGATTTCTTCCTTGGTGCTCCTTTGAACCCACGTATCGGGATTATTGACCTCAAGATGTTTTTTGAAGTTCGTATCCCTTGGTTCATTTTATTTTTCCTTACATCAGCTCTTGTGGTGAAACAATGGGAAGAATTGGGTGCCCCTACCCCACAAGCTTTGTTTCTCTTATTAGCTCATTGGCTTTATGCTAATGCTTGTTCTAAAGGTGAAGAGCTTATTGTTCCAACTTGGGATATGGCCTACGAGAAGTTTGGTTTCATGTTGTTGTTCTGGAACATTGCTGGTGTGCCTTTCACTTATTGCCAAGTCACTTTATATATTAATTACCATTCTCCTGAGGAATACCACTGGTCCACTGCCTACAACACCTTCTTGTTTGTGTTGCTTTTGGGGGCTTACTACATTTTTGACACTTGTAATGGCCAAAAGAACTCGTTCCGTAAAATGCTTGCTGGAGACACCAAGATCCGTCGTTCTTTCCCATTCCTTCCTTGGCAAGTGCTCAAGAATCCTCGTTACATCAAATGTGAAAATGGCTCGACTTTATTGATTGATGGCTGGTACCGTTATGCCAGAAAAATCCACTATACTGCTGACTGGACCCAATCCATCAGTTGGTCATTGATGTGCGGGTTTGGCTCGCCATTCATTTGGTTCTTCCCCGCTTTCTTCACTGTAGTTTTGGTTCACAGAGCTTTCAGAGATGAATACAAGTGTCAGAAGAAGTACGGGAAGGATTGGGACAGATATATTAAAGAATGTCCATACAGATTTTTCCCTGGTATTTGGTGAGGTGATAGGTCTAAATTTTATTTAGATTCCTAATTGCATCGTATCATATTATTTCCCAATTGAGAGGAAAAGACCGACAAAATAAAAGAACATTATACTGATTCTCATTTTTAATGTTTTTTATTTCTTAACTTTTTCATTCATTTCATATACTCATTATTTTAATAAACTGTTTTAGTCTGACTATGTCGCTTATTCTATTTGAAATGTAATGAATTATTGAGCATGTATATGACTGCTATGGAAGTCTGTCTAAAGATAGCTGATGGTGGGTAATCTGGAGAAGTGTATCTGGCAAGGAATAATAGAATACAAATGTGTCACATCATGGCAAATTAGGGGAAAAGTTTAGTTGTGAATATTCTAAAGAAAACAAAACGTAACATTTATTAGTGCATTAAAAACCATGGAAAGTCTAGGAAATTCCAACATATTATAAGGAAGAGAAAAAAACAAAAACAAGAAATGGGTGAAAAGATATGAGTGTAGTAATATTGGGGTCTCAAAATCACAAGGGATGGGTCTAATCAACTTGGTACTCCTCATTCATATCCAAGGCAACGATTGCACTTTCTTTAACCACGGTGTTTTTATCAGTGAGATGCTTCTTCAAGATAGGAATCACTTCGGAACTGTCAATATCCCCCAAGGCTTCAGCCGCTTCGTGTCTGACCATTGGAGCTTCGGATTCGTCATTCAACACCTTGATCAAGTCAGGAACCACCACTGGGTTACAAATCTGGCCAAAAATATAAGCAATCTCGTGCTTGAAAAGGGCAGACTTATCGGCAAACCCGGTAGCAAGGGCCATACACGCCTCATCGTTACCAATGTCTCGCAACGTGAACATCGCACGGTACCGTTTGAACAATGGCACGTCTTGATCATTAAGAATTTTTTGTAATTCAGCCACAGAGTGCTTGTTGTCGATTGGCAATGGTGGGGCAGGGTCAATTGACGAGTACAACGACGATTCCAATTCTTCTTTTTGTTTTTGTTGTTCCTTTTGCCACTTGATCCGTTCAATTGCCAATTCGCAAGTCTCTCTGATTTCCACTAATGGATCGTTCTTGAAGAATTCTGTCAACAAGTTCAAGCTATCTTCATCACCCAACGCACCCAACGCTTCAGCAGCCTCATGACGAACCATACATTGTTGATCAGTATCACTCAACACATCTCTCAAGTATTTTGTGGCGTGGAGGTTCTTGGTCTGCCCTAAAACATAAGCAACTTCATGTTTGAGAAGCTCAGAGTTGTCCGCGAACGCTTGGTTGATGTAATCGATGGCGGTGTTGGCCCTTGCGACGTCATTGGTAAAACTTTCACCAATGGATTTCAATGTGAACAAAACACGGAAACGAGCAGCAAGAGATTCTTTACCATTCTGATTCACAAGAACATCTCTCAATTCTTCCAAATTTTCAACAACCTCGGTTACCGGTTCTTCTGGGGCATCCCAATCGATTTTCTCTACTTTATAGTTATTCATACTGGCGGTACTCTTCTAAATATTAAAACAGCAACAAAAAACAATATAATTATAAAGACCTAAAGCAACAATGATAATAAACTAAACGTATAGCTAGATCCCAAAGGAAAGCCGGATATACTAAAGAAATCAATATTATTCTGATCTCGCTATCTGTACTTATTGTACTTATTGGTAAAAAAAAAAAAAAAAAAAAAAAATTTCACCTCATCAGGGGTGCACCCCATGCATGAAAAAGTTGTTGCGAGCCCCGGATACATATATGAGAATATACCAGCATTATACATATGTATATAGATAGACAACACTACTACCAAGGACATGAAACACCAAGAACTTGCTCCTCCCCCCTCCTCTGAGGCTGATTTTATTCTCAAAGCTGCTCCTCATATTTTTCCGAACTTACTTTCCGTAATTTAAATATTTCACAATATAGTGGTCATTAACCTATTCAACTAAACCCTCATCATGCGAGGTGTCTTCTCAAAAGACATGCATAATAATAAACGCTCATCATAAATATGCCTCCAAAATGACTTCAAATTGCAAGTAGTATTTTTCAATCCACATTTAGAGAGATCCTTAACCTTTTTTTACTCTTCATGCTCGTACGTGTTTAACATAGTGGAAAACCAGTGAATAAAATTGACAACAACCATTATGGATAATATCAAATTTAATTGATGTTAACGTCTGTAAATATCGAATGTTACATAATAATAGAAGAAATAAATAAAATAAAATAGAGTAATGCCTTCAAGAGAAAAGATAATAATAATAATAATAATAATAATAATAATAATAATAATAATAATAATAATAATAATAATAATAATAATAATAATAATAATAATAAAATAAATAAGCCATTTATTGAAATTCCATGGTTTGACATATGCTTTAGCCCATTTTTTCTCTGGCTGACAACTCTAAAAGTAAATGAAAGGATGTACCTTAATAATTTTTTTATTCTTTTATTCATTTTTTTTGTCCAAGATTTTTTTTAACAATAGAGACATAAAAAAATAGTATAAGGAGAACAAAAAATTATTAGAAAACCATGATCTTTGGTGAAGCGTTAATAGCAAAAGAGGGGAAACAATAACAAAACGACAACTCATAAATATTAAATATAAAGAAACAACAAATCCACACAGTAGATAACAGACCTCACCAAGCAGAAATGGGATACAAAATAAAATAATTCTCAAAAATATTTGCGGAAAAGAAAATAAGTTAAAAGGTCATGCTTATCATAATTAAATGAAGAAATAAAAGAAAAAGGCTTATGTATGAACCTTGCCAACTGAAAATTGCGCCTCCGAGACAATATTCTTAACAAATTTATGTCCTGTGTATCAATTTCTATTTCCGTGAACATACTTTGTGCCTAGCTTTGTGGACCATCAGGTTGCTAATGTTAGCGCCACTCTGTAGTTGAATGGAAGATTATTTTTAATGGTTGAAAATTTTCTTCCATCAAATTTGCAAAAGTTTTCGTGGTTAAATTGAGGAACTTCACCTCTCTTGTTAAACTCCTTTGGATTCTACAGCGTTTTCTGATAAAATCCATCTCTCCCAATTCTGTTTCAACTTCACTTCGTCTCCATTCTCAATAAGTTCCAAGTCTGTGATAGCATCAACGGCAGTACGTAAAATACTTAGACCTTCTTTTTCTTCCTCGTCAGAAAGATCCCTACTTTCTCTTATGATTAAGATCTTAAGTCTATGAAATTTCAAAAGCAGGCTAAGCTTAACACCACCAGTGGAAGGATTCATCAATTTTCTCAAATACAAATCTTTCAACAAATTATCTAAAGAAAAGTAATAAGTCAATTGTTTAATCACCACTGCCAATCTTGGGTCATAATTTGAAGGTTGTTGTGGCATTGTAGGGGCAAATTGTTGCTGGAACGTAGGCAGCATTACTTGCTGAGGATATTGAGGAATAAACAACGCTTGGCCCATAGCGCCCGGGGGTATCATTCCATTGTTAAAGAACATTTTCTGAGGCTGATTTGGAATAAACTTGGGCAACTGGGCCTGTGGGCCAACACTAGAAGTCCTTCTGCTTGGAGAAGCACTGCTGCCTGCACTTTCTGTTTCATTAAAAGATCTATCCGAAGAATAACCAGTATTATTGTTTTGTTGCACAAACTTGTAATTAGGGTCAAACTGATTATTGTACTGAGCCCCAGAAAGTAGAGTACCAGAAATCATCGGGTTTCCAGTTGCAAAACCTAATGCAGCAGTGTTGGCATACATCGGGTTTATAAAAGGTACCTGGCCAAAATAAGGAGCACCTGGGAAGCCAAAGTTGTTCATTGGTGGGTACTGGCTTCTATATCCATCAGTTTTGTTTCCACTATAGTTAACATATCCATTATTCATACCATAGAAACTGGCGTCGTCATAGCCGCTATTTGAGCGCAGCTTATATCCATTCCTATGTTTAAAACTATTACGGCCGTTCGAATGTTTTCCCTTCTTTTGATTGGAAGAACGCAACTCACCGGATATGTTACCTTCAGCTTCGAAATCACTAATCGAACTTTCAGCTTTAAATGAGTCTTTTTGTTGAGCAGCACTCGAATCTTTGACATCAAGTTTGGCTAAATGCTCACCAACTTCACTGGTTGAATCACTTTCTTTTGTCTCTCTATTGGAAACACCTGTAATTTTATCAACAACCTTGTTAGGTCTATTCTTTAGTTCATTAGTAGCTTCAGGTATTGTAGAGTGCTGTTTGGTTTTCATACCAGAGTGGCGGCTATGTTCCAATATATCATTTGATCTTTCATTATTATGATTGTGAGCATCCGCACCAGGGTTACCATCTGCACCAGGGTTACCATCTGAATCATACTTAGCCGTAACTTTGGCCTTAGCCTTTTTCTTTTTAGATTTATTCTTGCTTTTCGATTTATTATTATTAAAGTTGGCATTTTTGTTATTTGATGTTGTCAACTCAATTTCGGCATCGGTGTAAGGAACCCATTTGTCAGTTCTAGAAAATTTGGCTTTGGATTGCTGGTTAGTGCTGGTGCTAGACAAATCGGCGTTTTCTTTGTTTGCAGAAGTAGAAGGTTTTGGATTTGGAGTAGACTTATCAAGCGATGATGGAGATGGGCTTGACTTTGTATAGGAGATAGTTTGTTGACCTGAAATAAGGGCAGCAGCTGTAGACTTTCTCAGAGACCATGGATTAACTTGGGGCACTGGAGCTGGAAGCAAAACAGAATGATTCGAAGTTAGTTGGGTTGGAATTGAATCAATGTGTTGCTTGCCAGTCGGATCAGTGGAGGCGCTGTTTGTGGAGCCCGTCATTTTTGGATTACTTTTTAACAATTAGTTTTGGTGGAGACGATTGGAAAACAAAAACACAATAAAGTAGAAAAAGAAAGAGAAAGGAAGCGAAAAATAAATATTAAAAAAAAGGAGAACAACAATAAATTGAAGACACCTTTTGTAGTTTTGGTTTGGACAGCAGACTTTCCTTCCAGCGTGCGTTCTGATGATTTAGCAACGACTATAAGATGCTGTTGTTCAGAAATCCCTTAATTGTATTTTAAATGGCCAGTGAATAAAATAATAAGTGACAACCAAGGGAAAAATGAGAAAAGTTTTTATATTTTCCAAAGATGGAGGTGAAATAATTGATGGATGAGCAACAATTCGCCTTTCTGAACAATTTTGGGAAGCAGTAGAAAAAAAAGAACACCGCCCTTCAAACGTGCAACACAAAAGGAAAAGTTGGGAATCAGAGTTACTGAAAATAAAAGTTGACACAAATTGATCTTATGCAATATGACAAGTGGTAAACAAAATGAAAAAAAAAAAAGTTAAAAAAAAGTTCCAACAATTATGCTATCCTTTTCTTTTACTTTCTCCCAATTTCCTCAGAAATATTAATAAGAGAGATGTGTGGAATGGAACAAGGAAAAGTTCAGGTGGTTATTTGTTTATCTGGTGGAATGGGTTTTGTTCGAAAGTAAGGAAATCAATCAATTCAATCCGACCATTGGGGAAAAAACCACAGAATGCCACTCCCCGAAAGTCACAGGGAACAGGCCCTACTATTAGGAGATTTCCGAGGCCCTCGGTGCCAATGATTCGGTTGATGTGTGTATATGCAATATAATGTATCTATAGTGTGACCTGATTCAGCTCGGGTTACGCAGCGCTGATGATCGAGGCCCCGTTGATGCTTGTTAAGGCTTTATTAGTAACAACGATACATCACAGATTCATATGAATTCTATTGTGTTGCTACTCAGAGTTTGCTGAAAAAGTTGAGAGAATACAGGAGACATAGAGATATATACTGACAATTCAATAATCTCACTCCAAAATGTCAATACTATGTGTGGTTCCAAAGAAGCTCATCAAATGCTTTATGATGCTCAATGCCATATGGATCATCTTGTCAACAGTTATCCCAAACTTATCGAAAAATGACCTCTTCAAGGCCCAGATTCCTTCCGAAACTCTAAACCGGAACCAATTGATAAACTCCAACATATATTATGTCATTGCCCACCCTGATGATGAAGTGATGTTTTTTGCTCCTTCGATTATCGAACTTGGTAAGAAGAAACACAACAACACACTAGGTTTAATCTGTTTTAGTAACGGAAATGCTGATGGCCTAGGTGAAGTCAGGGCTAGCGAATTGGTAGAAAGTGCGAGAATTTTTGGCATTGATGAAAGTAATGTGCATCAGATTATTGATGAAGAAAATTTCATGGACTCGATGAATACTACCTGGGAAAGTTCAAAAATAAGTAAAAAATTAAGCAAAATCATTACCAAAGATCCAAACGCCGCGATAAATTTAATTACTTTTGATGAAGCTGGTGTATCTGACCATCCAAATCATAAATCCTTGTATTATGGCTGCAAAGAATATTTGGAGTCGTCTGGATCATCGGCAAACCTCTTTAAACTCAATTCCTTGAGTTTTTTCGAAAAATACTCATTTACTCTCGTTACCAGTAAAATCTTGATTGCTAAATATTTCAAGGTTTTGCAAAATATTCTAGAAAAATCTGATTTTGTGATCCCTATAGCTTTACTGGATGACAAATCCTCCTCTCCTGAAGTCCTTAGATTCTTTTCAGACTTGCCTAGTGCAATTTTGACTGTAGGGGCTATGTCATTTGCACATGCTTCTCAGATGGTTTGGTTTAGATGGGGGTGGTTGTTGTTTAGCAGGTTTGGTAATTTTAACGAATTGATCAAGGTCCAATAATCTACACATCCCCTTCACCCTTTATTTTCCCCTTCGCTCTCTACTTTATGAATTGCATTTAGAATATTAAAGTGTTTAAATTTTATACAGAACAAAGCATTAGCTCAAAGAATTAAATGAGTTTCCTTTATATATATCTTTTTATTCAGAACATTGACATAACATTATCTTTAGTATATTCGACCTTTCAAAAAATACCAAAAAAGCTCTCATCATCCTCTTCATCATATTGTTTGGAAATATTCTTTCTTTGCTCAATTATTTGACTACTCAATTGAACGTATTTTTCTTCGAGAATTTGGAAGAAAATTTGCCCATGTGGTTTATAAAAGTATAATAACTTAAGAATTTCAACGTTGCAAAGACTTCTCTTGCCGAGTTTTTCTTTCAATGAATCAACGAGATTATTGCTCTCAGTTGACAATTTTTGATATCCAATTTCTTTCTTCAAAGAATTGAGATTCTGCTGTGAAACAGTATACATAAACACCGGCCCATTATTTTCTCTAAAATCTTTGATGATTTGCTTGTTGATGATGGAAATATTATTAGGTTCACTATTAACGTCCTTGCTAATGGCTTCTAAATTTGAAAGCTCTCCCATCATAGAGACATTCAAAATATTTATCCAGTAGTTAAAGTATAATGAACAAAGAATTTTATCATCCAGTCTACTGAGATACGCATTATAAAAAATTGGCAACTCTTTAATCATTTGATCTAATCTTCCACTTTGTTTCAATTGACGGAACCTCATATTCAAAATTCTGGTCGTAGGAGAGTTTCCATTAGTGGTAGCCAAATAGCTGTTGAAGATGTTATCTAACAAAACCGCTCTCTCTTGAGAGATTTTATCCAAAAATTCGTCCACATTGTCGATAGCAGATTCCTCATCTCCGAACAAATCAGCATTGTCCTTAAGCGATGCTTCACTTGGGAGTTTAGTATTGTAGTCAGCCCACTTGAAACAAATTTCCCAAATACTACCAACAGCAGGTTTGCCAGAAACCTTGACATCATGAAAATTGTATTTTGTGTCAAATTCTGACAAGTATGCAATGGCTTCCAAATATTCACTATTAAAAGAAAAAGCGGTAACGACAGCTTTCAAAATCTCTATATCAGGGTAGAGAGGATCATCTTTAGAAAGATTGACCAATTCTGATTTGTCTTCTATGCCAGGGGCGACACCCCAAATCAGCTTAAGTTGATTTCTCAACAAATCGATACTGCCATTATACCCTAAGGCTAAAATCAAATTGGTGTGGGTTTCTAAATTTGGTACTAGTCTTCCCGATTCCAGTAAAGTCGTAAACTCTTGAAGTAATCTAGGAAGGTTTATTTCAAATGGTAATTTCCCTTTCCAGTTTTGGTAGCCAGCTGGTATGGCTCCAGATTTTGGAAATCTCGAATTCTTATATTGCCAAAATTTTGGTGATGCACATACAAGTGTCTTGAATTTCAAGTTCCAGAACCCAGTATCAATAATAACTTTATCGTCATCAATAGGAAACTTTTTCTCTATGGCCTTGATAATACGGTAAGCTTTGTCGGGTTTATCGTTAGCAAGTTCCATTTTCAAAATCTGCTCATAGTCTGCGATGGTCAATTGTTCATTAAACTTTGGGTCAGAGTTGAAAATCCCAAAGAAATCTCTGGTTAATCTCAAGCATTTATTTTCCATTTCCTTAACAAATTGTAAGTCTTTTTTTATCTGTAAATTCTGGGAAACCAAAGCGTTAACTGAAGCATTTCCATCTTCTATTGATGATGCCCCGGTAGTAACATTTTTAGTGCTAGCAATATTAATACCTGATTTATTCAAGTTATAAAGCTTTCTTAACTCTGAAGCTCTTTTCAGATAATATTTTTGACATTCAAGGGTTTTAACCAAAATCAATCTGAAATTTTCATAAGTCATAGCCCTCACAACCGCTGCCTGATTACCAGGTTCCACCAACTCACCGAAAAGCCTCAAAGTTGAAATATTCCCATGGTCAGATTTATGATCCATATTAGAGTTGATCACCTCCGTTATACGTTTTTCAAGTTTATTGGCAGACTTCTTGATATAATACTCTCTTCTCCAAGCACGTCTGATCTGTTTAGTGCTCTTATTGAGAATCTTATCCACTTTTTTGTCAGTTTGAAGGGGTTGTATGGTCTTGGAAAGTTCATTATTGATAATAGGGTTAACTGAGCTAGCAGAGGTTATGGGAGTAGCTGTGTTTGAAGTGGGTATTTTAGAAGTTGAAGTGAAAGATCTACTTGCCAATAGCTGGAGGCATTTGGCTTTGCCGGTATTTCTCAAAAGCATAGTGAATGAGAAGGTGACTGTTTCGAAATATGATGATTTCTATAGTACAGAAAGAGATCTGCAATTCACGCTTCTAACAAAAACTGGAGACAAATGGAAGGATATGATTGATAATTATTGATTGAGACCAATAGTCGTTAGGTTTAGCACCCCCAATGAGATTTTTCAACATTTTTTCCACCAATGAATTGCCATGAGAGAGTGCGACCGGGTAGTGTTACCGGGTCCACCAGTCTGGTAAATAGCATGGACTGCTAATAAACTATCCTCCTATTATCATTGACTCATCTAGTATTCCTTTTCTGGTTGATGACTGAGCTGTTGATTTGTAATTTTCCATAATATAATGATATATTAACATCTACCGTAAGCCGCAAAGATTCGGAATTTTTTGATCTACGGTAACTAAAACAAAAAAACTTCAGGAACAAAAAAAAAATCTACTAGATAATAATACAAAAACGAGTAAAATATTATAATATTAATTAATGTACACCATCAGCCACCTAAATAAATACCCACTCAGTAAGGTCTGAATCTCTTTCTCTCCTTCAAAGACTTAATTCTTGCCTGATCTTCTCTGAATTTCATCAATAATTGGTTCATTTCTTGCTTCTTTCTCTCTCTTATTTGGAATCTGTAGAAATCTTGTCTCTGCTTCTTCGAACTCTTCTTCGATAAGTCATTACTTAATCCTTGATTATTCATCAACTTCAACCTATTAGTCTTACCCATAATGGCTGCCTTAGTTTTTCTATGTCTATTAACCACAAGCTGGAACCCATCATCATCGATAATTTTCCCGGCATTTTGAATCTCTTCCTCTTCTTCCGCTTCCTTTTTGTTGAAGTTGCTGATGGACACATTGATATGATGTTTTAATTGGTCTACATCACAAATTTTACTCTTTAAACTATTGAAAATTCGTGTGGAGCTTTCTTCTGAATTTGGCCCTTCAAGAATAGGAAAACTTGATAATGAATTTGATTTGGAAAGCTTCTTAACGTTACTCATAAACAATTTAAGCGAGCTCTTGTCAACAAATGTGACCAACCCAGTGTTGAATGGCAATCTCTTATCACTTGCCGAGTCCTCAACCCTTTCACTATTGGCTTGATCGTAATACTCGCCGGTCAATTTATTCAAATCAATATCTGTTTTATGTTGTAAGCGATTATTGACGATGTCGCACTCTTGGATTAACGATGCATCAGAAATCTGTCTGAAAAAGTTTCTCAAGGACTTCAAATCGTCAATACAATTGGGCAAATTGATCACAAATATGCTTTTGTCATTTATATCTTTTTCCTGGCTGGAGCCACTATTGGCCTTCAGTTGATGCTGTTTGAAATATACATAATGGACAACTTCCTTCTCGTCGTGTAGCTTCTTGGAAATCAATAAGGGTGAAGTAGAGATTCTAACAGGGAGTATTTTGAACCCTTTTATTTCGTCTCTTTTTAAAAAACCCATGTGGTCGAATATATTGCAGGTTTTAATTCTTTATTTCGAAGGTGACTGCTGTACCAGGACAAAACGGCTTCAATCTCAAATTTTTTTTTTTTTTTTTTTTTTTTTTTTCCCTCTTCCTGCAAAGTGCGTCTAGCGATTCTTCAGAAAGCTCTTTATTTATTAACACATCGTTAAATTCTAGGGGAAAAAAACGCTTCTTCAAACTCGATCTGACCGTTTTAATTATCCATATACACATACTTGGAGTCTCCTTCAAAAGAAGAAAATAAAAAAAAAATTGCACCCTGTTCCGTAGGGTTCCAACCGGTTTGTTTGCCTCTACATCTCAATTCACCCTCCCTTCTTCCTTCTATTACATATCGCTGGTAAGATTTGATAGCATACATACATCATCAGCATGAATAGGAAGAACATGAAAAGACCAGAGTCGCTATTACTAGACCAGAACTCTCTCAACTCTTCATTTAATTTGGAATCCAATGAACCTTCGAGCAAGGAGCATGACAATTATAATGTGGCCTTCAAAAACTCATTCTCATTGAAGAAATCATCTAAGAACACTACCTCATCGTCAATAGAAGTTAATAAAAATAGGGGGAGCGGTGGTTCTGTTAACAATCTAAGGATAGTCAGTATCAACAATTCGACCAGCAGTTCAAACTCAAAGCCAATGTCTCCTGTGTCCCCAAAATATTTGGAAAAGAACAATGATAAAAAATTTTATGATTGGACCAGAATAGAGGTTCATAATTGGATTGTGAATTTGACTGATCTTAATCGAATTAGCAAATCTCAAGAAACTGCAAGAACTTTTCTAGAACACAATGTTACTGGTGATATTTTACCTTATTTGAACATGCAGCATTTCAACGACATGAACATTAAAGAGTTAAAGATCAAGTTACTATTGAAGAAAAATATCGAATCACTTCTAGTGCAGTTTATGGATAAATACTCGAACGATGAGGGTTTTGATGAGATATTATTAAATTCGCATTTAATGAATAATTATAATTCTTCAAATGTATCAAGTGCGCTTTACAATGATTACAGCATAGCGTTGACAGAACAAGTCTTGACTAATCTTTCAGATCAAATAATAAGACTTTATTCAAGCAGAGTACAGGATGTCTATAATAATACTAGTGGTGCTAACAACAGTAGCAGCGATATCAATACGGGAAAAAACAATTCAAAATCTTCTACTCGTGACAAAAGTGTGGAAAAGATGGATCATGACTTGAAGAAATTGCATCAGAATTTTCAAAGGTTCAAAGAAGATGTTGCTCCAGTAGTCAAACATTACAAAACTGCTAAAGCCAATGTCTCTGCCAATAGCTCCATCTCACAAACTCCTATTGAAAACAACTACTTCTTGAATAGTACATTGACACCTTCAAGTCTAAATGGGTCACCAAGCATAGTATCACCAATGCGAAATATTGCTTCGCCAACTAATCAGCCATTGTACAATAAGAGAAGTAACCTTCGAGATAGTCTTGAGGATTCACTTGGTGGCTCAACTGGCATGAATACTATCCAAGATGAAGATTTGAACGGACTGAAAAAGAAAAGCGGAGATAGGATGCTCCTCAACCCATTCAAAGAAAGAAAAGATTATGATAGATCACCACTAGAATCGACATATGAGGCATCCGTACATTCGAACTCCAGTTTTAATGGGAGCTCGACACAATCACAAGTAGCACAGCAAGATATACATCAAAGGACCTTGTCTAATTCAAGTATTAAAGCTGGTGCCATCACAGTTAGTAAAAATCTCCTCACAGGGACTCCATCGCCTACTGTGGGTACAAGTGCCTATCAAACTGCGCAAACTGCATTGCAGACTCCTAATTCTGGCACGTATCCTCCACTTAGTCATCAACAGTCCAACGTTTCCTTATACACTAGTAGCAGTGTTAATAATTATGGTGGCAGTAATGCCCTTGGGGTTCTTTCTGCACCAAGCTCTTCTACACATGGCAACTTTAACAGTCCAACTACAATACAAGGTCAACAGTCGATACAGCAATCACCAGGCCCACTACTGGGAGTCTCCAGTACTCCGACTGGGGTAAGAACAGAACCGTTGAAGCAACTTAAAGCCAAGTATGATGACCCATGTTATAAAGTTTTACAAAAGGCAATGATAAAACATAAAATCAACAACGTGGACTGGAGAAACTACGTATTGGTAATTTGTTATGGCGATAAAGAAAGAATATTGGGCCCTGAAGAGAAACCGGTGAAAGTGTTCAAAGAATTACAAGACAAAGGAGGTCAACATCCTTCATTTATGATTAGACAACTAGAAGCAGCGTCACCAAGCTCAGATAGATTTGATGATGACGGAAACACTAGTGGAGCTTACAGTAGTTATTAGATTTAATTTTTTTTTTTAAAGGAACACTTCATTGATCCCTTTTTTTTTTTTCTTTTTTTTTCTTTTTTTTTTGTTTTATATATATATATATAGGATTTCATGTCATTGGCTTTCTTAATGCAAAAGAATGAAAACAAGCTATATTCATAAATATGATTTTGTCCTGGTCTGAGGAGAGTGCAAAGAGTATGGTGTAATCTTCTACTAGTGTCAGAAAACAGGAACTCTGTAGCTCATTACCCTGCCGTCATCTGCCGCTATGGAAAATTGATATACGAAGGCAAACTCACTTCTAGTGTGATCTTGGACGCTACAATTAACAAGAATCATATCATTCTTAGTTAGTAAGACAAGAACGTATTTCAAAAAGATAAGGGAGACAAAATGGTATGTGTCGCAATCCCATTGAGCTCTGGGAAGATGCTTTTGGAACTAGTTGCATGGTATTTTGGCCACAGGGAAAGTTGAACTAACTGATAATAGATTCTTCGTTTTAGAACCAAAGATGGGATGTTCAGAGTGAATGTCGATGCCAACCAGGACTTCAAGGGAGCAATGGAAGAGGTAAGTCTTTTTTTACTCAGAACTTGGGGTTAAGGATGAATAATCAATGTGATCATTGTTATTGATTCAGTATTGCAATTTTTTAAGTAGTTGCTAGTGTTTTGTGAGAACTCAGTGAGACAAAGCGTTTCTACTAACACTTTGAAATAGCTTTCAAAGTCGCTAAAGAATGTTGATTTGAGCTCGGCAAAGATTTCCGATAAACCAAATGGAGGCGGCGAGATGGTTACAAGTTTATGTGGCCAAACTCCTAGTCAATTGAATTTTAAGTAAGTAAACCATTGGTTCAGAATTATGTTTTGAAATATGAAGTCAGGATTCACAACTAACCCTTATATATAGACATGGTGATATGCTATTCATTACTTATGAAGATGCCAATGTCGTTGATACCACAATTGAAAGTGGTATCACCAACCCGCCAGCCCATGATGGGGCGATCGAGCCTTCTAGAGTAACACAATTGGAAGTGGATACCATTCTAGATAAACAGCAGGGGCTCATTCCCCGTAAGAGATCTTCTCTATGTCGTCATGGGGACTCCGGGATGTGTGAATACTGTTCCCCGTTGCCACCATGGGACCAACAATACTTGGCTGAACACAAGATCAAACACAAATCGTTCCATGCACACTTAAATGAACTTAACCAATCAGCAAACAAAGCAAACGGCTCATCTTACATCCCTCCACTCAAGGAACCGTCATTTGAAGTGACCAAGAATTGTGTGGGTGGGCACAAACCTTGGCCAGAGGGTATTTGTTCGAAATGCCAACCTTCGGCAATCACTTTACAGCCACAAGATTTCAGAATGGTAGATCATGTAGAGTTTGCAGACTCTCAAGTCATCAACACATTTATTGATAGTTGGAGAAGTAGCGGGACTCAAAGATTAGGGTACTTGTACGGTAAATATGAAGAGTATCCTTTGGTGCCATTGGGGATTAAAGCGGTGGTGGAAGCAATTTACGAACCACCACAAAAGGATGATAATGACGGTATCACTTTATTGCCTTGGGAAGATGAGGCCAAAATCACTGAAACTGCCAAATTGTGTGGATTATCGAAAGTGGGGGTGATTTTCACTGACTTGACTGATTCTGGAAACGGCGACGGGTCAGTAGTTTGCAAAAGACACAAAGATTCTTATTTCTTATCTTCATTGGAAGTGCTATTTGCGGCTCATCAACAAATAAATAATCCTAATTACACCAGACATTCGGTGTCGGGAGTTTATTCGTCCAAGTTTGTCACATGCGTGATCTCAGGTAATTTGGAACAAGAAATTGAAATCTCTAGTTATCAAGTGAGCGCCTCCGCTGAAGGATTGGTAAAAGCCGATTTGATAAGTGGTTCAACTCATCCATCGATGGTTTATATCAATGATAAAACTGAAAAGCGGTACGTGCCTGACATTTTTTACAAATTCAAGAATCAATACAATATTGTGGTCAAGCAAAATGCTAAGCCAGCATTTCCTGATGATTATTTATTGGTTACTTTAACTCATGGTTTCCCACAATCTCCAACGCCAAAATTCATATCGCCCAAGAAATTTCCAATTGAAAACCGTCACCACATTGGTGAAGGTGCTGATTTGATGGCTATCAATCGTCATTTATCTTTACAATCCACAACATACAATGATAATAACATGAATGAATTCATGAAGTTGATGTCTGACTTTCATTTGGTGTGTTATTTGTTCAGTGTTGATATCTTGTCACCAGCAGAAGAAAGATTGATCTCTAAGATTGCCACCACACATGATGTCAACTTATGTTTTGAATTATTTGAATCTCCTGGATGGAAGACTTTGGTGACTATTATTAACAGTCAATAAAAGGTATATAAGTATTTGCTGGTGAGGTGAAGTGAAGAGGAAACAATCATCGCCCATAATACATACTATGTAATTCGTGAAATCAAAGCATTTCTTTTCTTGTAAGTAATTCTGCTCCTGTTGATTTATGAGGTATATATGTTCAATCGGTATTAACAGCTTGGCGGCATTGAACACAGCAGTTCTTTTTCTATAAAAGTAGTACCGTATGTGTGTTACAAAAATTTTCTCAAATATACCAACCTTTGGCTTCTATGGTAAAAAGAAAGTGAGGAAATTTGTTCCTTTCCAATTTCATTGAACAATTATTGTTTGTCCATAAAAAAGTGGAAAACCAAAAACATATGGTAGATCTGTGTCGAAAGGTGAAATGCTTCCACCTCATTCATTTACATTCCTGTGAAAATCAGTTGCCAAGTTGCCGGGGTACCCGAGGCAAATGTCCCCGGGCAGAAATTGGACACAACAATATTATGCTGCTAGTAATAGGCCCACTTAGTCTATTTGTCGCCAATCATTTCTATTTTTCATGCCAGAGGGAACTATGACAACGAAAAGCGACTTCGGGGTCTTGAAATTTTGACTTGCTTTTTTTTTTTTTATGCAGGGTTGATCTTTCAGTCGGAAAATCAGTCCAGAATAACAGGGGATCTGATCGAATAGATAATCCTATGGGACCATCAAAGTGAGAAATGTCTAAATCATGCTATATTTTTTTTTTTGGTGTTTTCGCGGTTGAAAATGGATCTTCTAGCACTTCTGGTAGTAGCATAAGTATTGTCGTAGGTGTCTACAGTTTAAAATTCAGTTCATTATTGGTGATACGCATAAAACAAAACATTAAAAGAAGTAGAAAAATGTCAAAAAAAATAGGGTCGTAAACTTTAAAAGGCATTTTAACAATTAAAGTTCTTTTTTTTTTACTGAAAAAAGTTTATAGGTTAATTTAAAAGCAATGGATCAAAGACGAATTGAAGAATAAAGGAAAAGAAAGAAGTTATTGAAAAGAAAAACATTAAGTTAAAATCAAATATCCCTCGCTCTAGTACATTGCAGGACAATCATCAACAAAGGTGGTGATTGGAATATTTGAATAATCTTCATTACCATTTGTGGCGTTCATGTTACCATTCATAGAAAACTGAGGTTCAGAGTTGTCATAGTTATTCATGTCAATGTCAGTAACCATTCCCATGTCATTCATATTTATAACGGGGCAAGCTGGCACACCATAATCCAAATTAGACAACATGTTGTTGTGGACATTGTTAAAAGCTGAATCCGTCATGAATGGCATTGTGGAATTGTAGTTAGCCCTCATTGATATATCGTCTATTTTAGAGAAGTTAAAAGAAGTATCCTCTGGTTTCGATCTTGGAAGTTCTTGGGTGCTATCATTTAGCTGGACATATGACACGTTTTGGTTCATGTTCATTGACATGTTTCGGTTCATCATATCCATACTCTGTTGTGGGGCACCACTATTTCTGGTGAAAAAATCATCAATAAGACTATTTACGGTAGATATACCTTCAGGCAATTGATCATCTCTAACTGGCTCGAAGAATGGAGAAGCATAACTTGATGAATAAACTTCTTGATTACCAGTGAATTTCCAATCATCAGAAAAATTGTAATTGCCATGATTTATACTCTGATCGATGTTCGATGTTCCTTCAATAGCAGCAGTCAAATGTGCCGAAGACCCACGTGTGCTAAGGAAATCTTCCATTGAATTATCACAAGATGAAATTGGAGAAGATACCGAATAACTGTCGCTTAAATTCACTGAGCTGGCTTGGTTGAGATTGACTCCCAATAACATTTGGCTGGTGGAGTTATCATAGGATGGTAATAGCAAACTATTTGGAGTACTTGGGTTAGAAGCGGAGCTTGCATTGGAAAATGATAACGATTTCGAAGATACAGTTCCCACAGAAGCATTTTTTATTTCCTTATCTTCAATCATTTCTGGTTCATGTGGATTGGTATGGAATCTCTTCTTCACCAAGTTAACTTGGATGTCGCGGTTGAAGGAATCGTCGTTGAAAAATTCACCGGCATTCGACTGGCAATTTTTCAAAGGATGGTTATGTTTACCATTGACAATCACGATGGTCCATTTATTAGTTCTAACAGAGTAGTTTGCTCTGATACGGAATGGACAAGAACAATTGCTGTTTTTCTTTGCTTTCTTTTGTTTGTCCTTTTGTTGTAATTCTAAAGTTTCTAATAACCCTTGCTGTTGCAACAAAAGCTTCTGTTTTTTAGAAACTCTTTTTTGACGTACTTTTTTAAATGAAGAAGAGTAACGGTAAGACTTGCACTTGAAAACAATTTTAGCAACGTCAGATCTTTCAATGACGATCAAAATCCCCAAAGGCATCAATCTATTCTGAATCCATGACTTGATTTGTGATCTATCATTGAATACTGGCTTTTTGTCATTTTCACCAAAGAGTAATTCTTCTGCAGTAACCATGGCTCTTGAGGATTATTAGTTTTCTTTATTGTTTGGATATGAACAAAATTTATCAGTTTCTCTATTTATAGAGCGTATCTTGTAGATTGTAGTGTATGAATGTGAAGTTAATAATATGGTTTTGAAAGTCAGAACCACAAAATCAATCAGTAAAAAGGAATTTGGTTTCAAAGAGCGTTAGCCAAATTAATGATACAATAATAAAGAGTAGTACGCTTGGTAACGTGAGTATATCATAGGAGGTTTTTCTTTTTTTAGTTGTTCTTAACTAATAAATTGTAGCGGTATTAAATTTTCCTGTGGGTTGAAATTATCTTTGCGAAAACAAACTCCAAGAGCACCTGCAATATTAATAATAGGTAAGGATAACAGAGCAAAAAGGGAAGACAATTCAAGAGAGGCACTATAACACTAAAGTAATATCGAGGAAGTGAGGTTTAGGAGACTGGTGGGATTTCCCGCTGCCTTTATATGGGGGAGAGCGCTGATTTTTTGCTCGAGGGGCTTGCGTGGCCGTGCGGATATGTACATGATAGACTGCATAATATATGCATAATCAAACAGGATCAGTGAGCTCAGACAAGTGAGAAGGTTTTAAGGTTTGTTGTGCACGTGATTAAGCCACAACATCTGGATCTAATCCCGAGAACGGAGCGAAGATGGAATCGATAAAAAAAAAGTTTTTTTTTCTTTCTTTTTTTTTTTTTTGGTACACATATGGGACTTTCTGATACAACTCTTATTTATGAAAAAAAATAATCTCTAAAACCATCAAGGATATAACTATATATATTATTATAAATGAAATACATCACTCACATACGGTAAATTACAATATTGGAAAAAGGTGTTAAAAGTATTGAAAAAAAAAAAAAGAAAAAATTCTAGTAAATACCAGACTGCATCAGCCAAACTATTTCGAGAGGCACACTCTAATGCCAAGATTATGAGAACAGCATGACTCCCAACAACGGAAAAAAAAATGTTCAGTAGATTTTTTTGCTAGTTAAATGAGTGAATAACTATATTTAACCTGCATTTCTGTAGATTCTTTATTTTTTCGTAAAAGGCATTACCATTAGATGTTGTTAAACTACATTATGAAAGAATATGTTTTGAATGTGTTTTCAGAGGTCATTTCCTCAAAAATTTTTACTTTATTGTTGATATACACCCTTGTGGTATTTCTCTGTATGTAGGTGATCATTTCCACCTGAATTTCCGCATTTCTGTTGTTTTGTTTGTGCAAAGTTTAATTCGTTTTGAGTTCGATGACAAAAAATTATCTATTCCATCTCTCTATTTTTAAAGACTCAATATTGAAGATGCTGGCACGATTGCCACTACTGGTGTTACCACCGCAATCAATAGCCAATATTACTTAATACTAATGATGGTAGTGATTCTATCAATATTTATCACTACAACTACTTCACCAGTAGTAATTACACCAATAGTCATAGCGCTCCCATCCACACCGTCAATTTACAGACAGCATGTCCATGTATGTTCGCACAGTTGATGGCCAAAGAATAGGCGGGGTTTTTCTCGCAAAACCTTCTCGTCAAAATCCTCTTTGATGGCACATTCGGCTTGCGCAGAATCCCCTTCAACCTTTTATTCTTTTTTTTTCAGTCACTTACTATTCTTTGGCACTGATCATCGGTGTACCAGAATAAATTAATCCATAATTACAATAGTTACTATTTTCCACCTATTGTGAAATCTGACTCACGATACACATAATTAATGTTGTAATTGTCTTAAGCGAGCATCTTTTTATTCTATTACAGGGTATTAGGATCACAAGGTTAAAAAAAGAAAGAAAAATTTTCTGCCCAGCACTTAAGGTTCTCTTTCGTCATGTATCCTCATGCATCTGATGGAATAGATATTTATTTTGCCGTGAACTGATCTTTCAGATAACTTTATAAAATCTATGACAAAAAAAAAAAAAAAAGAAAAGAAAAAATTCATACAACAGCAATAAATAGATTGTGACTAATTCAATAATCCGATTGATGATAAAATAACACAAATAAGTATACTGACATGAATTTATGTTGAATTTTAGATGGCCCCTGTTTCCTTTTCTTTTCCAAGAATGGATTGAATTTTTTTGGATTATTTATGACAGTTTTATGAGCAATAACGGAGTGTTTTTTTCTCAAACCTGTCTTAGGTATACATGCTACTATAACTATCATTGCTGGTATCTCCACAGAAGTTCAAACTTTACAAAATTTCGAGTAGGGTTTTGAATGGCTTAAATTTCAATTTGTTTTTACTTTTTATTTTATTTTTTGGTCAGTCATTTAGTCTATCCACTATATATAAAAATAAGCCAATCTTGACATTAAAGAACAATTAACAAAGATATACCACGTGTACCGGAATGATATCATCATAATCTTTGACCTTCTTCCAATAAATTATGATTTGTTCAAAACGATATTGCAATAGGATTTTAACATTGAATGGAGCTTAAGCATAAGTAACGGAGATTTCAAAGTTTGATCTTCCTAGTCAATCTATGTAACGAGAAAAAGAACTTAATCAAATTAATTACCCAGATAAGAAGACAACTAATAGTCATCCAATGAATCAAGTTCAAAATCCTCAGCCCCTCTGGTTTCTTCTACTTCATTTTCCAATTGTACAGCCGGTTGATGTTCCAATGTTGAATATTCGTCTCTATTCATAATTGACAGATCTCCTCCACTATACTTATCAACCCCAACAAGTTTCAAATAAAGTTCAATGATGAGCACCATCCACAAGATGATTAATGCCGCTCCAGATGTTAGCAACATGATGTAAGATGAGTGTCCTGCTCCCATATCTTTGACAAGAATCAATTGCTCCTCATTGGCACCCATAAACATTAAACCTGCTTCGACCAATCCAAAAGGAGCGACGTATTGGAATGACATGATCTTCCCTGGAATTGAACGCTGGTCCTTCAAGACAAAGGCAATTTCAATAACTCTCCCAAACCCAGCAAACATAAGGGCCAAACCGAAGAAATAGTGTACCTTGGTACTAATTTCCAAATGTTGCACATGAACAGACATAGCCCAGCCCGTAATCGCAATGATGAGCCCCGGAACAAATGAACGATGCCCATCTTTCGAAAGATAAATCCCCACCAAGCCCATACACCACCAAATGATCCCCATTGCAGTATGCTGGTAATCACCATGGCTCCAAGGTTCCCATGGTCTATGTTCAGTAAAAGTGTTGACACAGCCCCAGACACTAATCACAATAGAATCCCAGAATTCCGGAGGGTATCTAGTCTTTTGGTTTCTAAACCAAGGGATCATCAACCATAACAACATCACAAATCCGTAGAAAATGAAGGCCGAGCCCATAATCCCATGAGCCAAACATTGGCCTGTATGGTTTGTTTCGTTAGCATAACAAAATCCAAGCATGGCAACCACTGTCATGCACATTCTTACCCAGCCGGTCAAACTCGATAAGACTGCAAAGGTTCTGAATGTTCTTGAAACGAACTTCTCTCCACGTCTAGCAATGACATTTTCTTTGGATCTAAAAGATTGTGGCAAAAATTTACTACCAGAAAGAAGCAAACCAAAGAAAGTGGTGGTTGCTAATAACATCATCAAGAACCAAGCGGTCCCCAATGACGTCCGATTTTCATGGTCATTTGGATCATTGAATCGGAGAAATAACGCCTCAAAAAGCGAGTAACCAGTAGAAATCAAGAAGAAATTAGTGGCAAGTATGTTTCTCTCGGCAAAGGCAAACGCCGTGCTGATTGATGGAAGAATCAAAACCAAAACAAGTGACATTAGCCAATGGAAAGAATCCCACTTGAAGTTTTTGAGATAGACTGATAGATCACGATCTTGGTCTGGCTCATCCATAGGCATGTTCATATCGGCAGCAACCATAGAAAATAGAGCCAGGACGCATATTAGAATCCTAAAGTTTTTGGACATCGCTTAAATTTGTAAAATAGGTTATCGGTTACCCCAAACCCAACTCCTTAAGACAACTTTTGGTATCAATTGAATATAATGGTACTGATTATCTATTTCTTGACTTTTGCATCAAGCAATAAATAAACAACTAACGAGAAAGTAAAAGTGAATTATGGAAATTATATTTGTGGATATGTAGTTCTCTCTCCAGCTATCTATTTTTCATTTTGACCTGTCAACTGATCTCGCTGTTTTCGCTTTTGTTTTTTTGATAAGATTTTCTTCCTCTTTACTCCGACACACCCCCTAATTGCCCCCTATATAATCTGCCAGTTGCTGTCATAAGGGAATAGGAATCTACAGACTATGCAAATAAAACAAATAACAAAACCTTTATTGAAACACAGAACCACAAAAAAAAAAAAAAAAAAAAATTAAAATGAACAAGAGTGAGAATTCTGCTTCTTTATACTGCAAAATAGAGTAACATCCCATATCAGAAATCTCCATTTGGAAGATAGGAGAATGAAATTGACAGAATAATGACAAGTGCAAATTATGAAGTGAAGTATTAACTAGAGAAAACTCTATCGAAAGACCCAAAATAGAAAATAAAAATTAAGAAGAATATACTGATTTGATTACCCATCCATAATATCATATTGGAGGCAAGGGGTTTCTACACACTGGACACTTCAATTTATATCTCATCCAGTTTTCAAGACAATCATTATGGAAAATATGATGACATGGTGTGATCATAAAATCATCAGCTACTACTAGCTTCGTATCAGTTCCATTCAACAACCTGTCATCCTCTGCGACACTATCGTGACCATCTGTGAAACCTTCGTTTTTCGTGGTCACTGGAATATCCACATCTGTCATACAAATGGCACAGTCCATTTTAAATATTTCTTTATGTGTGTGATCCCCGTTTGATGAGACAACCGTCTTATGTTTTGAGTTGAGCAAATCAATACCAAACCCATTTTCTAAATCAGCGAGTGAAAGAGTTGGATGGTAGTTATAAATATTTGGCAAGTACCGTTTTGGAATTAATACCCTAGGACCGAACTTCTCCTGGATGTAAAGTGCGGCGATGGAAATTAACTTGAATATTGTAAGGCCAATTAAGAAATTGTAATCTGTGTGGTGATGGAACACATTATTGGAATAACCAAGAACATAATAAATTGGAAGTAATCGAACAATTGAGGTCCCAATTATAAACTCCCAACTGAACGAAGTTCTAGAGCCACGAATGACATTTCGCACAATTTGTGGGTACCAATAAGAATTGATAAACACAAGTATCAACTTTTCGGTGAAGAATCTAGGAGCTCTACCCCAAGTTGAAACATTAACAACCAAAAATGAACAGAAAATTAGGGAAAAGAAAAACCTGGAGTATAAATTCGATGAAACCGTGCGCTCATCCTCAAAGTTTGTGGTAGTAGTAGTATTTGTATTCAAATTACCGGCCTGGGTCTGGAATCCTCCTGTACTGGTAGGTAATACATCACCGTTATTGCTACTGCTTTCATTATTGCTTGAATCATCAGTTGGATTGCCTCTTAAAATCGTCCATAAATCAACATTTTGCTCATTCATCTGTAGCATGTATATACCAACCATGTACCGGAGCTCAAATATTGATGAAAGCGTGAATGTAATCAATGCGGCGATTGCCAAGGAAATATACAAATCAAAGACAATTACCGTAGATATAAGCAATATCATTGTGAGAGTCCCATCTATCAAGTTCATAATTGATAAGGTGTGGTAAGATATTCTAGAAATTCTAGGAGGGGTATTGGTCAAATTCATTTGACGAATTAATAAATATAGTTGCAATGAAACCAAAATCATGACTCCAATCACTACCTTCCTAATCCGAGAGATTTGAGAATAATGGCTTCTACCTTCCAAATTGTTGATTTCAAATAAAATCCCACAGTCTGGTGAATAAAAAAGCCCTTGATTAATTACAAATTTAGGAATCTCAGCTGTTGGGCGACCTATCGGATCAAGAATCTCATCATCAATCATTTCTAATTCTTCTTTTGTTAAATTCACCGGGTTGAAATTCAAGTAGCTCACAAATTCACATTTCAAAGTTTCTCTAGCATCTTCTCTCAAAACATCAAATGTTAAATTCTTGTGCACGCTCAGGGATTCAAGAGATTCATGATACTGAAACTTTTCCACCATATATGATTTCACCGCTTCAAAATTATTCTCATTGAGCAACAAGTGAGGTAACGCGTAGTAACTTTCAAACTTGGCTGATCTAGTGGTGGCAAATATGTTACCATTATCAAGAAAATACATTCCGCTCATGGAGATAGGATGTACTTCAGTTTGGTCAGTGTCAGTCAATTGCATGTTTATAATGACTGGAAAAATGTTTGAATTTGTAAGATTATCCTCTCCATTTCTTTGGGTTGTCACTTCAATATAAAAGTCACCAACTTCTATATTGCTGACATTGCCTATTCTTTGGGATACATAAGCTCTATTATCTGACAAGGTATTGTATCTCGATCCATTATCGTAAAATGAATCCGAAGCTGAATCCTCAGAAAAGCCTGTACCATCAGCAACCGAATTGGCTTCCTCGGCACCATTTTGAGCATTAGCAAAATTGCTATTTTCGTCTTCGTCATCCTCATAATTATTACGACTTCTATCAAATGGATTTTCATACACATATGGTGACAAATATTCGGGAACTGGCATTGGAATTTTGGAAAAATTTAGTGCAGAGGTTTTGAATTTACCTCTGAATGATCCTGTTAAGTTTTTCATAAATAAGGATTGGCCATGCTTGTTGTGGCTATTTGTATACCACACATCATTAGCAAGCGCACTGACATAGTTTGGCAAAATTGAATACTCTTCAGTTTCTTGAAAATGATCATAGTCCTTATCAGGGAATGGGTATAGCGACAAGTTTCGGTTATCCATTGCATCTTTATAACTCATTCGAAGACCAGTAATGTTTCCATATCCTGATTCGTAAGTTGAATTGAATAGAACGCTTCTCAGTCTGTTGCGTTCACTATTGAATGTATCCAACAGTTGTCGCTCATCCTCAGCTAGTTCATAGTCGGTTCCTGGCATAAATAGTATAAAACATACTATAAGAAGAATGAGAATTTCCCCTCTTGAAGTCATTCCCGTTTGTTTTTTCTTATATCTTTATCCTTTGAGAAGTGATATTAATATTAATATATACTATATGTCATACTGTATGAATCCGTATCACACACCTAAAAATCACTAATAATTCGCATTTACCCGGGTACTGTGGAGTTGTAAAAGTCAGGGTAGTCAAATTAAGTATACTCCATGAGTGTGGGTCATCACCTAAACAAAAAAAAAAAATTTTTTCTAGGAGCATGAAAAATTCAAACACAATAATAATAGAGTAGATAGATAGCCAAGTTATATTAACTACATTCATTCAAATTATGGCCTCTCCAAAAAATTCTGTGTCAAAGTCTTCCAAGAGTGATAAGCTATCCAATAAAGCTTCTTCAAAGCAAAAAAAACTGGTTCAGAAAGTAAAGGAACAACCGAAACAAGTCTTTAGTGTTGAAGAGATCAAAACCATTTATCAGCAGGTAAAGACCTCGACAAAGAATCTCAATGATATAGTGAAGTTACTTGACCAATTAACTGAATTGTCCAAATCACATAACGAGATCCTAGCACATGAAGAAGAAGCTCGGCTTTTGATTATTTCATTACTTAAGGTATTTGAACATTTCATAAAGCTGAAGACCTTGAGGTACTCCATCAAGAAAGAAACCAATGATAACAAGGTTGTGCTCAACAAGTGGTTGAAATCTAAATATGATTTGTTCAAAAAAACACTATTGAGCCTTATCAGTGAATTTGTTTCAGATAATGACATTCTTATTGATGCATTGGAAGGGTACTTCCAATTAATGAAGCTTGAAGCTACCACTTGGGCTCCAAAAAATGAGGCACATTTCCCTGGTCAGATGTACGAAACTCTTGTGAAGACATTGATATTCGATAGCAAAAATGGGAAAATTTTGGAAGATGGGACCACCGACAGTATTTTAATAGAATTCTTCACCAGTAATTATTTGAATAAGTGCAAAGATTTGAAATTCTACTTTTTGAGTCTGATGATCAATCTTTTAGAACAAGAGAAACAAAAATTAGGCGGAAAAAGTTTTAAAACTGTATATTCCAAGTGGTTAACTATTATGCAAGAAGATTATTTCCATTCAATTTTCTATGGAACCAATGATGATAATAAAAAAGATGCTAAGATTGATACAAAATCTAAAAATAATAAAGATGATGAAGATGAAGATGACTTTGGATTTTCTGATGACGACGACGATTCAGTTGTTGATGCTTCAGATGACGAGGAATTGGAATTGACTGATACTTTTGTACCAAAGCCACCACAAGCTATTCAAAAGTTTGCCACCTATAAGTCGCTTTTCACCAAAAATTGGTTGAGCATTCTTTCGATTCCAGGGATTGAATCTGCTCAATTGAAAACCACTTTAAATATTCTTCACAAGAGAATTATTCCATACATGATTAAGCCTGAACAGTTAATGGACTTTTTGACTTATTGCTATGATAACGGCGAGTCAATTATTATAGAGATTTTGGCGATCAATGGGCTTTTCCAATTAATGCAAAAGAGGAATCTCGAGTACCCACAATTTTACGAAAAATTGTATGATTTCTTCAAGAAACCAGAGATTCTTTCCAATAAGTATAGATCGAGATTCTTTAGATTGGTGGATTTATTTTTATCATCTACACACTTACCTGCATCGATTGTTGCTTCATTCATCAAAAGAATGGCGAGACTCGCAATCTTCAATAACCCTGGTGGGATTGTTATTGTCATGCCATTCATTTACAATCTTTTGAAAAAACACCCAAGTTGTATGATTTTGATTCATAATCCTTTGCTTAGTGACGAGGAATTGGAAAATTATGAAGATCCTTTCAATAACGATGAAACCGATCCACTTTTAACTAATGCGATTGAGTCGTCGCTATGGGAATTGGAAACGTTAGCTAGCCACTACCATCCGAACGTGGCTACTTTGGCTAAAATCTTCTCTAATCCTTTTACCAAAACTAGCTACAACATTGAAGATTTCTTAGATTGGAATTACAAGGGTTTACTCGAGAGTGAGCGGACCAGACGTATCAAAGGAGACCATATGATGGCTATTGAGTTTGAAGAATGGGACAGTGCTTTTAAGGGCAAAGAGGAGAACGAAGAAAGTAGATGCTATATAGATAGCTGGAGATTGTGATTGGGTGTACCTTTTGTAATATATGAGTTATAACATTTAATCTTGTAGCCCCCTATCGACTGATTTTTCTTTGTTTCGATCTCTTTCTCTTTCCATTTCTTTATTTGTTTCGGCAGTGTAGTTTTGACTTCGTTTCCAACAGGAGGGATCATGGCAGTACCCACGGTTCCGCGGAAGGTGTGGCAGTTGGTGTGTATGTTGAGCGACGATCCTTCTGCAAATCCCTCGCTCAAAGTTGTCGAAAACAGTGTGTCGTATAGGTCGGCTGACCCGCTTGCTTTGTGATGCAGGCCGCTTGTGGGACGGCGAAAACAAAAAAAAAAAAAAAAAGAAAAAAGAGAAATTTTTTTTCGCCCGGATTACAAAAACAGGCGGATTTCCTCGAAAAACATTTAGTCATTTCGTACCCTAGACCTGTCATCACCTTTTATTCTACTTTTTGTCCATACAATCAGGACGCCAATAAATAACACATTGTCAGTTGGACAAACATATTACACCGACGATGGAATACGGATACTTCAACAGCCCTCTCAACGGCTTGAATCTTGAGAATATTGAATCCCCTCCTGATATGAATTTGGATGGCAACAATGATTTGTCAGCTTTCATGAACAACAAGTTCTTCGACTTTGACAACTTTGGCAACGAAGAATTTTATAAAACAACGAAGCAAGATGGTCAACAGCAAATAAAAAGTGAAAATATCGATGATGTCTTCAATTCTCTACTCAGTAACAATAGCGTTAGTAATGACAATGTTCTCAATTTGCAAGGTCAATCAAATTTCATTGCTACTTCACAATATCCAATACAGCAGCAAGCTCAACCAAAAGTGGTCAGCAGTGGCTCTAAGGTGGTTAAGGAACCATGCATGAATGACAAGAGAAAAAGAAATACATTGGCCTCTGCAAGATTCAGAGTCAAGAAGAAGATGAAAGAACAATTGATGGAGCAAAGCTTGGTCGACTTGAACAGCAAAGTCGCTGAGTTGAAGGCCACTATCATGAAGTTGGAAATGGAAAACAAGTGTCTCAAGAGCTTGGTAATTGAAAAGAACGAAAGAACATCCAACGAGTTGTTATCAAGCATCAAAAAGAACGCTGGCGTATAAATGTTTTGTCTTTTTGCCTTTCATTCTCGACTTCACTCCACACATCCTCTAATCTTCAATTTCATAGCATGAATGCTTTCCTATACGTTTCAAACTTTCAACAATCATCTGTCTTTTAGTTCTCCTTTAGATAATGTTTCCAACAAACATTTCAATATCTATACAGCAAACATCTTGTTTCTGCTTTTTTCAACAAACTTTTCTTGCACATTTCCTGGGTTTTACATCGGTTTTTTCTGTTTACGCTTATTATTTTTTTTTCTTCTCATGTCATACCTGCTAATTATCTTGTGATTGGTTCTTTTCAACAAAAGAATCCGTTGGTTCTTTTCAACAAAAGAACACTTGTTCAACCACTACTAACGAACTTTTTTTTTTTCAACCATTAGAGAATATTTTCTGTCAAAATGGAAATAATTCAGTATATATATTTTGAATGCTTCTTCTAGAGTACTCTGAATTTCATGTTTTTTATGAATCCTATATTTTAGGTTGTTTCCAGCGACAATTAGTAGGGAAGTTTTTTTTTTTTTTCTCGCGGTTTGCCACGGGTAACCACCGTGATATATTATTTACAATGTTTATTCCAAGGGATTCACCAGCACAGCAAACTTCGAAGAATAAAAAGAACACAATAATTCGTGAACCTCATCAATTTGTACCCTAGAATAATGGTATGTTATATATAGAACTCAAATCATTAAACAATTGGAATGATCATGTTTTTGTTTTCAATATACTAATACCGTATGGTACAGGCTGTATTTGACGTGTTAGTTGGTCTTGTAATGCTTGGTGTTGCAACTGTGGTGTTTGTGTACTATACTGCCTGGACTTTCCTCTTGCCATTCATTGATGAAGAATCCGTGTTGCAACAATTCTTCTTGCCAAGAGAGTGGGCTGTTAAAATTCCTGCTGCTTTGTTGGTTCTTGGTGCCTCTGCGGTGTCATTTTTCATTGGTTCGGTTTTGATCAAATCTTCAAAGAAGGCCAAGGCTAAGGCTGACAAGAGTAAGAAATCCAATTGAACTATACTGAATTAGAGCTGATACTTAAGTATTCAATAAATTCTTTTTTTTTTTTGAAAAATCACTTTATTATTGAATCCTTTCTACACATCTTTCTTTTCTTTTCTTTTTCATTTCCTCTATTTCTGTTTCAACTGTCCTTCATAATAACTGTTCCTCCCGTATACTTATATTATTAGCTCGTGTTTGTTTATTTGTTTATAAAATATTTCCGCCTAATTATTAAAGCGTGTTTGCTAATCTATTCGTACACTCTTTTAATCACTAAAGAACTTTTTTCCTGCTTAATGTGTCAAATACTAATCGTGTTTCTTTAGCATCACCATCGCACAATGAGAACACTCCGCTTTTGCTGTCTAATGACTCATAGTTTTTGTATAAATATTACTCATTTATATTAGTAGTATGTTTGGATTGTAATTAATTCGTCGTAGTATTTTTGGATTATAGCTCATCTGTGAGTGTTGTTTTCAGTTGGAGCGATTAATAAAACTGTAAATCAGAATAATGAGAAGCAAAATGTCTATACTATTCGATATATAAAACATAAAGCATATTCAACTCAATAATCTTAGAATTTGCTTTTCTCATAAACCATGAAAAGGTAGTCAAGGCAAAGATGGATTGGAAATTGATTAAGTTTGCTATATCACATTCAAATCCTCAACCCGATGTTGGAAAAGCAGACAGAGAACTGGAAATAGTAATATATATCACTCAAAAATATTTTGCTTTTATTTCTTAAATGCAATAACAGTTTTTTTTGTGGAGAAAATTATCATAAAACTGTAAGAAAAACAAAACCAGACTTCTCTATGCTCATCAGCACAATTTCTTTGAAAAAGAAGAGAGAGAGAAGCTTGTTCAATGCTTTTGAACACTTTTGATTAATTTAGTTTGAAATCAAGGCTAGCTCATCCTATTCAAAGACCCTTAAAAGAAATAAGGCCAAGATACCCTTGCCGAAAATACATATAAAATAATACGGATGCTTGAGTACTAGCAAATAGGTCCCTTAAAATAGGAATGTTCTGAAGAACTTCCATATTAATTTGCATTAAAAAGATAGTTTGGATGTACAAGTATTCTACCACTATTTTATTACGTTACGTGGCAAAGCTCTCATAGATTTATTAGGAACTTCACTCAGGCCCCTGCAATTAAGTAATGAAGTATCCTTCTGATTTAAGAGGACGAAAAAATTCAACCTCAGAAACGACAGAATCCGTGGTTTCAATGTTACCCCAAACATTTGCTTCACACCATAAAAGCAAACAATATGAAATTTCCTGAGAAATACAACATAACTACGTAAATATTTTCTTTTTCCTACTCAAAATCCATACATCTCCTATTATTGTATCGGGAAACCAAAAGAAAAAACCGTCCAACATCAACAACCAAATGTCCATATAATCACGTGCCCATTTTTTTTTTTTTTTTTTTTTAGTGCGATTTGAGACGTATCAGATGGGGTTTTGATCGACTAAAGGTTAAATCATTTTGTATTTATAGCGCTTCCAATAAAAGCCCCAAAAGAGATCATCTATAGACAAGCATTGCAACTACCATAGTTATTTTGTCTCTCAAGCTTGGTTCGATTGATTTTCTAAATCATATCCCTGTATTGACTCGCCCATTGCGTGAATAATTGGTTTCCTTGTTGTTTTTTTTTTTAGGTATTTTGCCTTCATCTTATTAGTGCTTAAATCACTAAATACAATTAAGTTGTCGGCTCCATCCATCCCATGATTATACAATGTCTGCATCATCAAGGAGAAGATCGGTGAAGGACTTTCAGTTTGGAAATAAGATAGGTGAAGGATCGTATTCCACTGTTTATAAAGCAGTAGATGTCTATTCGCGAAAAGTGTTTGCGATTAAGATCCTTTCGAAAGCTCACATAGTTAAAGAAAAGAAAATCAAATATGTTAATATTGAAAAGCAAACATTGAACAGATTAGGTCACCATCCAGGAATTGTAACATTATATTATACCTTCCAGGATGAATCATCGTTGTTTTTTGTTATTGATTTCGCAGAATATGGCGAATTGTTGACTTTGATTCGAAAACTAGGGACATTGAACGAAGTTTCAACAAAATATTACATGATACAGTTGGTAGATGCCATTAAGTTCATGCATTCCAAAGGAGTTATTCACCGGGATTTGAAACCAGAAAACATTTTGTTGAATCATGACATGAAATTAATGATTACGGACTTTGGTGCAGCAAAAATGCTTGATGAAAATGGGAATGCCGAAGAATTACAGAGTAATTTATCAATTAATAGCAATGGAGGCCTGGGAGAAAATGGTGACGATAAGGAGAAGGCAGCATCGTTTGTTGGTACTGCTGAGTACGTATCTCCTGAGTTACTACAACATAATGAGTGTGGGTATGAAAGCGATATTTGGGCTGTTGGTTGTATATTATATCAGTTCATCGTTGGACTTCCACCATTTAAAGGGTCTACTGAATATTTAACCTTTGAAAAAATCATTGGCCTTGATTACAAATTCCCTAATCATTTCATTCCCGATCCAATCAAGCATTTGATTACGAATATATTGGTGATCGATCCGAAAAAAAGATATACGATAAAAGATGTCCAAGAGCATCAGTTTTTTAAGAATGTTCCATGGACAGACTTTAACTACATTTGGAAGAGGAATCCACCGAAGATAGAAGCTTATGATCCTAGAACATATGCCAATGGCAATACTACACCACCATCCACAACTGAGGTTTTATCAAAGCCAGTTGTTGTCAAACAGCCTATAAATTTCTACAAAAAGGCGATCGCGAACCCATCAAAGACTTTGGATATTATCAATAGTACTTATGTTCCTTCATCCAACCACATGATGCCAACAAACTCTCCAAAGAAAAATGTGGGTGCATTACATCAAACTGGAAAAGGGTACCCTAAAATAAATCAATTCAACAGAAATGCCGCTATTGCCACTGCCGCCGGTAATATAGCAATGAACAATATCACAACTCAGACTACCCCGTCAAATATCAATAGTGCCCATGTGATGCCTGCCCAAAACCAAAATATTCATAGTACCCAAAAAGTAAACGGCAATAATGCTTCGGTTAGCAATGTTACTAATAAACAAGGACATGCGTATAAATCACAAACACAAACACAACCCCAACAGACCTCGACTCCCCCTCATCCCCTGCAATCATCACACGGTGGATCACCGTCTCAATTTTCCAGCGTTAAAACTAATGGGAAAAGCCATGAAAAACAGAATTCACAATCTAGTAATCAGACAAGAATTTTCAAACTGCAGTCACAACAAAAACTTCAACAGAGCAACCATTATGTTTTCAATAAACCGCTAATTCAAGGTGGAGTCAACATATCAAAATCTCAACCAACAAGCCCGATATCTTTCAATTTAAGTAGCCAAAGTAATCTAGGAAACAGATCCGTGTCAGAGACAAAAAGTGAGATTTCTTCACGTATTAATAATGCGTCTTCTGTGGATAAAAATGGAAGTGGTGGTGAGAATCAATCCTACAGTCCGATTGAGAAAAATGGTTCCAGTAACAATATTGGTGATGAAAAAATGATTAACGGCTTGGCACATGAAATTTCTATCAATGACAATGCAACGCAAGTTAAAGATTCTCTAGCAGCAGCCAATGAAGCAATTCAAATTGCCCAGAAATTTAGAGCCAAAAATTTATTTGCTTCTACTAGTAGTTATCCAGGTGAAGCTATGAACGATTTTAATGATCCTAAAAAACCAAGCCATCCATATGCGCCAATGAGATTGGCATCTGGCAGCAACTCTGCTGCTCTGTCTCCATTCATGAATGGTTATGCTTACACTAGCAATCAATCCAGCACGCCAATTGAGCAACCAGTGGCGATCCCTTATGAAGGCAGACTTTCGCTTTCATCTGAAGCCCCTTCAGGAGTTGGTAAGAACCAGCAATATCACACGAATTATGGACTCAACCACTCGACCGACCTCGATCAAAATATTCTCTTATCATCAAATCCTGTGACAAACCCGAGTGGTAATGCAGAGCCTCATCCATTTGACTCCTTAGCGAAACCGGAACCAGTTTTATCAAAGATCAAGCATAATCAAAGCTTGACACTTGATACTGGCTTTCCATCTTCCAAAATTGAAGCATATTCAGAAGAATTGACCAGCTCCCCAAAATCACCCAGGGATATTGATTCCAAGCATACACATTCAGCTTCTGCAATGAAGAAAGTTGATCCACCAGCCAAGAATTCGGCTTTTGTTCCTCAAACAGAAAAATTGAAAATACAAAGTCCGAAGATCTGTCCATCACCCGTTATTTACTTTGATGATGACATCGAGCCAGAATTCGAAGCTGATCATATCCCTCCAGAAATTACCCAGCTTCTATATGCGGATGAAAAGATAATCAAATTGGGCACCATTGTTGTCAGTCATTTGTCATTTGAAGATATTTTGGAGACTGATCCAAATCTATCTATTAGCTCTGTATATGGATCAAAGTTGGATCTCAATGATGCCACCATCAACGAAATCATAGGGAAACATGGAAGGGTCATTGATTATTATTCCAAACCTGAAGTGATGATAGTTACAACATTGGGAAGGCTATTCATTCTCCAATCAATTAAGTTGTCAAACAGATTGTACGAGATTAAGCTAACCGACAATAAAATCTCTTTGTATGACTACGAATTTGATGAAGGCAGTGAAAGCAACTACGGATACTTGTTGGTTGAATTGATTGATAAGCAATGTTTGTTATTCTTAAGCCCCCATGATCATAAAAGGGTTACTGTGGATTTTGAAACCAATACCAGCATCACTTGGATTGAATGCTTGTTCAAGGCGAAACAGTTATTGAGGCCAAAAACGCGCAAGAAATGCAATATGGGCTACGAATCAAATACAGAGAACTCCTCACCGACAAATAAGACTGGCTCGAACATGCCATCATCACTGAAATCATCACCTATTAGCCGTGAATCGAAACTAAGTGTGGGCTCTCTGACAACTTCCGCCACAAGATCCTCACAAGGGACCAACAATAAGAAAAATAATTCTTCGGTCGCAAATGTGGCTGCTGCTGCTGCTGCTGCCGCCGCCGCAATTAAAAAGGAACATCGATAAGTATTTTCTGCTTTTAGTGGTAATATAAAGTTAATGGTTTCAGTTGAACTTAAAATATCACTGCTAGTTTTTCCTTTTCTTTCTTTTTCATCCCACTTCTTCATTTGAACATTTGTCTTTTTGTTTGGGATGACATGCCATAATAATGAATTTGTTTCTGGTCCTTATTTTTTTTTTTTGTCATTATTTTTTTGTTTGTATTGTGTTCATTCTGCGTGTGTGTTCTGAGCTTATTATTCTGTTTGGTTTTATAACCATTCCATGTACCATATAGCATCTGCATTATTTTTATTTGATTCATAGTTCTTGTTTTTACCGAAGGAGACGACCAAGATGAAATATAGACAAAAAAAATTCTCATTCTTTTATGAAGGATTTGCTTTGTAAAACGAAATTATTTTAGAGGAGATTTATGAGCCCAAGAAAGTTTTGTGCTGGAGCTCAATTATTTGATGTGAAAGGAAATTGCTCATATGAAAATAAAAAATACGTATCATACAGATTCAGTTGCTGAATATTTCATAAAAAACTTATATTCAAATATATTTACGTGCCTGTAAACACTATATACAAATTAGAATCCGTCACCTTGGAATTAAAGAAGTCTATGAGTTAAGAGCCAGTTCAATCTTGTTGCTATTATGTTCTTCAACTTGTTTTAACAATTTATTGAATTTTTTCTTGATGTCCTTCCGTTTAATTTCTTTGTCAATGACAACATTTGGTAAATCTTTGAAAGAATTTTCATCCAAGTGAAGGGCATTTGGCAATTTTTCATTGTAGCTCATAGCTTCCCTGGAAAGAACATTATGAACAAAGTGGCTTCTCAAAATCTTGATAGTGGAAGATTCTGTCAAAACTAAGTCAGAAACTGAGTACCCTGATTGCTGTTGTACCTTCTTGAAATATTGGAATCTAACGTTCAAATCGTACAATTCTGTCTTGACAAGCTCTTCGATATTAGTTATTTTGGTAGAGGCATCGATTTCTTTCCAACTGGATAACAATATTTCGTCTAATTGCTCGACAGTCGTGATCTTCTTAGTATTCAACCAGGTATTAACTTTGAAATTACCCAATCTACGTTGAAATTCTTCCTTTGTAAGCTGCTGTGGCAACCCAATGATTTCCAAGTTGCTAGGATTAGTGGCGCCGGTAACCTTTGAATCAGAGTTCAAAATGGCATCGGCTTCTTCATTTTTGGCGTCGATGTTACTGAGCTTCTCTTTTAGCTGAGCTTTTTCTTTTCTTGCAGTTGGGTTCAAAAATTTCAACCATGAGCCAAACTCCGCCTGGGATGCTCCTGTTGTGCTGAATGTTCTGACGCTAGATCTTATTATGAGACGAGAGGCCAACATCTTCTACCTGGTTTCTTGTGGTTTTAGTTGCTGATACAGTTGTTGGACTGATGTTGTTGATGGTTGAAAATTTCGTCTGCTCAATTTTGGGAAAAAAAATTTGACCGCCGAAACAGGGCTGCGCAACCACTGTTGATATTAATAATAATAATATGAGTTTAATAAACTATATGCGGTGACAACATTCGGATGAGAAGGTTGCCGAAGACAAGATAATATCAATTTTTTTTTTTAGTTTTGTGTCATTGGTCTCTCATATCGTTTTTGTTTTTCCCTTTTCTTGTTTTATCTGAATCCTCTGTTTGTGCCTGTCAGTTGTTGATGGTTGTGTCTCTCGCTTGAGTAAGTTTTCCTATGGCTGTTTCATCATGAGTCTGATCGACGAACCTGCAATTACCCAGCCACATATCAAGAACGTTGCCATGGGCACCCTAGGAGTATCCAACTCCGACGACGAGCAGCATTTCATAAAGAAAACAGGAATTATTGAGCGCTTGAAACCAAAGAAGAAAGCAAATACCAGGTCTCCAAGCAGCAAGCGACAGGGTCTGGAAGCGACAGAAGAAAATGTCAATGACGGGGGCACAGTTGATGTTAAGAAGAATTCGGTTCCAAATTATATTTCGAGGAAATTGAATAGAAAAAGAAAATCTTCAAGCACTTCAAACACTTCGCACAAAGGACTCAGTTCAAATAGTCACTTGGTTTCAGAAACCAGCAATGGTGCTGAGCCTCCACATCACAATAAGCCTCCAAATTCATCACCAATCTCAAGTTTTGATGCCAGTCCCACCATTACAATTCGACAACATTTTACAGATCAATCGAGTATTACCCAAAGAAATGGTCATCAGAAACGTGAATCAGGCCCGCATTCCTTGCTCTCATATCTTCGGCCATCTGCCGACCACTCACGTCAGTCGTCATTTGGCTCATTAGTATTAGTGGAGAGTCCACGCTCATCTTTGTATAATATTACTCAGACAAGTTCCAATAGAAAAAGCTCTTTGGACTCATCAAATAATGCACTGAGAAGAAATCTGGCTAGTCTAAAGTCTCCTGGCTACTCCAAATTCTCTTTCCCCAAATTCTCGAAGAGAAATAGCGTACTGTCGAGTGTACAGGATGAGTCCCTTCCGGTACTGGAATATTCTTTTGAACAGAGTCCCATAGGCTATTCATCTAAACAATTTAATAATTTGAATCCCTTTTCTCCCGAAATCGAGGATTTCTCTTGGAGACATAATGGCAGTAATGAGGGAACAGATGGTGAAGCGAAGCAGGCATACGCCATTGAACCTCAGAATTCTAACACCGAACCCCGAATTGATACATCTAATGAAGGTATAAAGTCAGTGCTGAAAAAGTTTCTAGGACTTACCATATCTTCAGGCACATATCATAGGAATAAAAAAAATTCATTAACAAGTTCACACAGACCAAAAAATATTAGCGTTGATAAAAGCTCTGCAGATAGGGACTTCTCCGGTGGAACAAAGAGTTTTATACAATCACCAAGTATTATTTCTCCTTCAACTAGACTGAAGAAAAAAACTTTTTCAATTTTTGATGATGATGACGATGATGACGATGATGACGATGCTCATATCAAAAACAATGGAGGTATGAAAGAAGTTCCAAATCATAGAGATCAGTATAACTTTTGCCAAGGATCATTGGAATCCTCTTTTGTTTCTGAAAAAAATGTCAATATCTTGGGTTTTGCTTCAGAGAAATATATGAACGAAAAATTTAAAAGAAACAGATTTCGTTCTAATTCTCTTAATGATCTGCTTCAGAACTCCGCCAGTAACTTTTATAAGAATTTACCAGTTAATAACCGAAATGCCACCGGAACATTTATTGACTTTGTACAGTCTTCAAGAACGCCATCAAGGAGCGGATCTAAAACTCCATCAAGAAGGAACTCGGTGGTAGATATGGTAAGATTTTCTAATTCTCAGGCCTCGCTGTCCAAACCCGGATCCCCTTTAATGGGTAGCACAACCCCCTCAAAGTCTGACGATCCCTTTAGTGCTAGATTGAGTAGAAGAAGAAGTCAAACTTTGAGCTCATTAATGAATCTGACATACCTATTGGGAAACAGATCGTCTGAGAAGTTTGGCGAGGAAAACAATACGGAACGAAGTACTTTTGGATTGAAGTTGAGAAGAAATTCAAGGAGCTTTCTTGGACTTAATAGTGGAACTGAGGATCTGGTATCCTCAGGAACGGTCAATCACGAGCTCAATAAACCAACTTCTAGAATTAATAATAATAATAAAAACCCCGCAGGTCTGGATTTGAAGTTTTCTGGCCATTCGTATGATGAATCAACTTCAGAAGACGATTATAAAGGGGAGAAGGAATCATTTTTCAAATATTATTCTGCCTCATTGAGTAATAAAGCTTCCAATGCTGATAATGTGGCAAATATCCCAAAGCCGATGCAAGAAGATACGTACGTTTCCTATCTCTTGAAGTTGATGACAAATGGCTTCTCTTACGAAATCACTGATATATTGAGTTCAAAAATAGCAATCAATAAGTACCCAATAGTGGATCCAAACAAATCATATGAAAAGTTCATTATTTTCCAGGATAAAGAGTCATGTAGAGAGCTCTTTTCAAGGACATTTGGTTCCAGTTACAAAAACTCTTTCTACACAAACTGTTTATATTTGTTCATATATTTGCATTTCTTGAGCATGTTCTATGATTCAAATTGGATTTTCCCGCAAGCTGATAATGATCTAAGAAATCCAGTTTACAATATTCTATCCAAATTTAACGCTAGGCATATCGGTGCTGGTGATAATACAGATAAAACAAAAAAAATATCACTGCTTTCAGAACAGCAAGATTTTTTGGAGTTTCACATAGATAAAGTGACTTCAATTCCTATTGATCTTGTATTTAGACACTTCTTATTCTATAACAAGTTGCCACCGGAAACGGAAAAGATTGATTTGACTTTAGAGATCATAAGCTATAATTATTACTATTTCATGAACTTGACAAATTTGAAATTTATTACAGGAAGCTATCGAATACATGATGATGACTTGAATAATAATACGGATAATGAAGATTTTAATGACACGGTTATTATCACTGAAGCCGAAAAAAAAGATGAAGATCGGGAATTGTGCTCAGAGAAATCTATCGCTGATATTTCTACCTTGGATACATCGAAGTTCACTATTTTTCACAGTGTCAATGAGATCTATACCCTACTATTCGTTTCTTTGGTTCTTCAAACGGACCATTTTAATAAAAACAATCGCTCTAAGATGCTGCAACAAGATTTTACAAATATTATCAATAATTTCAAAAAAGAAGACTTCAACAAAGCTAAGAAGAAGAAGTTTGGTGCTAAGCTCTCAGAAACTCCAGACTCTCAATTACTTTTCAATTTATTGACCCCGGAGCTTATTGGCTATTTCTATGAAAACATCACTTTCACACCAATGAAGTCGATACTTGAAATAATATCTCCTTCAGTTGCCAATAACGTTTATAACAGATCAGGATCTGTTGCTAGCACATCATCCTTGGGATCGCCTTTATCCCCGTCATTCGCGTCCTTACCAAGCTCGACAACCTTAGGTAGAAGGAAAAACAGCCTGTTCTTTTTGTCTTCTTCTTCTTTGCCAAATCCAAGCAATGACCCTTATTCAATTGCAACTAGCCTCGATATCAAGGCTCTAAATCTTGATTTTGAGATTTATGATAGTTCTAATACCGATCCATTTGCATCAAATTTCAAAGAGTTCAAGGAAATGTCTAAGTTCTCTGACAGATGCTTGCTTGACAAGGTTTTGGATACATTAAATACAAAGGATCCAGATTGTATTCTAAGGTTGGATCATTCGGAGGATCTTACTGATTTGCTCTTCAAAATTAGTTACGCCACAATAAAACCAAGTTTGACTAATATCCTTATAAAAAAATCTGCAACTATCAGAAAGAGTCTCTCTGCCAAATGGCCTCACAATCAAAAGACAGGCTCTGATATGTCTATATTTGTCAGAATTTTTAATATTGGGATAGTGTATAAACAGGAATCAAAACTAAGTTTGTTGCCAAAAATATCAAAGAAGAAGAATAAAAGAAGATCTAAAAATTTCAACAATGTTAACCTCAATGACAGTGATACGTTTGTATGGAAGAAATATTTTGCCATTTTGACAACTTTCGGTGTGTATATATTCAAGAATATCAATTGGGATGTGCTACAAAATTTTGAGGAAGAGGTGGAGGAGCAAGAAAAATGGGTAAATAATGACAAGATAGGCGAGTCTAACTCAAACGGAGATGCCGATTATGATAATTTGAAAAAGAAGTTGAGGCACATGAAGGTTTACGCATCAGCGTTTTTCCTTCAGCTGAATAATAGCGAGTTGGAACTTGCGATTCCAATTAATAAAGTGTTTTCCTATCATAATAAGTATAAAGATTTTCATAGTTTTTATGTTTGCTACAGCAATAATGATAACGATTCCAAGGTTTTGAAGAGCGATGAGGTGGATATCACTAATGATTGGATGAAAAACCCAAAAAGCAATAAGGTTTATAATAAGGGATTATTTTATTGTGCATCTGAAAATGAGGCCAATCAATGGGTTTTCAATATCAACTATTTGGCTGCAATGCATAAATGTTTACCAATTCACAGTTATGATAAGTCATTCACCAACTTGGTCATACCCAGCTATGAAAATATTCATGAATTGACGATCGGTAACCATATGACTCTATCAGAACGCCACAAAGAATTACAACAAGAAATGAAAATGATATATAAGATGAAAATGAACTACGAGCAAATCGCTGAATTTATTAAACACTTGGCGCCGTATCAAAGCAAAAATCGGATACAGTTGAAGCAATTAATGAATAAGATTTTCCATAATAATTTGAGATCTCTATGTTTTGAGGAATTTAAGACTAAGTGTTTCATATTCTTGGTTGAAGAGACTGCAAAGAAACTTAGAAGAAATCAATTGGAAAATGAAGAGAATAAATCGCTCGAGGTTGTAGTTAAGCAAAGAAGCTTGTCTATTGTGCTGTTGAAGCCAGAGGATAACGAGAAATATTTAGGGTTCAGTAATATTGTGAACGGCTATTCCGTTGCCTTCAATGAGTTATTGTTGCTGAGTTATGAGAGCTTCTTAAACAATAAAACTCATGCCCAGGTTGAGTTATCTGGTCAGATTGAAGATCCAGCCGATCCAAATACTTTTAGAATTGATGCCTTTAGTGCATTGACATCAATGACTAACATGTCTTATGACACAGAAATGAGCTACAGTCCAATTTTCCGCTCACCTCAATTTAAGCAATTGCTATAGATTTTTTTTTTTTTTGGACAACTCAAGGTGCATCAAAGCCTTAATTTTTTTTCCCTTGTTTCTGGTCATATACATATATTATCTATTATTTTTCAAGCTTGATATATTCAAATTTTACTTCTCTTTTATTGTGTTACTCCTCAAAAATATTGGGTTTCCTTCATATTTATTAATATAAATTGTATTTTAGTATATCTGGATTTGTAAAACCACAAATTTTTTCTTACGATGATGCTTAGTATTAGGAACGGTTATTATCATTTATTGATTTAATTAAATTTGAATGATTCATCCTGAAAGTGCTTCTTCTTCGTTACAGCAAACTCTGAGTGACTGAGAGAAATTATGACAGGATGACTCTAAATTAAGTGCTTTGAGAATACATCTCAGCAGGGGCTCATCATTATTACCAAATACGCCGTTTTCCCGCTAGCGTTTACCATCTATGCCCTCTATTTCACTACTGCTATTATCTTCATCATTGTCATAGTCGTCGTCATCATCATCATCATCATCATCATCATCATCATCATCATCATCACTTTGCAAAATAAGATTTTTTTCTTTAGAATTCGAATTAAGTCCCACATTATGGCGCCCATGAATTGCATTATAAATATTTCCTCTCTTTTTTTCAAAAATTTCGTACTGCTGATTCAAATTGATGGGTTGATCTTGTATGTCATTAGCCCCTGCATTAATATGGGGTCCATCTGTCCCATCTGTCACATCAATTCGCTGTCTCAATACCAACAACTCTCTTCTCAATTTATTATGGCTTTCAATTAAAACATCTTTATCATTCTCGACAGACTTCATATTTTGACCTAACCTCAGTATCTGACGATCCTGTGTTATTACTAATTGTTGCAATCTCTTAATTTCGGCCTCTTTCTCACTAATCAACTGGTTACTAATCACTAAATGATTATTTGAAACACTCGTCAAAGAATTATTACTGCTATTGTTGATAGTCGAATTTGCAATACTGTTTGCAGTAGAGGATCCATTGAACAACTTGTTATTACCACCGAAAAAGCTTTGTTTGGGCGTTGACAGTAGTAGATTATTTAATTTTCTCTGGAACATCTTCTTATCTATCAATACTATGTTAGCTTTTCCCGTATGTGAACTCTTAATTCTTTTCAATTTCCCCAATAATCTGTTTTGATGGATTAAATTCTTTTTCAATTGCTGATTTTCCACAATTAATTCCTCCTTGGTTTTACTATTAAGGATTTGATGATTTGCCACTAATTTAGTATCTTCAATGCCGTTATCATCTTCTGTGGCATCATCTAGATTAGGGTTTATCGCAAAAGTGTCAAATAAATTCATGATCCCTTGATACAAATTAGCATCACTCCTTCCATTGTTCGCTGATAATAAACTATTATCATTGTCAGCAATTATGCTATATTCTCCCATAAAGGCATTTTGATCTGTATTTCGATTGCCTCTTTTGTTTGCCAATGAGTCGAGAATATTATTTTTACCCCCAAACAATCCTGTTTTATAATTGACATCTTCATTCTTGGCTTTTTGTTCTTCTGTAAGGGCTCTTTTTTCCGTTATTTTCTGCAATCTATATTTATAATTCGATTGTATTGATCTTTTCTGGTGCTGGGATGCTAGAAGCTCCAATGCTTGTACTATCTTTGGGTCAGTGGCCTCATCATTCACGATGTTCGCTAGAACATTTTCAAAAGCATCCGAGGCCTTTTTGTGTAAGTTTCGAGCTCTGAGGTAGTCTTTCTTAAGTTCTAATCTTTCTGCCTCTTCGGCGAATTGGTATGCATTTTGGAGCGTCATGGTTGATAGCTCACAGATGGGAACAATTTACTGTAAGTGCAGTTGCCTATAATCACATTCATTTTAGTATTTACCTATTTACCTCATCGCACCGTGACGGATGATTTCCTGTACGGATAAGATGCGGATGAAAATCAAAACATTAGTACATTAATAGGTATACCTGCTCTGCACCTTTAGGAAGAAGAAAAGAATACAGCCTATTGTCTATATTGGATACCGGAAAATTAACTAATAAATCTAAAATCAACCACCATAATAATAATAATAAATAAACATCAATAAATAATAAATAACTTGTCAGAGTCTGTGAAAAATATTCCAAGTTTCCCTTCAAGTGGAATTTAGAAATCGTTATCCAATAATTTTCTTTCAATAATCAGAGGAAAAGTAAAAAGGTTATGATCAAAAATCTTTCAATTACTGTTTGCTTAATTCCTTACGTAGTTTTTTATTTTCTTCCAAAACATCCTTGACAAGAGACTTCAACTCGGCGACCTCTTTGAACAAAATATATTGATCCCATTTGATCCCAACTTCATTGGCAGCCTCAAGCTGAGGTGCAATTTTTTGGATTCTGCCCTTCCAAGTAGCTTTATCGACGCTGAACTCGGGATCTTCGTTCTCAGCCAATTGCTGGGATCTTAAGCCTCGAGACATTCTGCTATTACCTGTTTCATCATCGCTATCAAAACCGTCTTCCAAATCAAATTCCTGATCTTCTTCATTAGAATCGTCTCCAAAACCATGCATTCTGTTGTATCGAACTCTTTTAGCGTCCTTTGACTCTTTAACAGCAACATAAATGAGCAATGGGGAATAAATTAGCACCATCAATTTAGTGGCCAATTTTTGATAAGTTCTATGTTTCAACCACCAACTGAATGGGATTACCAAAAGACACAACTCAAGCAAATTCAATGGAGGAACAAAAACATCTTCATCAGGGGCTCGAATGTATCGAAGGGTCTTTTGCGCAAGAAGCGCCAAATATTCATCGTTGGCATTTTCAATTATATTCTCATAAGCAGTATTATAGAGGGCAACCAAAATGTTCAACAAAATAACTGTGACAGAAAATGAGTAAAAATAATACAATATTTCGCCATAGGGGGAAGTAAAGTTACTAATGGAATCAATATCACCTTCGCCAATAATGGTCGTGAACATGACACGCAATAATAACATTGTAATATCCCTTTTTCCATCAGCAGAGTCTAAGCCTAAAAAGGCCTGTAGGAATCCAATAATAATCACAATCAATAAGAAGAAAAAGAGCATCGATTCTTTAAAAAGCACCTTTAACACCACAAGCAAAGCACCAACAAATCTCTCAGAATCCAAAAACAAAAGCAACCGCGACCACATCAAAGGAGCTGCGCAGGCTAAAACTCTAAAGGCTACTTCATTATAAGATGCCCTGGATGGGCTATCGAAATTTTTGGAAAAAGCAATCATTCTAATGATAAAACTGGAAGTGATAATAGCATACATTGTATCATTGAAAGCATTCCAGAATCCGATATAGTTATATCCCACATGATATAGTTTGACTATTTCGTCGGCCACAAATGAAAGTGTGAACAAATAAAATAATATTTCCGCTTTTCCCAAATTCACATCATAGTCCAAGGAGTTGATGACTATACTGTAAAGCATCAAATAAATGACAGAAACAAATATCTGTAGCAAGTTTTGATATGCAGGAGTTTTGATACGATCTGGATCATAGTGGTTCCAATAACCTGGTTTGCTTATATTTTTATAAATCTCGTATTTGGTAGCATCTTGATCTGATTGCACAATCCACCCTCTCCAAAGCCATTTAATACATTTTTGATAGCCACTTGAACCAATGACAATCGTAGAATGCAAATCCACTGCCAATTCTAACGCACTGAAAGGATCTGAATCTTTATCATTCACGTTGATAACATAGCGGCGACATAGCATCTCGATAAATAAATAGTGTTCATCTTCCTCTTGTTCAATGATGATTTTGGCCAACTGGGCAGCAGCGGTCATTCTGGAAAGATGAAGCTCTGCATCGTGCAATTCAGATAATGATAATGCTCGATACCATTTAGCATTTATCAATAAACAATAAATCAAAACTGCCCTATACCTTCTCGAAGTAGTGCCAACTTTACCTTCACCTTTACCTCCTGCAGCTTCAATTGCCAAATTAACAACTTTAGTGGTAAGAATATCAGAGTAAGGGTTAGTAATCAATTCAAGATCAAGTTGGATTGGGATGACTTGATCAATCAAGTACTTTAAATTCAATGCCACTCGCAAGACTTGTCTGGGACTTGGAGACGACCATATTCCAATATCTGATGCATTGCTATCCACCAATAAAGATTCACTTTCCTCGAAACTCATGGTAGAATTATTAATTTGGTGATGAGCACAGCTTACCCCTATGTCAACTGTTATAAACTTTTTTGTTTTTGTTTGACATGCTAAGGTATTATTTCACGTGCGCCTGTACTTCAACCAAGCATGAAGGGCCGCTCCACCCATCAACCACTACGCAAGTTTATTAGCGAGTAATACCAAAAGGGAAAATCATCGTCTGTTCAGTTTAAAATTTTCTGAAAATTCTTTCTTCTCGCCCGTGAATACTAAAATGTGTCCGCGAAATTTGGCGCTAAAGAGAGAAAAGTTTTCTCCAGGTCAGAATTAGCATTCCTACCCATCACGTAGGTACGTACTAATGCCGTTCAATAATGTGCCAAAAATAATTACTAAGCTCAATCAACCTCATATCCTTGGCAGATACGTCAAATTTGTATTGGTAAAAAAAAAAACCAGGGAGCAAGAAATTTTTTCTCTTTTCCGTGGAGAATTTGAAGTATTCGTATTTATATGTGCTAAAAAATATGCCATAGATGCCGTGGCTATCAAAAGGGCCACTCCATTACCACGTTTTTGCCTCGGAAATACATATATATATATATATATATGCCGGAAACTTCAATTTTGAACTTATTAATTTTTTTTTTAAATGCTCATTATTGCTTTTACAGTTCTACCGATCACATTTCTTGCTGCTTCCTGTTATAATTGTTTTATCGAAACAAAATATTGATATCCGCTGTTACGAGCACAACAACCTCCTTTTCTACGAAAAACCAAATAATATCTTAAAAATGAAGCTCTTTACAAGTTTAGTCACTATGATCGCTCTCTCTACTAGTGCTTTTTCGAGACCAGTTGTGGAGCTTGGCTTTACAATTGTCACCAAGAATGGTACACTTGCAGATACTCTTGGGGATACTCACATTGGTGCTGCTATTCCAGTCCGCACTGCTATTCCTAATTAATGTTCATACTGACAGTCATTTCTTGTGTGTTCATATCACTTCAACAAGATTAATTAATTGCATTACCATTATCTGGCATAATGATGTGTATTGAATTAAAATATTTAGATATCTCCCCTTGCTTTTTTTCTCTGAAGCCGTGCTTTAATAAAGTTACCATCTCTATTCTTCTATTGATTAAATTTTTTATATTCTTGTAAGAGAAAATAGAAAAAGGTTTCTAGTTATTTTCAAATGTTTCCTAAAGCCCGTGTTGGCTTGGTACTACATAAGGAAGCATTCTACGAACAACAAAGCAATGATTTCCTATCTGCGTGGATCTCGGGCTGGATCACTGGAAGAATGTTAGAACACCTTTTCTTTCTTTTCTCTTTTTTTTTTGTTCTCTTTGTAGTTTTATTTCAAAGGAATTTTTCCCGGAACTACGGAGATTGCATTGCTTATTGTTATTATGTTTCCTACGGTGTCATCACACCAAACTCTGAGGGATGGATGGGTCACAAGGCCATGGATTATTCCGAGACTTTTGGGGTTGAATGGAAGATATTTAGCACGTGACCCTATCTTGAGTCTCTCACATAAAACTTTTGGGGATATCTGAAGCACTTTTACTCAAAATTAAAGGTGAGAAATCCCTATAAAAGCAGGATATCTTAGTTCATTTCACTCTATTTTCAATAACTATTGCACCTAAGAAGGTGGTTCTGGAATGGCGTATGAATCCGCGCGAGCGTAAAGTGCCGGCGGAGCGTTATGTTCGTTTGAGTCGCATCGATCACTCTTTTGGGCTTATCAACCGGGACTCCGGGAGATACCGCTTCCACCTACAGTATATAAAAAGGAAGCACGATACCTCACCTGTGGTTGAAAAAGTTTGTTTGCTTCCAATTTTATCCATTTTCACATTACTCATTTCCAGAAATATTCTGTCATAACATATACAGATTATGGTTGCAAGAATTTACGGCTCTATTATGGGTGTTAAGGTCCTTGCCCCAGTCTCTAGTAAGCCTTTATACCCTGGCGCTCCAACAACCCAATCTGATATTTTAACCAAAAAGGCATTGGCATTTGTCGCTCTCCTTCATAGAACTTTCAACAAGACAAGAATTCAATTGCTTGAAAACCGTCAAGCTATTCAGAAGCAAATCGATTCAGGAAAGCCTTTGGATTTTTCTCCGGAAACTGCCGCCATTAGAAATGATCCAACTTGGTCCGGACCTCCATTGGGTCCGGGATTAGTCGATAGAAGAACTGAAATTACTGGTCCAACCGATAGAAAAATGGTTATTAATGCCCTCAATTCCCCAGCTTACACTTATATGACCGATTTTGAAGACTCATCTGCCCCTACATGGCAAAATGTTTTGGACGGTCAAGTTAACTTATTTGACGCCAACAGAAAACAAATTGAATTACCAACAGAGAGAAAGCACTATAAATTAGATCCATCTAAACTTAATGATTTACCAACATTGATTGTCAGACCTCGTGGATGGCATATGGTTGATTCCCATATTTTAGTGGATGGCGAGCCAATTAGTGCTTCCATGTTGGACTTTGGGTTGTATTTCTTCCATAATGCGGCTCAATTAATCAAAAATAACCGCGGTCCTTACTTTTATTTACCAAAAATGGAGCATTATTTGGAGGCTAGATTATGGAATGATATCTTCAATGTCGCCCAAGATGTCTTGAAAATCCCAAGAGGGACTATTAGAGCCACTGTATTGATCGAAACTTTACCAGCTGCCTTCCAAATGGAAGAAATAATTTACGAACTTCGTGCTCACTCGTCAGGGTTGAATTGTGGTAGATGGGATTATATGTTCAATACCATCAAAAGATTAAGAAACAACAAGAATAATTTGTTGCCAGACAGAGATCAAGTCACTATGGGTGTTCCTTTCATGCAGGCGTACGTCAAGAGATTGATTGAAATTTGCCATAGACGTAAAGTTCATGCAATGGGTGGTATGGCCGCCTTGATCCCAATCAAGACTGATCCAGAGGCTAACAGAGTCGCTTTGCTCAAAGTCGAGAAAGATAAAGAAAGAGAAGCTATTGCTGGTCATGATGGGTCATGGATCGCTCACCCAGCTTTGGAGCCTATTTGTACCAAGGTATTCGATAAACACATGCCAACTCCAAATAGATTGCATTATATCCCAGAAGATCCAAAGGTCACTTCCAAGGATTTGACAGATACATCTATTGAAGGTGGTAAGATCACCACCGAAGGGATTAGGGTGAATTTATATATCGGTTTATGCTATTCAGAGGCTTGGTTGAGAGGCCAAGGCTGTGTTGCCATCAATAACTTGATGGAAGACGCAGCCACTGCCGAAGTTTCTAGAACTCAATTATGGCAATGGGTTACCCACGGTGCCAAATTGGCTGACACAGGTGAATCAGTGACAAAGGAGCTCACTTCTAAGTTATTAGAAGAAGAAACCGCAAAGTTGGTTAAATCTTCTGGCGAAGGTAACAAATTTGAGCTCGCTGCCAAGTTGTTCAGACCAGAAATTAGAGGTGAACAATTCAGTGAATTCTTGACTGACTTATTGTACCCGGAAATCACTACTGTGGGCAATCCAATTGAATTATCCACTTTAAAAGATTGAGTTTATATAAAAATAGCAGATTCAAATAGCAGATTAATTTATATTCAAATAGAAGAGTAATTTTTATATTTTAATATTCAAAGGTAATCTAAAATAAACTTATGTAGCGATACAAAGGTTTGGGTCAAATTCCCAATACGATTCTGAATATCACGTGTAGCTCATCATTGGGAAGAAAATTTTTTTTTCTGCTAACATACAAAAAGAAAAAACTTTCAACCTTTTGAAGCTGGTTAACTTTCATCTACCTATACACTATAAAGACAGTAAGAAATGGCCAAGTCAACCCAAAAGAAAAATGCCAAAGGGCGTTTGGATAGATACTATTTTCTTGCCAAGGAAAAGGGTTATAGAGCTCGTTCCGCCTTCAAGATCCTTCAAATTAATTCCAAATACAACAATTTTCTTTCTCGCTCCAAAGTTGTGATCGATTTGTGTGCTGCCCCAGGGTCCTGGTGTCAAGTCGCTTCCCAAGTATGTCCTCCAAGCTCCTTGATTGTTGGTGTGGATATTGTTCAAATCAAACCGCTTAAGAATGTCACATTTTTCAGATCCGATATCACTTCACAAGATTGTAAGTCTCAATTGGCTGGTTTTTTGAAGACCGTCAAAGCGGATGTTGTCTTACATGATGGTGCTCCAAACGTTGGTTTGAACTGGTACCAAGATGCTTACTACCAATCTATTTTGACCTTAAGTGCTTTGAAATTGGCAACAGAGCATTTGGCTCCAGGCGGGATTTTCATCACCAAAATTTTCAGATCGAGAGATTATAACAAATTGATGTGGATTTTCAACCAATTATTTGAAAAAGTCGAAGCTACTAAACCACCAAGTTCCAGAGATGTCTCTGCCGAAATCTTTGTTTTTTGTAAAGGTTACAAGGCTCCAAAGAGAATCGATCCTAAGTTTTTGGATGCAAAGGAAGTTTTCCAAGAATTGCCTGATGGCAAACAAAATATGGAAGCCAAAGTGTTCAACCCAGATAAGAAAGTCAGAAAGAGAGATGGTTATGAAGAGGGTGATTATTTATTGTTCCATGCCACTTCAATTATGGATTTGGTCAAGACTGATACCCCAATTGATATGTTGGGTTCAATGTCTCAATTCACTTATGACAAAGAAGACCCAGAGTGGAAAATCTTGAAGAAAATGAAGGAAACCAACACCGAATTTTTTGAATGTATCAAAGATTTGAAAGTTTTGGGTAGAAAGGAATTTAAAGCCATATTGAGATGGAGAAGAAAAGCCAGAGATTTGCTTGGAATTGAAGATGAAAGTAAAAAGGATGAGGATCAAGTTGAAGTTGCTCCATTGACTGAAGAAGAGAAAATTGATAAAGAATTAGATCAAATGGCTCAAAGACAAAAACAAAAACAGAAGAGAGAAAAGAAGAAGAGTAATGAGGTCAAACAAAAGGAAATCTATAGAATGCAAATGGATATGATTACTGATAAAGAAATTGGTATCGAAGCCGCCCAAAATGGTTCTGAAGCCTTATTTAATCTCGAGTCTGTGAAAAAGGCCGGTATTTTAGATGACATCAGAAAGGGTAAAAAGAGAATGGTTTTCAACAACCAAGATACTTTCAAGGACACCGAAATTTTCACTGGTGAAGATGAGATCGACGCCAAAAATGAGGATAGTGATATGGATTATCTTGATGATTTGGAAGGACAATTGAACTCTATGCATCAAACACATAAGGAACGTCTTATCGAGAGAAATGCTAGCGCCAAGGCCAAATTTGCCAGAGGAGGTGATGATGAAGAATGGGCTGGTATTGAAGACAAGGCTGATGATGACAAGGAAAGCGATGCTGATGAAAAAGATTATGAATCTGATGACACTGACGGCGAGTTATCTGACAGTGATGAAGATGAGCAAATTATGGAAATGATCCGAAAGAGAGACTCAAAGAAGCCAGGTCTCAGTGAAAGAGCTAAATTATTATTCGATGATCTGATTTTCAAAGAAACTGAAGACGTTGCGCCAGTTGCTAAAAATCAAAAGCAAAAGATTGTCGAACAACCAGCTAATAAAGAGGAAGATAGTGATGTGGAAATGGCTGACTCTAGCGATGAAGATTCTTCAGGCGATGAAAATAATGGTAAAATCCAACTTGTCAGAGGTGAAAAAGAATTCTCCAGAGAACAAGATTCTGACTTTGATTCCGAAGAGGAAGAAGAAACCAATGGCAACTATCAATCTAGAGTTGACATTGCCACCGTCGAAGCTATGACTTTGGCTCACCAGCTAGCTCTTGGGCACAAATCTAGACATGATGTTGTGGATGAAGGCTTTCACAAGTATTCTTTCCGTGATCAAGATGATTTGCCTGAATGGTTTATGGATGATGAAAAGCAGCATTCCAAGATTGCCAAACCAATGACTAAAGAAGCTGCCTACGCTATTAAAGAGAAAATGAAGCAATTAAACGCTAGACCAATCAAGAAGGTTCTTGAAGCTCAAGGCCGTAAGAAGTTGAGAGCTCTTAGAAGAATTGAAAAATTGAAGAAAAAATCCGAGCTTATTTACGGGAACGAAGCTCTTAGTGAAAAGGATAAGGCCGATGAAATTACTAAATTGCAACAACGTATGAGTACCATCAAAGGTGGTAAACGTTCCAAACCTAAGGTTACCGTGGTGGTTGCTAGAGGTGGTAACAAGGGTCTTTCAGGTAGACCAAAGGGTGTCAGAGGTAAATATAAGATGGTTGATGGTGTCATGAAGAATGAAATGAGAGCTTTGAAACGTATTGCTAAAAAGAATAAGAAGAACGGGAAGAAATAGATGCTGTTCTAATATTATTAGTCATTTTTTTTCTTTTTTCTTTTTGCTTTTGAAAATTTTGTTTTCTTGTGTCTGAATGTAATTTTAGTTATATTTTTTGTTTGTTCATTTAATAATATGAGTTTTTTTTATTTAGTTATCATGAATTATTGTAGTTTCTATGAGGGTTCTCTCTCTTGACAGATGAAGTCGCGTTTTTTTTTTAAAAAATAAAGACGCACAAAAAAAAAAAAAATCATGTAAAAATAACGCGTAAGCTGCTGTTTCAATCAACTTACTATTTGTGATCTTTCAGTTTTTAACTAACTATTGGTGATCTTTCAGTTTTTAACTAACTATTGGTGATCTTTCAGTTTTTGTTGCTATGGGAGTGAAGAAAATTAGACAAACAGATTACAATGAAGTCCATAAGATTACTTCAGGCCAAGTTATAATCGATTTGGAAAGTGTGGTGAAAGAATTGTTAGAAAATAGTCTTGATGCCAATGCCACCAATATCGAAATAGTGTTCAAGGACTACGGACTGCAATCAATAGAAGTCAGCGATAATGGGACGGGAATAAGTGAGGAGGACTTCGAAGGGATTGCATCTAAGCATCATACTTCTAAAATACAGAATTTCGAAGACTTGCAATCGAATGTGCTGACGTACGGGTTCCGAGGTGAAGCAATGTCAAGTTTATGCTATGTTGGTGATGTAAAATTGATCACTAGCACCAAGGAAAGTGCCCCCAAGGCCACAAAGTTGGAGTTCGATCATATGGGTAGCATAATATCAAAGACCACCACTTCCAGAAGTCAAGGTACTTCGACAGTCGTCAGTGATATATTTTCCAGTCTACCGGTGCGACGGAAAATATTCTTGAAATATTTGAAACGAGAATACTCAAAAGCAATAAATTTGATTCAATCTTATTGTATTGTTTGCGAGAATGTCAAAATATCCGTTTACAATGTCCCAGGGAAATCGAATGGGAAAAAAATGGTGTGTGGCACAGGTTCGGATAGCACTATGCTCGATAATATTATTAGTATATATGGATCTTCAATGAAGAAATCTTTGATGAAGCTTGATTTCACTCTCTCCATCAAACTCAAGAAATTCCATCAGCAATTAGTTGATGACCTTGATCAATTAGATGAGGGAGAGAAGGGGTATGAGGAGGAAGAAGAAGAAGAAGAAGAAGAAGAAGAAGAAGAAGAAGAAGAAATAAATAACCAGCGAGACATCAATGAAAAAATGTTGCTAAAATTTGACGGATATGTCTCCTATCATTCTTTTGGGTTAGGTAGAAATTCAAGTGACAGGCAGATGATTTTCATCAACTCTAGGCCTGTTATTACTCCGAGATTCACGAAAATTATAAATGAGGTATATCGCTCATATAATAGATTACAATACCCAGTAATTTTCTTGAACGTTCAAGCTCATGTCAAATATCTTGATATTAATGTCACCCCTGATAAGAAAACAATTAATTTCTTCAATGAAGGATTAATATTAGCAGAGCTTAAAGAAAAAATCAATCAACTATATGGGGATCAAAGTGATATTATACCTAATACCCTCACTTCGAATTTTTCGAGTGCATATAATCCTTCGCTATCTTTTAGTCCTAAAGGATCCCAAAAGGAAAGTCGAGAGTCTTTGGAAAGAAAACGAAAACAAGAGGATATAGAAGGCATCGAGAAGTATAATCTCGATGAATTATATTCGAAGGCAAAAAAACAGAAATTACAACAAAAGAATATTCAAGAATTTTTCCCTTCATCTCAGCACAGCTCTACCAATGAGGCCTCAGATCAGAATGAAGCCTCAGATCATAATTCTGAGCTCGAAGCTGAGCAGGATGGTGTTATCCCTAATTGGGACACAGAGAATATTGATGAAGAGGAACGTGGCGTTGATGCTGATGAGCAAGAAGATGAAGATGAAGATGAAGATGAAGATGAAGATGAAAAAGATGAAGATGAACAAGAGCAAGAACAAGAACAAGAGCAAGAGCAAGAACAAGAAAAAGAAGAAGAAGCAAAAGAGCAGAAAAAATCAGAAGAAGATTTGAGTTACAGAGAGCCTGACAAAGCCACTATCAGCAGCCAGACTGATGATTTTGATAACAGTTTAGTGAATGATACTGTCGAAGACGTTCAATCAAGAAGCTTTGCTCTTGGAATTCAGGAAACACCTGATACTGGTGAATCAAACACTGATCCGTTGAACAATTCTGACCTCAAAGATTCTAGTATTAGTGAGAATCAAACTGCTCCAAAAAAACATCTGCCTCATTGTAATTGCTGCCACGAATCACCATCCAAAAGAGAAACTGCTGAAGTTAATGAGAATACACAATCTTCTAGAAGTTCAAAATCAGCAGATTCAATTGTCAATTCAAAATTTTCAAAAAACTTCTTGACAAAAAAAAACTATGATTCTCTTAATTATACCATCAGAATCGACGCTGACCTAAAGGATATTAAAAATGATTTCAAGTATGATCATAATACAACATTAACTAAACTTGATAATCTTGTTTTTGACGACGTCACAGAGGATTCGAAGAAGGCTGAATCAAAACTCTCATTAACCATAAGCAAATCAGATTTCTTGAGAATGAAGGTTGTTGGTCAATTCAACTTGGGATTTATCATAGTAATTAAAGAGGATGATCAGGAATTGTTTATCATTGATCAGCATGCCTCGGACGAGAAGTTCAATTTTGAGAGATATTCAAAAGAAACAATATTCCAAAACCAACCTTTAGTGATTCCTCAAGAGCTACTATTGGACCCAATTGATAAAATTATTGTTGATGATCATCTAGACATTTTTAAAAAGAATGGCTTTGAAGTGGTTTCCAAGCATGATGCAGATTCTGATTCTACAAAGCTTTATTTGACAACATTGCCAATGTCAAAAGGAACGATATTTGATACTTCAGACTTCAATGAGTTGATCTCTTTGATTAAAGAGAACCAGGATATCGGAACACGAAAAAATTTGGAATCTTTGAAGTGTTCCAAGATAAGGTCTATGTTTGCCATGAGAGCTTGTAGAAGTAGTATAATGATTGGCAAGCCACTAACAGAGAAAACCATGGTTAGGGTAGTGAGAAACCTACATGGGTTGGATAAACCTTGGAATTGTCCCCATGGAAGACCAACGATGAGACATTTGACTAAGCTAGATCAGTTCCAAAGTTTCAATGATGATTATTCATTGTAACCGAGGAAACATAGAATTAGCTATCGTGACTGTTTTTTCTCTTTTGATGCTTTGATAATATATGCCATTTATTATTATAATCTACAAAGTTTTCAATAAAATATCATTATGAACACCCCAAAAAAAAAAAAAAAAAGAAAAAAGAAAAAAAACGAAAAAGGAAATAATGTGTAGAACAACGACAAGAGGATTAATAACCCTTGGAAACTAATTACCAATTATTTAATGTCATTTGATGGGCCTCTTAAATTAAATGATTAAAAAGATTTATAATCTTAAGAGAAAATATGAATGGAAAAATCAAGTCAGGAAAAAAAACATCATCATGTTAACAAACACCAATATCATTATTCATCACTATTCATCAATTCATCCCGCTATACAAATCGCCATTACCATTATTGGACATTACATTCTTTCTTTGCAGAATTGGACTTCCAGCAATCATTGCCTTGCCATCTTCATCATCACCTTCATGTTTTAATCCCCCGCAATTAGCGGCAGCTTCTTTCTTTAACTTTGGCGTCTGTGATGTGGGTGTGCCAAATTGGACAAAGTTCCAGATGGCAGGGGATGCCTGAAGATTAGATGGCTGAGTATTGTTATTATTCATTGGTGATTTAATCAAATCGTTCTTGGATTTAAAATCAGAGTTTTGGTTCTTTATATCGTAATTTTCTGCATCATTTTTATTGTGGTTCCTTGCAAAATTCAATTTCTTGGATGAGCCTCTTTCTGGAGTGTAAGCTTCTAAAGCACTAACCGCATACCCTTTACTGGGGCTAGAAAAGCTCATCAAATCAATATTGACAGGTCCAGAGGTTTGTGTAGAAGTGCCAACATCATTCTTATCATAATTATTTTCTTTATTTGAGTTTGTCGAGCCTCTGGAAATTTTGGGCGATGGTGTTTGGACTCCATTCCTACCACTATCACTTTCTAAAGATTTGTTAGGTTTATCCCCAAGAACGCTATTTTTCAAATCACTTGGATTCATAGGCTGAGAAATATTGTGCTGAGCCACGCTTGTTGGTTGTTGTTGACTTGGAACTTGTTGCGGCAAAGGTTGCTGGAAATTAGATGTGGTTCCAGCATGTGCCATGTATGAGAGTGAAGGGGCGATTGCCTGTTGCTGAGTTTGCTGCGATTTGGTATGGTTTTGCTGAGAATATTGCTGGTTCAGCTGCTGGAGATATAACTTGGCTGACGACGATAGTTCTTCTGGAATGATATCTCGTGGTGGCTGATAATTATTATTCAGATTGTCAGCATTCTTCATTCCATTGGGCAAATTACTATGTGTTGCCAAGTGTAATTGTAATTGCCGGGAAACACTACTACCTCGTTTAATCTTAGTCATCGAGCCGTTAGCAAGACTCTTCAAAAATTCTTGTTTATATGATTCTGCAATTTGCCACTTCATTCCCTTACCAGGTTCGTTTGGTCTTCTTGGGACTTTTTCAAATGCCTTGTTCAATGAGAGGTTATGGCGAATTGAGTTTTGCCACCCAGTTTTAGAGTATCGATAAAATGAATAATGTGAAGAAATCCATTCATAAATCTCGGATAATGAGAGCACACCATCTTCATTAGACAATATGGCTTGTGTGATCATCGTCGCATAAGAATACGGTGGTTTGATATCCTTAGATTCTTCTTTTGATAAGTCTGTATCCATGTTGGCGAAATTTTGATGTGACGATTTCATTGTTGACAACACGTTAATTCTATTATTGCTATTGCTGCTGCTATTACTATTTTCATGAGTATTATTGTTATTGTTGTTATCGTTATTAAAATAGGTATCATTATCGTTCTTGCCGTTATATAACGAGTATCCTTTGAAGCCATTTTGTTGTTGAGCTTGATAGGTATTATTAAATGTCAATTTGCTTTGATTTGAGTTGGAGGAAGAGTTAAAGTATGCGGCGCCGTAATTCGGCCGTTTTTTTAAAAAATCATTTAATCCTGGGAGCTTTTGAGCAGCGAGGTTCAATACATTGGGTGAAATTTGCGGAGTGGTATCTGGTAAAATAAACATCATCTGAGTTCCACCAATATCCATGACTGTACCACACTTTAAAACTGCGGGTAGTGCACCTTCTCCACATTGAATCCGGCTAGTGTCAATTTTGGCACCATTTCTACCAAAGACATTCAACTCCCAAACCCTAGTTTGTAAGTTATAGGTTATAGTAGCATGTCTTCTGGATACGACCTTCGCAGGGCCTAGGTCAATATCAATTAATTTCTCGCCCGGTTTAATCACATCGGTATTACGGCCAATAGTGGTTTCAAGGGACTTGACATAGTAAGTCCAGTTTTTACCGGCAATTTTGGCATACGCTTGTACTTCTCCCACAGGGTTCTTTTCATTTGAGTATTGATTGGCAACCATAGTTGGATGGTCAGGGCATGCTAGTATAGTTGTGACAGAATTGGCAAGTTCAAATGGGTCTTCATAGACTTGAGAGGGCTGTGAAATAATGAAATGTTAGTAATCACATACAAGATCAGAATGAATAGATATAAAAAATAAAATTGATATCCTAGCATGGTATACTCGCAATCTTCTCATAATGTCGTAAATCAACGAGAAGACAAAAAAATCTAGAAGGAGAAAAAAAAAAAGCCAAATCCCCGTTGAAGATTCGCTTGATTCCGGCAATATCATTAATGAATTTAAATGATCCCAATTATTATCATCGAGTCGATATTGAGCAGCCAGGCGAGAAATAGCAATAGTAAAAAAAAATGGGACATAAAAATATAAAAGTGCACCATCAAAGCATGTTATTGACTTATCAGGTAAACAAAAGCTGAAAAACAACAACAAATAAATACCCCAAAACACGGGGATAAAATATAAATAAACACGACATACACTCAAAGGTTCCTCTGCTGCCCTCTTTCTGGTCTGCGTAGACATATTTGGCAGGTTCAACTAAAAATACAAGGCGAATTATTGATGGATAGCAAACTTATAGACTCATCCACCCTCAGAAAAAAAATAATATTGTGTGTTTACAGTTTCCGAAGGTAAACAAGAGAAAAAAAAAAAATAAAAAAATCGTACCCGGACATCACGAGATATCCACGTGGGTAGCAATTGCATATACCATTGAGACGGGTGCTGGCAGCGGAGAAGAGCAACTCTTGCCATGCATGCATAGCAAAGCACTCTGTGCAAGAAGTTTGCAAAGTTATCGCTTTTTTTTTTCTATTAAGAAGCCAATTTTATATATAAATCTATACATTTTCGCATTCTGAGATAAATGAATAAATGCTTATCACATTTTTGAGCGAAACAATACTGAACAATGAATCCAACTGTTGAAGCCTCAATGAGCTCCGAATTGTCGACAGACGTTATTGCTGATATTATATCCTATGATTACCAAGGGAATTTAACCCACAACAGAAATACGGTAGACGAATTATTTGCTATTGGTAGAGTTTCCAAGCAAGTTTTCAATGAGTTTGTTAACAAGTTTTTGGCCACCAACAAATTCAACTACCGTGATGTAAAGATTGAGTATGACGATGAGATACAGGTTATTACCTACTCTTTTCCATCGTTCTTTCATTTGATATCTACCCCAATCTTGTTCACTTTGTTTTATAAGCATCCTCATAATGAATCAGAAGAAGGCCACAAGAAAAACTTGAAGATTAGTAAGAAAATTAGCTCTAGATTCAAGAAGCGGAACCATGATGCTATCCATGAAGAAGAGGAAGAAGATAGAGGAGAAGAGGAAGACGAAGAAGGTAATGAGAGCAAGGATGATGATGAAAAAATAATAGTTGACAAAACAAATAATTTGATTGTCACTTACTACCAGGTTAATAACTTTTTGCCTATTCTCTTGAAAAGTAAGAATAAAGTGGCCTCATTAAATAAAGATCTTTTGATTGTTCCCGACGGTGTCATCCTTAACCCTGATTCCTTGACTGAACCTATTTTTTCAATTGAGATTACCAATATGGAAAACTTGGAGAAGATGCGGCACAAAATACTCCACTCTTACAGCAGATTTAAACGCCCAAATAGTTACCGTACCATTTTGTTGTTGATCTTCAGTTACAACCTTGATATTACTGTTGAGGTTTGGAAAAAAGTTCCAATTCCTCAGAACTATGAAACCGAATCTGTGGCGAAATTGGTTAAAGGTGCTGTTAATATTCCAAAAATTTTAAATAAAAAGCAAGAATACCAAAAGATTTCTGACGCCATCAGGGAGGCAAAATATTTAAATTTGAACCCACAGAAGCATAAATTTACGTATTACTTGCAAAACAAGGCGTACCCAATCAGTTATGATTCATGCAACTATCAAACCAAGATTGACGAAGAAAACGGTATACCTTTACACTATTTTGATATCCATTTCCCTATTAGCGATCCAAAGGAAGAAGAGAAATACAAGAGCTCAATGATTTCCTTGCATTATGACGAAATAAGAAACTTGATTGGCGAGCTAATCAGAAACAAGGTTAATATGTTGAAGGGTGATGTGGATAATTTGTCAATTGTTGAAAACATTCGAAACAGGGCCAAAAAGAATTATTTCGACCTTTGTGACTTGGATTTCCCAACTGCTTGATAAGACAATTATGAAGGAAGTGGCTTTTGCTCAATTTTTTACAGTTTTATTGATTGAATATATGAAGTCCTTTAAACAAAACCATGAATTGTAAGATTATTGAGAAAAAAATAACCTTTTTTTTAAAAAAAAAAATAATTTACAATACTAACTAAAACAATCCCTCTAACTCATCATCATAATCATCTTCATCAATATTATCACCGACCATCTCTACCAACTTCTTATCAGTATTATTATCATTACTATCATCATTATTCTCGTTATTATTCTCATTATTATTGTTATTATTATTCTTCTCATCTTCATCTTCATCTTCATCTGAATCCTCTGCATCATCCTCGGAACCATCCTCAGAGCCATCATCCTCCTCGTCATTTTCTTCATCTTCATCCTCTTCCTCATCGTTATCAGAATTGTTTGATTTCTGATCCCTTTTACCTTTATCTTCCTCCGTCTTTAATTGTCGCTTCTTTACTTCTAATTCATGTTTTAATTTTTGAATGGTACCTATGACTCTACCCTTAAGTATCTCATTGTGAATATCGCTAAGGGTTTTCTCCTTTTCCTTGACGGTAGCTTCCAATTCATCAATTTCTTCCCTCAATATCCTGTTATGTTGCTTCGAAGATATAGTTTCTTCATCTTCATCCTCAGCTTCATCATTTTCGTCATCATCTTCGTCATCATCGTCATCATCGTCTTCGTCATCATCATCTTCACTGGCTTGCTCGATTTCAATTTCTTGGTTTCCGTTTTCATCAGCTTCAAAGTCATAATCATTAAGCATGTTTTCTATATCTTGGTCATCAATTTCATCATCGCCTTCAACTTCAACATCAACTTCCTCGCCATCTTCATCGTCAGCCTCACCATATTCATCTTCTTCTCCATCTTGCCCAAAGGCTTCAGGTGTAGTGCCTATATTACTACTTGGGGAAACAAGACTTTCCAAAGTATGAGAGACATTAATCGATGCTGGTTGATTGAAACCTGATGCTTGGAAATTGGCAACACTATTATTATATTCATCTTCATTCATGAGGTCTAAGCGAACAGTTTCTGCCTCTTCATCTAGCCTTAACAATTCCTCCACTTTGTTTTCAATTTTTTCGATGTTTTTGATATTCAAACTCGGTTTAAATCTATTGTGACGAATGTCATTCATAGGTGGAGCTATCCCATCATTATGTAGTTCATGAATAGAATCGTATGATTCTTTAATACTCTGTATGACTTCCTGTTCATGCCCATCCCCCTTTTGATTTTGGTTGCCATTTTCATCTTCATCATTGTAATTGAAGAAGATTTCGTAGTCCTGGGCACTAATCTTTTTGAAGGCATATAACATTTGGCAAACATCAATAGTTTTGAATATATTTTTTTTGTCAACTGATTTGTGACTCTCTAATACTGTCGGTAAATCCACCAACTTTGCCAAGAAGTATGAATTATTAATAATAATGACAGCCCTTCTTGGATCTTTCCATCTAATATTTATTCCTGATAAATCACTGCCTCCACTTTCAACACACTGCCTTACGTAATCTAGCTCTGCGTCTTTCATCAACCTTAGAACAATACCTTCTTCCAATAATGGTTCATCTTCTTTATCGGGAGCTTCTGAATCATATCCATCCCCAAAAACTTTCAACTTGATCAGGGGGATCCTTGGGACCACTTTGATTTTTGGAGCCTTGGGTTTTCCAAGCCCATCTTTCTTAGTATTATCTGCATCAAATTTCACTCGCAATATCAGCTTCTTTTTCTTAACAGGCTTTAGTTTAATGATTCTTGGAGGTTTCTTCGCATTTCCATCTTTAGTAATTCCTGATGATGCTGAAGACGATGAAGATGAAGATGGCGGCGGTTTTAGTTTTAGTTTTGGTTTTTCTCCATCTCCTTTGGATGAAGACAAAATGAGTTTTTTCTTATTAATCTTTAACTTCATATTATGGAATAAAAGAAACGCATATGATACAATTTCATTAGATATATATATATATATATATATATATATTGGTTTCTGAGTCTCATGGTTTCTGTTTTGTTTTCAATAATATTTTTTTTTTGTGCTTGCATTTCACATTTAGATGTGCGGATAGTAAAAGTATGTACATATTTGAAAGGAACTCATCAGTGCTCGAAATAGGTCTCCTTTATTGCAAACATTTCTCGATCAACCTCCAGGTGCTGGTAAATGGTAGGCCTACGACATTGTTATAATCGCCTTCAATCTTGCTAAAGAGTAATCCCCCCATTCCTTGTATTTGGAAGCCTCCCGCAGCCCCAGCGCCTTCATTTGAATCAACATATAGTTGTAAAAATGAATCATCCAAATTCTCATAGTCCATTGTAAGCTTAGTTGACTCCAAATGGGAATCGATCTTTAAATCCTTCAAAATATTCACATCAGTAATATTACCATACTTTTTCCAATTATTTTCACACAGATCATTGCTGTTTCTTCGGGAAAATATTACAACCGCCGTTTTGACATAGATTGGGAATTTGCAATCTTTAATGTGTTTCAATTTTTCGAATTGGTCGATTTTGGAACTAGGCTTCTCATATATTATCCCCTCGCATTCCACAATGGTATCTGATGCCAAAATAATGAAGTCTTTATTCAGGTCTTTGGATTGAAGAAAGTGGCTCAATACTGAAAGCCCTTTATATGTTGCTGTTTGCAAAACATACTTCGACAGTTAGTATAAGAAATTTACACAGATGCCAAAAGTATCAACAAAGTATATACTCACGTCATCAACAGAGTATTTTGATTTGTCTAAATCCTCCTCAAAGTTTGAGCCCATGATTTTGAAGTCTTGGATGCCCAATTTTTGAAGAATCTCTCTTCTCCTGGGAGATGTCGATGCCAACACAAATGTTTTCAGTTTGAGTTTTTCGTACAAAGGATGCGAAAATTTTGCTGCCATTGATAATACTGGTGATACCGAGGTTAGAAAGGGATATATCCAGCAAGGTATATAAAGATGGAGTTTTTTTTGTTTATAAGAAAGAGCAAAGATACAAAACTTCCGTGATTCCATAGATTTGGTGCATGATCCAAGAGAAAAAAAAAATATCAAGAAAAAAGTATCGAATTTTCCATCTCCTTTCTTTACCCATCGCAAACGTTTAAAGAGTCTGAACGATATGGCTCGAAAGATCACTACCTTTCAAGATAGAACAATTTTGAACGAGGAGAATTTAAAATTCTTGAAAGAAAATATTGATGCAAAGAAATCTACTTTAAGTTTTTCAGAATTATGGAAACAAATATCAAATAATCTTACCACAATATTAGTCCCAGAAGACGTTGATATTCAAATAAGATCCCTAGCATTGGGGTCTATGAGTTCCGAAATATCACCAAAGTTTCAAATGGCTCTATTGCTACTCATTAAGGAGCAATTAAATGTCAAAAGAATCTCATTGTATGACCCGGAATTTAATGATTTAGATAGGGAACTAATGACAAAAGAATATGACATGACTGTTGATGAAATCGATCCCTTCAGTAAGGAAAATAACGAAAATGTCATATATTATCTCCCTCATATACCGCTAGAAGTTTTGGAGGGGCTCATTGCCGAGAAGCATCCTTCGTACATGATATGTAACAATATAGAAAAACATTTATCAAGATTCACTGTGAATGAGATTATCACAAAGTTCCCTGAACTCAGTCTAGTATATTTCAAGTTAGAGCCCGATGTGAATGATGAATTTACTGTCGTTGAGAAGAAAAAGCCTCGGAATAGGAAGAAAAAGGGCCAGTCTCAAAGATTGGCACAAGTGATGGAGGATGAAAAAACTCAAAAACAAAGATTTCTAGACTCAGTCAAGGAAATCTATAAAGAAATAGATGTTATGTATAAAATAGAAGCATCGGACGTTCCAGCAGAAGCAGGCAACAGCTTCAGCGACTTATTTCTCTTGAAATGTCGCCAATAAAGATTTTCCTCGTTAATATTATACTTCTAGAACAGTTGGGATCCGCTATTTTGGTTCCAGCACCGCCCTTCAAAAATTACCCCCAATTTCAGTTGCAGATCATAAACACCCTGGAATGGAACCACACATTTATTAGCCCAGAATTTCCCAACCCCACTAGTTTTAGCTTAAAAAAAAAAAAAAAAATTAAAAAAAATTAAAAAAAAACAAGAATAGGGACTTAAACAAAAACCAAAACCAAAGCTCCTTCCAGTTCTCGTTAGATTCTTGATAAAATGGCAAATGCTGATATTGAGAATCCTTCCACAGTTGGCTCATCAGCCCAAGTGGAGGCCAAGTTGTACACACCTCCTAACCCCCATCAAGTGTTGAGAATTGCATTGAACTTGAAGTCATTGCTTGACAGCATTATTCCCAATGCTGTTCCAATATCTTCTTTGCTGAATATCTTAACACCACGAATTGTTGATCTCGCCTTGCAAGCTTGCGGTGGTAAAGGAAATGGCGAAATTGGCACCTCTTCCAGAAAATATAGAGGCTGTGTTATTTACTGTTTGATTATTGTGAGTACTTGGTATGATAAGTTGTCGCAAATGAATTTACATGAAAGTGACCTCTACCAGTGCAGATCTGCTGCCAGTGAACATTTGGCCAAATTGATCATCGAGAGTCACAACCTGAAAGATCAAAACTTTTTGTTCATTCAAATGTTATGCCGTCGGTACACTATTGTATTGAATGAGGAAGTTACTTCTCCTACTAGTGCCTTGGAGTTGGCTGTGGACAAGCATTCCATTGTGATAATCAGCTCATCTGGATATCAAAGATGTATGAAATGGTTGTGGAGAGGTTGGATTATCCAAGCCAGAAGTGATCCTCAAACTTACATCATGTACAAGGACGTTAACAATTCAAGATTTTTGAGCCATTTCAACCCGAATAGAATTAAGTCTCCACAATTTCAAAACATTATGGAGATTATGGTTTCTATTGTTTATTTGATCTTATTCACATACCTTATCAACAATCACGATAAAAAACCAGATGGTGCCGAAATTATTTTTTACTTGTTCACCATCAGTTTTTCTATCGATGAAATGGTGAAGTTTTATCATATTGGTTCCAGCTATTTCACTAGTTTCTCTAGTTGTTTCAACGACACCATGTATAGTCTTATTATTATATCCTTTTTGGTAAAGTTGTTTGCAATCCATCACAAGTCGGAATACTACAACGAAGTTTCCTATAAAATATTGTCCTGTGTGTCTCCTCTTATGTGGTCCAGATTGTTGTTCTATTTGGACTCTCAGAAATTCATTGGTGCTATGATTGTGGTTATTCAAAAGATGATGAAAGAATCCATTTTGTTCTTTACCCTTTTATTCATTATCATCATTGGGTTTTTACAAGGTTTCATTGGTATGGACACTGCTGATGGTAAAAGAGATGAGTCTTATATGCTATTTCATTTGATGGTCAAAACTGTCATTGGTGGAGTTGATTTCGGGGCATTTGAAAAATTGGCCCCACCATATTCTGGTATTTTGTACTACGCCTTTGTTTTTATTATCACTGTGATTTTGTTGAACATTTTGGGTGCTTTGTTCAATAGTTCCTATTCTTTAATCGTTGCCCGTTCTACCGATGAGTACTTGGCCTTAAACTCTGCAAAGACTTTGAAGTATATCAGATCACCAGATTTAGATTTGTTTATTCCACCATTCAACTTATTCGAAATTCTTTTCTTGACTTTGCCATTGAGCTGGTGGGTCCCAAGATATTATTTCAAAAAGATTAATTATTATTTGTTAACTGTTCTTTATCTTCCATTTTTGGTTGTTATTGCCATTCACGAAGTGAAAGTTTCTAAAAGAGTGCAATATAACAGATTCAAAAACTTGCCTGATGATGCAAATGAGATTGATACAGAATGGGACTTGACAGATGGTTTCCAAGACGATGCGATTATTGATCTCAATAATAGCAACTCCGAGGGCTCTACTTCTCTTCAAAATAATCAAAGTTTGGTTAACTCAGCCTTACTGGTTCAAAGAGCATTCGAAAGACAAGACCCAGAATTCTTAGTTGATATTAATAAATTCAATAGGAAGGTCAAAGATATTGCTCCTCCAATTCAAGAAAGTAATGAATTGGGAATCTCTTGGGAAGTCTATCAATTGCATTCTAAGATTGATAAATTGACAGACTTGGTCAATAATTTGTACACAGAGAACCAAGAAATAAAGAAAAAATTGAATTGATGTGCGCCTTTTTGATTGGAATGACTTTCCGTTTTTCTTGGCCTATGAAATTTTGAACTTAGTTTTTATCCACCTTTTTTTTTGTTTTCTTTTCAATTTTTGCTTTTCAACTCTCTTCATATGCCATCTTGATGTGTTTTTTTTTTTTCAAAATCTGGAGCACATTTTAAGGAATGTTTTCCTAAGAATAGACTGTAAGCTTCTTTTTTTGTTTGCGAAGCTAGAAGTATACCTTTTTTTTTGACATTTCAAAGGGTTATTTCGTATCAAAAACTGCTTCACTGTCATTGAATAGTATGACTTATTTGGTTTTTGTCCGGATATTTGTAGAACATTTTCTATTTCTTTTTTACCAAATAATATATTTCGCGTATCTAGTTTTACCTATCGGCCCGGTACCAGGAAAAAAATTCGATTTTCTGTAGACTTTATCCCTTTCTTAATCTTTTTTTTTTCTTTGGAAACCTTCCAACCGAGAAAGATGAAGATATTTATCTTCTTTAAATAAGCTGAAACAAAAAATAACGCCTTGCCGTGCACATAAGACATGCTCACTATCCACGTAGGCTTAAACATTATAACAATAATCACGTGACAGCACAGAGATGATATTTTTTGAGGAGATGAGATGGGAGTCAGAAACCTTTTTAAAGAAGTTCCTGACTTAAGCTTGTCCGTAACTATTTAGGATGGGAGAACCTGCCACAACTGCAAAAGTAATATTACACACTGATAAAGGACCCTTGAATATTGAACTTTGGGCGAAAGAGTGCCCTGTTAACACAAAACACTTTCTCAAAAATTGTTTGAATGGCAATTACATTAGCAATAATAGTTGCTTCAATAAAATATCGAAAAATAATCTAATATCATTTAATACTGGCAAAACAAGCCAAGAAAACTTGTTGAAAAAGGAGACCAACCAGCGAATACGGTTCACTAGAAGAGGGTTGGTTGGTTTTGGTAATGCTCTTGATAAATCTCACACTAATGAGGAGGAGTTTTTCATCACTTTACGGCTGTTCCCTGAGTTCAACAATAACTACACAATTTTTGGTACTATAGCGGATAGTTCAATTTATAATGCCATAAGAATATCAGATAGTGAATTGGAAGAAGGAAGAGAGTATCAGCCAATATATCCTACAAAAATTTTGAAAACCGAAGTGATCGTGCCGTATTTTGAAGATCTTGATAAGATTATTATTGCTAATGAGGATTTAGGAGAACCCGCAAAGAAGAAACCAAAGAAGAACGATTCCAAGAAGAAGAAAAAGAAGGCAGTAAAGTTAAGCTATGAAGATGATCATGATGATGTTGATGAACCGGATTTCAAACCCGTGAAAATTAGGTCAGCTCACGTTGCTCTCAAAGATCACAGTTTGTCAAAGAAGAAGGTTAGCAGCAAAAATTCGGAAGAGGAACAATTGGAAAATGAAGACCAGAGTTTCAATGAACACACTGAATTGAACGTTCAGAGCAGCATTAACACTGAAGGCAAGAATGACTCCGATAAACAGGAGTTGGAAGCAGAGATTGAAAAATTGAAAAAATCATTATCGAACAATAAGTCAGTGAAGGAGGAGAACAAGGAAAGTGATGTCACTTCTTTTATACAGAATCAAAAAGATGAATATCGTAAAAATCAAAAATTCAGCACTAACAGACAATTGAGGGAGATTCAAACTTTCAATATATTTGAAAAATTCGAGAAGAAGATCTCGAACTCCAAGATCGGAGAACAGGAGAATCTAATAAAAAACAGGCTGCCTAACTTCGATGAAGAAGACGAGGCACAGGATAGTGATGAAGAAGATGATTATTTGGATTTTATGGATCATCAATTGGACTTCAAAGAGGAAGATTCCCATCATGATGATGATTTGAAAACTGTAAATTTATAGAATTTTAGGTGAGAGTTATTAACTTTGGAGGAGTTTATACAACGTATTTGTTTATCCTATCTCCTTGATCACCAGTAATGAGTAGCGCCTTCAATAATCCTTAGACAAGACGTTCTCAAAGTCCTTTAGCAGCCGTAAGGCTCCCATGTTGTTGTCTTACAATGATAATATTTATTAGTATAAAAATCAGCTTTAATTACAAAATCTTATTAATGAATATATATTCAATATGTCATCATATTCGTCAGTCATCGTCACTGTAAACTATCCAATAATAAAAAAAGTTACCAAATCAAAGAAGATTTGCTCCCGTTCGGGTTGCTCTTGCTGGTTAAGTTATTAATATTGAAATTCTGCAAGCTGCTCATTGTGTTCCCGGATCCCGGGTTTACAGGGCTGCCGAAGTTCACAGAGTTTGGTACACTATCAAGGTTTGGATTCACAGATGGTGCAGAACTGTTAATACCAGTACTTGACCCAAAGTTCACACCACTGCTGAATGAATTGCCTAAATCATACTGGCCAAATCCAAGGCCATTCAATAAACTACCATTTCCTGCGGCTCCGCTATTCCTTTTAGGTAACACATCAATCGGTCTTTGTGTGGCCTTCCTAATTTTCACATGAGTAATAGCACCCAGCAAATCGTAAGAACATTCATAATTTAAGCCAATACCACCACCATGTTTACTATTGTTTATAATTATTATGATTCTACTAACAAAACCAGCCAAAGTCAACAAAGTTGTACTTGGGATAAATTGTCTCGCCATTTGGTACAATTCTGGTAATCCAATGAACTTATCAGTGGTTGTTCCAGTAAAGCTATCGAAACTTAAGGCATGATATGCCCTGAAAATTGCATCTTCAAGGACCAATTCTGAAATGGAACCCCCCGCACTTGTTAGAGATGGGCTGGCTCCATTATTTCCAACAATATTACGAGACCCGGTGATTTGTGGCACTTCTTGGGCACCATTAGTTTCTCCAGACAGAGGAATGGCACCAAGAGTATTGACAGTAGATGTGCTGGAATTTGTGCCTAGACTATTCCATAAGTTACTGGTTGTATTATTTGTGGATCCCTTGCCCCAAATTTGGTTTGAGAGGCTAAAACCATTAAGCAGAGAAGTAGCATTGCCACCAATAATATGCGATCCCCAAATATGATTATCCACATTGTTTGCAGCCGGAGCATCATTTGCTGGTAAAATAGTATTTAGTAGACTGGCACTGGACATTTTAGGAGTTTGACTGGAAACTGCTGGCACATTTGAATGGTCAGAAATACTATTGAAGGCCATAAAAGGTGAATTATGGTCATAAGCATGGATCCCGCCAGCATTCACCATGGGCCTTGTGCCATTGAGATTACTGGTAGAGCTATTGTCCCCCCAATGAGAGGGGCCCCCGGTTTCTTGATTCTGAATGAAATGAGAAGAGCCACCAGAGGATATTGAAGAGTTCCTGGCCGAGTTGGCAGTTTGAGAGGGATTATAAAGTATTGAATTTTGGCTAGTACCATAGAATTGTGGACTATTAAAGTCCTGTTGTAGAGCTTGGACAGACGGAAGTTGAGATGGAAAATGCATCTGCTGTAAAGCCGGTGAAATCTTAGTAGAATCAACCTCCAATGATGTTAATTTATTAGGTTGAATATTATTATCACTGTTTTGTAGATCATTTGTGATACTAGAAATCAGTGAATTTTCAAAAAAATTCTCTTTAATATCAGTTTGCAATCTAGCGGCCTCCTCTGACTTTTTCCTGTCTTGCCACTTTTGTCTCTTCTCTGCCTCTTTCTTTTCTTTTAACTTCCGTTCCTCATCCAATTTCCGTTCCTCATCCAATTTCTTTTTTCTCTTTTCTTCCAATTCTTTTTCCCTTTTTTGTTTCTCTAATTCCCTCTGCCTCTCCATCTCTAGTTCACGGCGTTTTTTCTTCTCCAATTGTTTTTTCTTCTCCTCTTCTTTCTTTTTTCGTTGTTCTTCTTTTCTCTTTCTTCCCATTTCAGTCTTTCTTTGCTGTTCTTCTTTGGCCAATCTCTCCGCCTCCAATCTAGATTGTTCTTTTTTCAATCTTTCGGCCTCCTTCGCCTCTTGTTGTTTTCTTTTCTTTTCCCGTTTCTTTTCTTTCTCCCGCTGTTTCTTTTCTTCTTTTAATCTCTCTCTTTCTTCTTCTTGGTTAAGCTCTTCAAGAAATTCCTTGGCTTTATCCTCTGCAACTTTCTGCTTATACGAAGCAATTAGTCTATTATGGACTAACCCAGTAATGACATTCCTGAGAAGATTTCTGCCCTCTTCATATAAATCATCATCATTCACATAATTATCTGTCGCAGCATCCGGGTATGCTTCTGCTCCTTCCGCATCATGTTCTTCTTCATCTTCATATTCTTGATCTGAATCGCGACTATCTTCATAATCATGAGAATCCTCATCACTATACTCATATTCTTCATCTTCATACTCTTCATCCTCCACCTCCTCGTCCTCTCCACCTATATAGTATTCCTCATCTTCCGTGTCATTATTACTATTATTAGTATTATTATTAGTATCATTAATATTATTATTATTATCATTATGATGATGATGATGGGGATGGGAATGAGTATGGTGATGGTGATGGTGATGATCATAATGTTGGCATTGATCATCATCTTGAGAGTGAGCATAATCTTTATTGTCAATTTGACCTTGATTTTTGTTTTGTTGTTTATCAGATTCCCGACAATTAATGTTTTCAAAATCAGAGCCGCCAAATACAAGTTTGCTATCAGCTAGGCTATATCCTACGATCTCTTTATATTGGTTTAGATTCTTCTCTTTTTCTTCCTTTAACTGCGCTGACAATGTTTTGAAATATTCTGCCGTCTTTATGCTTGTATAAAGCTTTTTGAAATCCGCATTGGTATTCTTCCCATCTTTGCCACACTGATCTAAAAACATTCGCAAATCATTTTTAAAAATACCTGCTGCTGACTTATCATTAGGGTTATTCATCACATTCGTAATTCTTTCCATAACATCCAAAAACTCTTTGCCATCATTTTGGAGTAAATCATCGGCTATTGAAGCAATGGCATTCTCATTCATATTAACACCAAGACTACCTTCTGGATTTTTGCATTGAGTATCATCCGTATTATCGTAATGTTCATTAGCATCTTCAGGGACTTCGGTGATAGTTGCAGAATTCAAATTTTTATCAGTACCATCTTTGGGAAGTCCTTTTGCAAAATTGAACATATTGATTTGTGACACCAAATGATCGAAGACACCCTTCATACTGACAGTCTCTGTTTGAAGTTCGAGGGAAAGTGGGTCGTCATTTTCAGATTCATTTTTGGGAGAATAATCATTGTCATTTGAATTGAGATTCATATTTTTCTCCACTGGACTTTGTGTGTTTTTACTATTTTCAGTATTCTCATTTCTAAAAACGATATTACTTCTCTTGTGTATCACCTGTGGCTCCTGTTTTCTATTTATCTGGAAAGATTCATGAACTATCTCGTCTATGGTGGCGTTCTCAAAAACTTTGGAAAACTCATCTAAACTGGCAGCTTTCTCAAAAACTCGATGAAGCTGATATATCTTCTTCTCCATGAATGATCTTCTTCTGCCACATATGTTGCAATCACAATCATTCTTCGTCACTTGTTTCAAACCTTGTAGGAACGATTCTTCATCAAAATTAAAAATTTCTCGCTTTTGGGAATCACCAAGCCCATTCCAAAATTCCAACACTTTGGTCTCTGAATCAGAAAAATCTTGGTTCCAAATATCTTCCTTCTTGTCCTTTCCTTTCTTCTTTTTATTTTTGATGTTGCCATTCTGCTGAGATTTGTCATCTTTTTCAGAGAGTTGCTCTACAATTACTTCACCATTAGCGCCTTGGCGTATCACCCTATGTGTTGGATAATCATCATCTGGATTCATTAGTTTGGCTTGAATATTGGAAGTATCAAGTTCAGAATTCTTGGATCCACCTTTTTTATTTTTCTTCTTCTTCTTCTTTTTCTTTTTTTTTCCGCCTTCTTGTTCATCATTGTTGTAATCAAAATGTATACTCTCACCCGTTATGAATTGATGATGATTATCATCGTTCTCTTTGACTGCAATTGCTCCACTCATCGTGTGGTTTAACCACTATCTAGGCAATTAGTGCTTATGTTGTTCAGAAATATGCAGTAGAATTATTCGCTGCAATTTTGTAACTTTTGCAAAATTCTCTTGAATCTCAAGGTTATTCCAATGCTTTAGTGTTGTCAAAAATACTAGTGAGGGTATGTATATATATTGGCAAGCTCCCACTTCCAGTTTCTACTGTTGTTGTGGTTGTGCCTCAGATTGTCACTTGATAAAAACGACTGTGAAATATGTAGTTTTTATAAATAGTCAATATCTAAGGATATGAATGATCTTAATAAATACTGTGGTGGTAAAAGCGTTAACAAAAAAAATCCTTTAATTTTGAAAGCTTCAACAGAAAAAAAAAAAGCACTTGGGAAATCATTCACGTGACTTTAGGGGAATATCTCATGAAGCGATAGTTTCATCTAATACTTTTTGATTGCATTATTGTTACTAGATCTAAGAAATGTAATTTGAGTAATACAAATAAGACACTATTAATAGCACAAAGAGGCACTGAAAATGATGAGCAAAGTAAATGAGCATTCCAGATAACTGAGGCCTAATAACCAAAGCTTGCAAAAACTTGATCTATATCACTGAATACCTAACCCTGGCACAATATGATTGATAAAGTTATATTGGTTAATGTTAGTTTTAAAGGCGCCGTTCTTGAAGAAGTTATTGACTATCTTTCAAAGTTTATTATTAAACGAGTTGCTTGGTGTTCGTATTCATGAAGATGCATCACTGCTTCTACCGTAGATCTACACCATTTTTGCCAAAAAATATCACTATTTCTTTTGTCTATTCTTTCAATATAGCTTTTTAATTCATTATTCATTGAAATATTCAACTAGCCTTTGCTACTTGGTTAGAAACATTTTTTTTTTCTTCTTCAGTTTCGAACACAGAGATCTGTTCGAGGCAGAATTGGACAGTAGGTAACGTACGCTAGAAGTCGGTCTTTCTATTTAGTAAAGAGAAGATAATTGCATCCAGCATTCAACGTCAAATATCCTGAAGCTATTAGGGTTTCTGATTCTATATAAAAGCACCAAGTTTATGCTTGATGCAATTGATCCGTCATTCTGGTAGCCACTCGCACAAGAAAAATCGCTGTCCACCGACGGGTAAGACAGGCTGTGGAGGCCTGTTTTTTTTGTTATAGATTTTGTGGTGAAATGATCACAGTGGCAATTTTATTGGCAATATCCGTTCATCTATCACTTTATTCAATAAACCCCCCTAGGAAAAAAAAATGTCCCTTGAAAAGACATCACAACAATTGAAGGATGCCTTCGCCAAGCAGGACTTTCAAACCTGTGTGAAATTACTCTCGTTAATCAAGGTCCAATTAGCCCAGCATAATTTGTTGGTTCCAATTTTAAATAATAAAATCAATCAAGGTGATTTACTCATTTCTAGATCTCTTTTGGAAATCGGTGCCTTGGCTGCTATTAATGTGTCAAACTTAAAGTTGTTTGAAAAACTCATCATTGAATTGAAGCCTTTTTACAATCTCAAGACAGAATTCTTCCTTAACAATAAGTCTGCCCTTGAAAACAAATTGGAGGCACTATACTTATTATTATTGTTGACTAAAGGCGAGATCTCACAATTTCACATCGAATTGTTGTCTCTTTCCTCTAGCATCAATGGTTTCAACTCAAATACAGTGGATGACATGAGTCAAATTGAAAACGATAAATATTTGAACTACCCAATCAAAATTGAAAGATGGCTCATGGAAGGGTCTTATGATAAGGTCTGGGATCTTATAAATAACACTGGCAGCACGAGTGCTGATTTTAAGGAATTCTTATCTTTCAACAATAGCTTGACCAATACTTTACGGAACGAAATCTCTAAATGTTTGAATGTTAGTTACGATAGCTTGCCAATCTCGAATGCCAAGAACTTGTTATTTTTCGACAATGAAAGGGCGTTGTCAAGTTACATCAAGAACAATTCTGGGGTTACTACTACTTGGAAAATTGAGAATGGTGTGATATTTTTCCCAAAGAAGGAAGAAGAAGAAGAGGAAGGAGGAGACGCTATTGATGTCGATGATTATTATAATGAACAAGGTTTTGGTGATGAAAGCCAATTTGATAGACCACAACAGAAGCTAAGCATCAATGAATCAATCATCAAAAACGTCCTTGGTTATGCTACTGAAATGGAAACTATTGTCTAGATTCCTAAATATTTGTATTTTAAATAAAAGAAAAAATCTTCTTTCGGTTTTATTTCTCTTTAGTTGAAATCCTTGTAGACAAGAGTTCATGGAACAGTTACGAGATTTTTTTTTTAAAAAAAAACTGATTAATTTTAAAATTATATTTCTATCAGCTCATATATACTAATTAATTGTAAATATTTACAGTTATTACAACCAAGAAACGTGCTTATTTCTTCTGTTTCTTATTGTATTCTTCAATCAATTGCTTTTGCAAGTGTGGAGGACATGGAGAATAGTTTTTAAATTCCAAAGAGAACTCACCCTTACCTTGGGTGGAAGCTCTAAGAGAGGTGGCAAATCCAAACATAGAGTTCAAAGAACATTCTGCCAAGATGGTGAAATCATCGCTGTTGTTTTCAGTGTCATTTACCATGGCACCCAACTTGTTTAACAAACCAATGACACCACCTTGGAATTCATTTGGTGCGGTAACGGTAACATTCATGATTGGTTCCAAAACCACTGGGTTAGCATTGTTAAAAGCTTGCTTGAATGCTCCAATGGTAGCAGCTTTGAAAGCATATTCGTTAGAATCAACAACGTGAGTTTGACCATCATTAATCAACATCTTAACCCCCAAAACTTTATGACCAGTAAGTGGACCCTTCATACAACTTTCTTCGAAACCCTTAGCACAAGCAGCCAAGAACTTATCAGAGATTTTACCCCCAACAATTTGGGTTTCAAATTCATTCTTTTCACCATCAGTGGCAAGGGCCATGTTACCAATGACTCTACCGAATTGACCAGCCCCACCGGATTGTTTCTTATGGGTGTAGTCAAATTCAGTGCTACCAGCAATAGATTCACGATAAGCAACTTGAGGTTTACCAGTGGTACAACTAACATTGTATTCACGCTTCATTCTTTCGACGTAAATTTCCAAGTGCAATTCACCCATACCGGAAATGACAGTTTCCTTGGATTCAGCATCGAACTTAACTCTAAAAGTTGGATCTTCCTTTTGGAATCTGTTCATGGCCTTAGAGAAGTTGATAGTATCCTTAGTACTTGGTTGAATGGACAAAGAAATAACTGGATCAGGGACAAACATGGAGGACATCGCGACCTCAACAGACCCGTCAGTGAAAGTGTCACCTGAAGAACAGTTGATACCAAAAGTAGCGCAAATTTCCCCAGAATTAATTTCATCGATTTCTTCCATTTCGTCGGAGTTCATTCTCACCAATCTGGCAACCTTAATCTTCTTTTTGTCCTTGATGTTGTAAATGTAACCACCCTTCTTCAATTTACCTTGGTAAACTCTCAAGTAGGTCAATTGACCATATTTACCATCTTCCAATTTGAAAGCCAAAGCAACAAGAGGTTCACTAGAGCTTGGAATCAATTCCACTGGTTTTTCAATTTCTGGGTCACTAACATCCAAACCCTTGTTCAAGATTTCAGAAGGATTTGGCAAGTAATCAACCACAGCATCCAAAACCGGTTGGATACCAGTGTTGGCCAATGCAGAGCCCATCAAAACTGGGGTGAATTTTCTGGCAATAGTGGCTCTTCTAATGGCAGCCTTAATTTGGTCAACGGATGGTTCCTTTTCTTCAATGTAGAGTTCAGCAATTTCATCATCAACATCAGCCAAAGTTTCAACCAATAAGGCTCTTTTTTCTTCAACCAAGTCTTTCAAATCTTCTGGAACAGTAGCGGCTCTAAGAATTTCACCTTGCTTACCTTCGTTATAAAGGGCAACTCTATCAATTATATTCACAACCCCTTTCAATTCAGATTCAGCACCAATAGGAACTTGAATAGCAGCAGCAGGAATCTTCAATTTCTTGTTGATTTGATCAATAGCCTTGAAAGGATCAGCGCCCATTCTATCCATCTTGTTAATAAAAGTGACTCTTGGAACATTATATCTACGCATTTGTCTATCGACAGTAACAGTTTGTGATTGAACACCACTGACAGCACACACAACTAACACAGCACCATCCAAAACTCTTAAAGCTCTTTCGACTTCAATAGTGAAATCAATGTGCCCTGGAGTATCGATCAAGTTGAAGTGATAAGAATCGTTATCCTTATCCCAAGAACAGTAAGTAGCAGCAGATTGAATAGTAATACCTTTTTCTCTTTCCAAATCCATGGAGTCCATCTTGGCCCCAACGTTGTCTCTACCTCTAACTTCATGGATAGCCTTAATTCTCCCAGTGTAGTACAACACACGTTCGGTGAAGGTGGTTTTCCCAGAATCAATGTGAGCAGAGATCCCAATATTTCTGGTTTTACCTAAACGAGCAACATCTTCCGGTTTGAGGGTGGCATTGATTTTATCAATGACTACCTTCTCCTCTTCGTAGGTGCTATTGGTCATTGAACTTTGAAAGAATCTCTTTGAAGCCAAAGCGCCGCCAAACACAGGAAGCTTGTAGCCTCTGCTGAGCGAGGCCACGAAACTTTTGGTAAGAGTGACCATTTGTTCTAGTTTACGTCTAATTTCTTTGAAACTAGCCTCAGATAGACTTCAACAACTCTGAAACCGGTGTCAAAATAAGGGTAGATTGATTCTTCATGATTTTTTTAACAGAAAGAAAAATTTTTGATATATGTAGAAGCACGTGATACACGTATAAAATTCAGTATTATAAAGGGTGCTCACACCCCTGAAACTTTTAGTTGTGTTAATGTTCCTGAAAAAAGAAAAAAATATCAATATCATCACACTATAGAGGGTAGTGGAACAAATAACACATACCCGCAAAAAAAAAAAGTAAAAAAGTAAACTCATCTATTTTTTGTCTCTGTTTTAAGGATATATAATATACATAAATTTTCCTTCTAAACTATTTCATTTTTATTTTTTTTCTTTGTGCTTGAAATCAACAATTAAAACAAAACTTAATTTTTGATACCGAATTCATCCTTTATGGCCTTACCAAATCTTTCAATACCAACAATAATTTCATCCAAAGGAGTTGCCGCATAAGTACCTCTGAAGAACAAATGAGTTTGTTTTTCAGGAGCAACTTGTTGCGGTGGTTCAGTTTGACCAACAGTCTTGAACCAAGAGCCTGGGATCATGTAAGAACCGTATTCGGCGGCTCTTTCGTAAATGGCCTTCTCAACAGCAAGAACATCACCCTTGAACTCTGATTCAAATTTTGGATGTTTAGTAGCATCAATATGGAAGGCGAAGAACATACCGGCAACAGGAGGGACGAACTCCATGAGTTCAGTTGGGAAGTGTTTGTAGATCGAGTCGACGGTAACATCTCTCTTGTGAGTATATTCGGCTCTTAATTTGATCAACCAATCCAAGTAACCGGTTTGACCCCAACGGTTCAAAGTACCTCCGACAATAGATTGAGAGAAACCCGAACAGTTTTGGGAGCTAACTTCTTGAATTCTAGTGAATCTTTCAATGAAACTAGCTTTGGCAGTAATCCAACCAACTCTAGTACCTGGCGCCAAAGTCTTGGAACATGAGTCCAATCTTAACACTCTACCTTCAGTGTCCAAAGACAAGAATGATTTAACCATGGCCTTAACAAATTCTTCGTGATTGTGGATAGACTTTCCAGATCTGGCATTGACATCCTTAGTGTATTCTTCCATTTGCAAAAAGTAGTATGGTTCATCTTCGACAATCAAAATATCGTGCTTGCAGGCAATCTTGTAAATTTCTTGACGACGTTCATTACTCAAACTTGAACCGGTTGGGTTTTGACCGGTTGGAATGGTGTAAAGCAACTTTGGTTTCTTTCCAATCCAGTTGGTCAAAACAGCATCAAGTTGGCTTGGGATGATTCCAAAAGAGTCCATCTTAACAGGGAATGTGGTGATGGCTTGGGCGTTAGCAGCTTCCAAAGAGCTGGCGAAGGTGTATTCTTCAGTCAAAATTGTGTCACCTTTGTCACAGAAGTTTCTGAGAAGGTCATTCCACCCTTGGGTATTACCAGTGTTGACAATAAGATCCCAGTCTTGGTATTGCATTGGGTGAACCATAGTTGTGTGTTCTTTCAAGAACTTGATCAATTCTGGCTGACCATTGGTATTTCCGTATTGCAAAGAACGAGACAATGGGATGTCAATACCTTCAAGGTGTGATGGAGTGTGCTTCGTAATTTCGCTGATGGTCATTTCACTAGCATCTTGAGGTTTGTAACCGATCCCGTTTTCGAAAGGTGGGGCAGGAGATTCGGTAGTGATCTTGTTCCATGGGAAGTAGGTAGGTTGAGGTAATCCACCACCCAAGAAGACAAGGTCTGGTTTACCGTAGTACTTGAATGCACCCTTCAAAGGACTTTCCTTACGTCTAAGTGCTTCAGCGGAGAGATGGTAATCCAAATCTTTTGAGAGAGGCAAGCTGGAATCAACAGTCATTATGTGTGACGCTATTTGTGGAGTATATTATGTGGTTGCGATGGAGGGGCGTGATGAAAGATTAAAGAGAACCACAAATTGAATGATATGAAATAACTATTACGGGGATTGTGAGAGATAATGATAGCTTTATATACAAATACAAATTAATTTATGTCAAAAGAAACAAAGCTGAAAATTTTTTGCAGGCTTCCTTTTGTGGTGCAAAAAACGAAAAATGAATCATTTTTCCTCAGTCATCGGTCGATGTATGCATGGCAGCACGTGGATATGCTGATCACTGCGTCATGCACTCTTTCGGTTATAAGCGGGGGGTACCCACTGTTAGCCGCGGGCCGTTAGATGAAAAGCTCGAGTTGTATCATAATATATGACTGTAGTCACCATCACGTAGGTTCGTTGTATGTTGATATATACTCATTATATATATGCTTATTGTATCTTTATGATATATTCTTTTTCCTAAATATGCCTATTTTCTGTTAGTATAGCTATTAAATAGAATATTGGCTCCGTAGCTCTTGCCCTTCCTCCGCCTATCAAGGGTTTACTGGCCGATAACCGGAGAGGTGAGCATGTGTGGAGGCCACCCGCGGGGGCACGAGGCCTTGATAACTCCATTCATTGCCATCAACAATGCGGCACTTTGCCATCGATTAGATTACCAAAACTTTAAACACCGTGGCTGGAAACTTAATTGGCGGATCAGGGATATGTAGAGACGACCCCATGTTAGTATTGTACAATATTACTAATCTTTATCATTTGTTGGTACAAGTCATTTCACATTTCATGGTCCCATAGATATCCCACAGCAACAGTGTACAAGCCAAAATGATTTTTACCGTTCTATGTTACATTTATTAACATATATATATATAATTCCACTGGATTATCATTATCTTCAGTGAAATTACCCAAATAAATGGCCTTGCATGGCAGCATTGTAACGAATTCCAGCGACTTTGTTAGCCTTCAAAACATTCTGGATTTCGTTGAACACTGGTAAACTAATATTCTTGATATCAGAGTTATCCTTGATTCTAGCAGCCTTGAGAGATCCCGGAATTGGGATAAATTGTGGAAATTTGTCGTGATCTTCGAGACTTGGGTTGTTGTGGAACTTGATCCACGCCAATGACAATTGTGGCAAACTCAATCCATGTTCCGTGGCGATGCTTTTCAATTTATCCAACATAATATTGTTTTGAGTGACATTTTCTTCAACTGTAAATCTATCGAAATGTTTTCTCATATCACCTTCAGGAAGATCGGCTGCTGATGTGATCGAACCTGCCAAAAATCCGCAACCCAATGGCGAATAGGCAACAATTGGGATATTCAACTCGGCACAGGCTTCGGCAACTCCGTTATCCAAGATTTCTCTACTCCACAAAGAGTATTCCACTTCAACAAAAGAAATTTTTGCCGCCTTTGCCGCTTTTCTAATTGTTTCGGCACCAGCTTCACTGAGAGAAACTCCGCCAATTTTGCCGTCTTCAATGTACTGATTAATATATTTCAAAGTATCTTCAATTGGCACCGATTTGTCAACTCTGGCACACTCAAAGACATCAATCTTGTTCAAATATTTTAAACAATTCTCAATACTGGTCTTTATCCCTGCTTCTGAACCATCTGGAGCGAATGTCTGCATGTTGATTCCCCCCTTGATGGAAATCACGATCTCATCCTTGATTTCCGGGTATTTGTCAATGAAAGCTTGCAAGTATTTCAAATTCAAATGATCAGCACCATAGAATTCGCCACCATTAAACAAGCGACAACCAGACTTGTAAGCAGTATAAAAGATCTTCACTGCTTCAGCCTCGGTCACTGGATGAGGAGTCCAAGTGGTTCTCATGGTACCGAAACCAACAATGTCCTTGGAAAGCTTGACAAATTTGGTCATTTTTTGATTTGTATAGTTTGTTATTATTATTTGATCTGTATCTGGATCTATTGAATATTTGCAATTTCTATCAAGGTTTAGCTATCTATTTATATGGTGGGCAATGGTAGTTGACTGTATCCGCCACTTCTCTATCCCCGAAACAACCTCTGAAAAAACATCCGGATTTTGTACACTGCCTGGGGGTGTCGGGGGTGTCTAAGGAGCCTCCGATGAAAAATGGGCTGGAGTGCAACGGACATACCGAAGACCACTCACTGAACTGATACAGTGATTCAGTGGCAAAAATATTTCATACCGTTACACTTTAATTATTCGTACCATTTTGGTTCAATTATTCGTATCAATGTTTTTTCTATCGACGGTTCCGAAGGAGGCCTCTTTGTTACTTAATTTCATCAAAAAATACTCAATTTTGCAGAACTCAAAGCTCTTTTCTACAATACCGAATATTTATAATACACACGTGATAATATTTTTAACAAATAAGAACGAATGTATGGCACAAGGCGTGCCCCATATAAATCGATGAATCCTCACACCTGCCATGCAATTCAGCATTACTATGTGATCTTTAGATTGAGTACAGTGACTCTTTTACTATTTAAAGAAGGTATGGGCTTGAAAGCTGTGAAACAAAGATTTTGGCAGCTGGTTATGGAAGAAGAAGACGTTTCAGCTTCTAAAGCAGCAAAGTTGGAAGTCGCAAATGTAAGAGCCAAAGCCTCGACTTTAACGAAAACTGTATTTTCATTGATGAAGCCGGTTTCAACATCTGTATGAAGCGGGAGTAAGTATGGTCTGCTGTCCGCCCAAAAGGTGTTCTCAAGGTTCCTGTTACCAGAGGAGTTGATGTTTCATTTATTGGTGTAATTTCTACCAAAGACTGCTCGGTTATAAGCCCTCGAAGAGGCCATCAGATGTATTAAATTCCTATTTTAGATGGTTATAACTTTATATATAACTTCATAGCTGTAGGTACCAATAAGACTTCTTCTCTGAAGAAGTTTCTTGTTTGTTTGTTTTTTTTGCAGGGGGGGAATGTCACTACCTACTGAACCAGGGCAACCTACTATAATTATAGATTATTGAAGATTGATGCATGTGTAAGATCAGGTCTGCAGAGTCCCCCATGTTTACCAAGAGCAGTAGTTTCGGTAGTTTTTTTTGAATCATGCACTTACCTTCTTGTATTTGACTACTAAAAATTTCGTTGGAAAATGGTGAAAGTGAAGAGAGTGACGAAGAAGTTGATGAGGATGCATTGTAGAGTAGTCACCCTGCAGTTAGTATGTTATATTTTCTGTGTGTTACTTGTTGGTGGGAACTCTAATTTTTGGATTTTCTTCTAGGTGCTCAAAATCTGCTCCTGTACTTCTCCTAGCGCGTTGTTGATCCTGAATAATTCCAGATTCTTATACTTGCTTCCACGGTTTGTCTTTGTTCTGCTCTTCATATAATTTTGACATACTTTTTTGAGCACAAACATCCATTTCGTTCATCCAACCAATGTATTTAATTCTAATAGCTACTACTCTTTCCCTCTACCAAATGGATTTTTTTTGCTTCGCGCGATATTTTATTCACTGTTAGGCGTATTATGTGTGTTATAGAACTCAATAAGTCGCTCCAAAAAAGTTTTACTGTTTAGAACTCGTATACGCAAATCATAAATATTATATTTTCATGTATTACTAGTTACTAGGGTCAGTGTTGAAATAAGAAAAAAGAAGAAAAAAAAGGTTTGTAGGCTGTTTTATTCAAATGAAAAAACAAAGTAAGAAACCTGACAAGGTAGATAAGATGCCTGACTTCAAAAAGATGCGGCCACTATTAGGAACTTCATATGATGGTATAGTTGGGTAACTTGAAGTCGATGACGAGCTGCTAGAAGGATTTGGTGGCGTGGAAGGTGGCTCAGTTGTTTTGGATGGCTCAGAACTGGTAGACGGTTCACTGGTTGTGGTGGTCGTGGTTGGGTGTTCAGGATCTGTAGATGGTTCACTGGTTGTGGTGGTCGTGGTTGGGTGTTCAGGATCTGTAGATGGTTCACTAGTGGTCGTGGTCGTGGTTGGGTGTTCAGGATCTGTGGATGGTCCACTGGTTGTGGTGGTTGGGTGTTCAGGATCTGTAGATGGTTCACTGGTTGTGGTGGTCGTGGTTGGGTGTTCAGGATCTGTAGATGGTTCACTGGTTGTGGTGGTCGTGGTTGGGTGTTCAGGATCTGTAGATGGTCCACTAGTGGTCGTGGTCGTGGTTGGGTGTTCAGGATCTGTGGATGGTCCACTGGTTGTGGTGGTTGGGTGTTCAGGATCTGTAGATGGTCCACTAGTGGTCGTGGTCGTGGTTGGGTGTTCAGGATCTGTGGATGGTCCACTGGTTGTGGTGGTTGGGTGTTCAGGATCTGTAGATGGTCCACTAGTGGTCGTGGTCGTGGTTGGGTGTTCAGGATCTGTAGATGGTCCACTAGTGGTCGTGGTCGTGGTTGGGTGTTCAGGATCTGTGGATGGTTCACTGGTTGTGGTGGTTGGGTGTTCAGGATCTGTAGATGGTCCACTGGTTGTGGTGGTTGGGTGTTCAGGATCTGTAGATGGTTCACTGGTTGTGGTGGTCGTGGTTGGGTGTTCAGGATCTGTAGATGGTTCACTGGTTGTGGTGGTTGGCTGTTCAGGGCCTGTAGATGGACCACTAGTGGTCGTGGTCGTGGTCGTGGTCGTGGTTGGGTGTTCAAGATCTATAGATGGTTCACTAGTGGTCGTGGTTGGCTGTTCAGGACCTGTAGATGGTCCACTAGTGGTCGTGGTCGTGGTTGAAGTGGTTGATGCTGAGGTGGTTGAAGTGGTTGAAGTGGTTGAGTTGGTTGATGCTGAGGTGGTTGAAGTGGTTGATGCTGAGGTGGTTGAAGTGGTTGAGTTGGTTGATGCTGAGGTGGTTGAAGTGGTTGATTCTGAGGTGGTTGAAGTGGTTGATGCTGAGGTGGTTGAAGTGGTTGAGTTGGTTGATTCTGAGGTGGTTGAAGTGGTTGATGCTGAGGTGGTTGAAGTGGTTGAGTTGGTTGATTCTGAGGTGGTTGAAGTGGTTGATGCTGAGGTGGTTGAAGTGGTTGAAGTGGTTGAGTTGGTTGATGCTGAGGTGGTTGAGGTGGTTGAAGTGGTTGAGGTGGTTGAAGTGGTTGAGGTGGTTGAAGTGGTTGAGGTGGTTGAAGTGGTTGAGGTGGTTGAAGTGGAGGTGGTTGAGGTAGTTGAAGTTGATTTGGTTGATTTTTTGGTTGAAGATCCACCACAATCATAACATAACTGCTCGTTTCTATAAGGAACAATTAAATAGCTGATCAGCAGGTAAGAGTTTTTCGACACGCTTAACGAAAAAGTGCCGGACAGCGATCCAGTCAGAAATTGGTAAAAAAGTGGATACACACCAGTTTTCAAATAAGCACTCAATTTGTTATTCAGAGTAGGACTATAATAGGGAGTACCTATTCCTTGCCCAGATGTTGACGCAGTAACCTCTTGATCAAAGATATCATAACACTCGAAAGCATCCTCATTACCAAAATAGGCATATCCAGTAACACCGCCCAGTGTAGTAACCAGGAACAGGTAAGTGTCCTGCCGTGAGTCCAACACCCATAAATACGCTCTGAGGATAACAACTCGGTTAGCAGGCAAAGTTATTGGACTACTCCAGGAAGAATATGACGACCCGAAGAAATTGGGGTTGCCGTTTAAAGTAGTGGTTGGATTTGCTTGAGGTTTCGTCAAATCGTATTGGTAAATGTTGAAGCCGCCATTGTCGTAGCAGCAATTCAAGATATCGCATCCCTGCCACGTAGCAGCAAGCGCAAAAGAGACAGTAGTCAAAAAATATAAGTGAATAGATAGATTCATTGTGGTACGAGTCTTTCCTATGAGGATGTGTGGATTAAAACGAGGAAAGCAAAGTGGGGGCCGGTGGAAACACCTCTACTTATAGTCCTGCTTTCTCTCATTCGTGAAGCTGGTGCATTCAGTGAGACTGTACAATACATACATAGCTCTAGAATGGAAGATATCCGATTCAGTGTTTGTAAGCAAATAAATTTCCGTTGGTTACTCCATCCTGTTTGCTCTCGGTTGTAGAGTTGCTGTGATACTGTAAACCTGCTTGATGTATGTACTTAAAAAAAAACGTGTTTGAATGTTTGCCCATAACTACCATAGTTTAATATAGTGCATGTTGCTGCCATATCCATTATCTTTCGTCATCAATTTTTATCATTTCTATTTGTATCATTGCTGTCTTTTTATCATTGCTGGTATGAATATTCTACATCCGGTTCACTGTGTGTGTGATAACTTTAATGCCTTGAAACCTCCGATAATGTCTGTTTTCCGCCAATAATGAGAACAAAAGATGTCAAAAAGACAGTTAGAAATCCTGCCAATTTTTAAGTGTCCGATGGAAACAAACACAGAAAGCTGATCAGGAAGATAAGATGAAAGAAAGGATTTCGTTAGTATATAGGCTGTTGTCTTCCGTTTGGTGAAACACATTGTAAGAAGATTGGCTCTTCAAAAGATTTTCTAAAACCCTAAGCAATTTTTAAACACTTTCAACCATAATCAGAAGATGAACACTATTATCAAAAATAGCAAAGCATAATATTGAGAAACTCATCAATATCAAGGCATCCCTTTTTGCCTCTGGGGTTTGGTTGATGTTGGTATAATCTTGAAAGTTGAGGAAATAGTGATGTGCAAATAAAATTTTTGCTTTTATTTCCTCCATAGTCGCGCTGGCGTCTAGATTTTCGTAGCAAACCCTGGTTTATTCTCCATTCAAATAAGAATGAAGATAAATGTAATCAATTGACTGGGTGATGCTTTAGACTTGTGTATTTGGTCAATTCTTGATGAGTCAAAACCTTGACTTGGCTTTTAAAAACAGAATCAAATGTAATCCTTTGAAAACTGGGATTAATAACAACACTAAAATCTACCAGTGGCTCAATACATTTACTTGAACCAGGTGAAGCTTTTTCTATCATTTCCCTTTCTGTGTTGAGATCAATTGACAAGCTTTTGGTTACAAAAGCAACCAAATCAACAATAGTTTTTTCTCTAGCAGGATCTTCAATCCAACTTAAGACACTGTTCCTATCGCTTGTCATTGTTCAATAGCAAATATTTTTTCGGTTGCAATTTCTGCAGTTTTCTCAGTCTGATTGTAATTTTTTACGAAAAATAATGTTGTAGGGTGGTTTGAGGTATTGGTGGGGGAATTTGTATGGGAACAATCAAAATCGCTCCAGCTGCTGGGCGCCATCCCATGCAAATTCTTCAGAGAAAAATTACACTCCTGAAAAATCTGTGAGAGACACCTGAATTTTATACCATCCGTGATGGGGGATCAAAGGCAGAGGAGAGTGCTGGCTGGCCCTTTGTTCCATCGTTCTACACCATATATTAACTGGAAAGTTCAAGCATATACTCATAAGTACAATTTATATGCCTTAGCTGAAAAATGAATGGATAAATAAATAACATAAATAAAAATAAATAAAATAAATAGTGATAAGGAAATTTGATCAAATTCTTCTGAACAAAGAAGTAATCCTGGTGTTAGAGTCATGGTAGTAGCAGGACATGCTATCAATCTTATCAACATCAAATTCTTCAAATGCATGAACATAATCGAATTCTTGACCCTTTTGCCGGAATGAATAGCCCAAGACAGTAAAATTATTCCCGTGTATCTGTGTGTTTTTCACCTTAGCAGCAAGAACTTTGATATTGGATGGGACGTTAATAAAGAACTTAACCATATACAACGTCCCACCAATCCCAACAAAAAGATTATCAGCGTGGCAGGTAATTGTCTTATTCCATTTTGCTCAATTCGGTCGCTTCTAATGAGAAACACAAAGTGGTATTAATTCAACAACAATGTCTTGAGATTGTGCAATTTTTCCCGTGCATCAACAAGCGGAAAATTGGCACCTTCATCGAAAACCAGGGTAGTACTCAACATAAGAATACAATTAATGGCGAGGTTGTACTCCTCCTCGGTTTTCTTACCACCGTTACTCCACTTCACTGTCTTTGAGCCAACTTCGGGACATTTAATACCTTCAATCATGGATAATAGTGCCAGTTTTTTTCTTTTAAAAATGTCAAATACAATCTTCAAGATGGTATCAAATTGGCTGAGTGAAAAAGTATGAAGCGATTCCATCACAATTTGGTATGGGTCTGGGTACCACAATTGGAGGAAGGCCGGAGTATGGTGGTATACCGAAGGACAACTTATATCTGCACCACCTTTAGGGTTCCCAACGTACAATGGATCACCTATTACTCTCCTTGGCGCTGGATTGTAGACCCACATTGATCTTCTGTTGTTTTTGAGGGTGGTTTGGACGGTCATACAATATCTGCATGGCGTGTAAGTATCAAGCCCGGGAACTTTCAAGAGGGGAACTTGTAGCTGACAAATCGCTACTGGTGAGCTTTAAAATGACACGGATTTTGTATTTGCCTAATTGCCCTAATTCATTTAGCACTTCAACCTCATCAAAAAGTATTTGCGCAAACTCATCCAATTTTTCAGTGGGGGTACAGCCCAGAACACCATGAAGTAGTCGGACGTTCTGCAAAACTCGGGCAAATTCATGATCTGCCATAAACTAAAGACGACTTTTTTTTTTTGTTTTTTTAATAGATAAATCTCACCCATTGAGAGATTGATCATGAAAAACAAAGTGTCATCAGAACTAGTTTCATCTATATCGTAAAGAGAACCTCTTCTGTACCAGGACTCGTTCATCAATTCTCGGTTTTTAATGTAATCCACAATTTCCTGGTTTCTTGATATGGAAATTAACATTGCAGCCAACGGCGTGTACTTGGAGATATCGTTGCCGACGATATCAAGGGAAACTTCTGGAATACTTTTGAGAGTTTCTTCAGGATCCATATCGAAGAAGATAGATACCTTCTTGAAGTGCTCTAATGATATCTCCTCTCTTAAACACATCCACAAATGTTGTAAGTTTTTCGATGGCGTAATATGGGCTCCATCAAGCTTTTTTATGAATTCTTTCAATACTTCTTTGTTCAGGGCTCTGACTATATCGTTTTTAGAGAGCCAATTCAGTATATTCTCCAATCAGCTCAATATTGCTTTCGACAAAGTTGGTTAAAAAAATCATTTTCTTCATCCATAAGTTCCTCATCATCATCATCATCATCATCATCGTCTTCTTCGCCCAAAAGAGCTCCATAGTGATTTTCAAGCCCTTTGTCATCAATCTCGTTGGTCAATTGTTCTAGAAAACTTCGGTTTAGCCTCAATTGAACTAAAGTAGTGTTGGCTTTTTGAAGCCAATCTACAAAATAACTCCTCAAATAAGCATCATTTATTGGTGGAATGAATAAATTTTCGGGTAAGATATAGCAGGCATAAGACTTCCTGAAAAAAACAGAACAGTCTTTCAAAAATGATATTGAACCTTCTGTATTGTCCAAAGTAGTTCTCTGGCGGCGAGTCCTCTCTCTAATTTCAAGATATAACAAGTGCAGTAACCCAGGGAATAATTGAAAGCCGTGAGTACGCAAAAAGTCACCGGTTGATACGACGATGTAGGAATAAGGTATTCCTTCCAAATAGTTTTCTTCCAGATATTCTTTAATATGTTGTACTGATGACTCAATTAACTGCGCAAGGTGAGGAGATTCATGTACCAACCATCTAAAACTAGTGAGTAACTGCTTTCTTTGAGAAATCCCTGGCTTTTTTTGTTCTAAGAACGATTGAAGGAGGATCCGTTAAAGGAACTATCGTTGGAGGTGGACTTATGCTGAGAATATTGCTTACAGTATATTTTGAGTCCGGTTGGCTCAATTGAAGAAAAAAAGTGGTACTTTAAGATTTGCCGTGGAAAGCGTTATGAATGGTCCCTGCCGCTCCTTGAAATCTCCGACTTGGCCTATAAAAAATAGCTGTCCATATACGAATTAAAAATGAAAACACTGTATCTTGTTAATATTAACATCTTCCTGGTTTACCAGAATCTTATTATCCTCTGTATCTGCCTTAATTTTGTGAGGCCCAGCTGTAAATTACACAACAGTGAAGATTGAATTCCTTGCGAGACAATAAAAATAACTAGAAAAAAATAGAGCCAATCCCGCCAGTATTATTATTATAAAAATCTAAAATAAATTAAAAATGATCAAAAATGATTAAAAATGAAAATTCAAAATGAAGAACCAAGAAAATAAATCAATATTATGATGTAACGACAGCCTGTGAGATGAACTAAATCAAATATTCTTTCATGATATCAACTAGGTAATAAAGGACCCAAGCAACATCACCAAAAAAAAACAAAAAACAGTAAGAAAACGAAATGGCAAACGGAAAGAGAAATAAAATACAAAGAAAATGGTCCCACCCTATAAGCATAACTGAAAGTATCAAAAGATATGCACAAATATCCAGGTAATAACAACTTGAAAAAAAAAAGAGGGAAGGGAAAAAACAGCCCTTAATTTACTGATCAACCAACCCCACTGGATATAATTCAAATAAAAAAAAAAATATTTCTGTAAAAGAGAAAAGAAATCAATCAATATAATGGACAATAGATTTTCCATGAGCACCGATTGCTCGATCAGACAATCCTAATAATTTCCAGTCCATTTGGTTTTGAGGTCTGTAAACATGAAATGGCTTACATTGATAAATCGTCAAAGCATAAGGATCTTCAGCATCGTCATCGTTCCCTTCTATATCATTTCTGCCACTATCAACTCTGAGGCTTCTTCTATTTTGTGATTTAGAAAAAGATTCATAATTGAGATTCTTGGATTCGAATTCTCCGTTTCTCAAAGCCCCAATACTATAATCATAATAGTGATTGCCATTTTGTTGATGATACTTGTTCATATTTTTTGAAACATTGAAGAAGTTGTTTTTCGACTGGGTGTTACCAGAAACATTCAAACTAACACTAGCCCTGAAAACCGCATCGGTCAAAAGCTCGTTTGTGGTGTCGAAATTGCAATATTCATCATCATTATCATCTGCAACGTTATCAAAATCAACGTCACAGTTAATTGGGGTGTTTGCAATCGCGGCACTGGTAGTAGTAGTGAAACTATTAATATAATTGACCTTTTTGTTATCAAAATTAGTTTGGAAAGTAGTATTATTAATAAACTGTGCAAATTCCCATTCTTTAATAATCCACTTCAAAAGTCTAACACTTTGGATTCGATCATACGGAGAAACAGTAATTGGCTGGGTAAACTTTACCGAAGATTTTGATGACCCAGAATTACTATTATGAATCTTGACCTTAAAGACCAATTCGTACTTAATGGAAAACAATTTCCCATTGGTTGTGAATCCTTGCATATGAGTTATTGGAATACCATTGTTAACTTCCTCAAGTAATTTGGTATTTGTGGTTAATGTCTTATTATTATGATTCAACCCGACTGATTGTATGGTGGGTACCGGTTTAATATCGAGTGTATCATCACTCTGAACACTATCAAATGATGTATCTGCATTTCGCAAATTTTCAATTGATGATGACGAAGATAACAATGACTGGTAATTTTGATTGACATTTCTCAAGTCTAAGCTTCTTCGTTTATTGCTTGTTGAAGATAGTAAGCCCCCAGTCAATCTTTTTGTAAGTTGTGGTCTATAACCATCCATGCTATTTCGCGATATCTTTGTGGAATTAGTATTACTGAGAACGTTAGAACTGCTGTTATTATTGCTTAAGGATGACAAAGGTAGCTTCTTCAATTGAGATGAGGAATTAACAGCATTTGATGATGAGTTCGAAATGATTTTTGTAATCTCTGACGGAAAATCAAATGAAATCTGGGTAGTAATACCGTCTGGCCCCAATTCTGCATCAAAATCTTGTTGCTTAGATAATAATTTTGTTTGTTTGGAAGACAATCCGGATTCATGGCAAACCAATACTTCCCGAAGTTCAAATTGGATTTTTTTCAATTTGAAGACCGGAGGCTTCTTTTTCATGAATGATAATCTTTTAGTAGTCTCCGTGGCCCCACCGTTGTGCAAGAAATTACTATTTGGAGAAATTTTCATATATAAAACCAATTCATCATTCGGCCCTACCGAACTGTTTGGTAATGAATATTCAACCAAAATATTCTTGTCCGGAGAGTCCATAGTTTTGGTTATTGGCTCATTGAATTGTCTGTATAATGGCAAAGTATCGTATCGTTTAACAATTAACGGAAATGAAATAGTGAAAACTTCCAACTTTGAACCATTGAACCATCCTATCTTTGCGGTTATGTTATGTGTTGTTTTAGCATTCCACCTGCTATTTTTCCCACTTGATATAATGTCCTTATTGATTGGAATAACAAATGGTAAGTCCATTCCTAGTACTTTCTCTGACCCAAGCTTTTCAGAGTTATAAATAGTATCCTTAAATATACCATATGCTCTATGAGCATCATTCGAGCTAATTCCAGCTGTCGAAGGTACGCTTACCGACTGAAGAGTATTTAATTCTAAGATTATGGTTTTGATAGCAAACGACCCACCGTCTTTAGAACGAATTTCAAGAACACTCTCAACTCTTGGGCAAGTTTTTGGAACTCCAGGACATCCTCTGATGAGACTATGATTGGAAGCTCCAAGGTTAACGATAAATGGTTCTGTGGGCATGTTTTTATATGATTAAGCTTGTGACCTTAGGATATTTTGTAATGCTATTGCTTTTTTGCTTTACTCCAAGGAGAAAATGAATTGAAGTTGAAATGAAGTTGTCTTGTTTCTTGATTCTCTTGATATGACAGATGATAGAAGTTTGAAGTAGTATCCTTATGTCTTCCTCTATTTATATTTTATCAGGCAATGACCAATTCAACTTTTTCGAGACTGGAAATATTTTTGCTTAAGTTAATTGTAAGACTTTGACTAAAGAAATATAGTGGAAAACAGTGTTATCACTTCTTCTTGATTGTTGTTAGAAGCAATTTTTCAAAATAAAAAAAAAAAAAGTTGATCCAGGAGATGAAATAAATAGATTCCAGAGTGTTTATTATGATTATTATGTATGCTTGAGTTTCTTCAGTCTCATTCGTTGATAGAATCCTCAAAACCCAGAAGAACAAAAAAGAAGACTAAAAAGTGTTGATGGAAACTTTACTGAGTCTTTGACAGGCCCTGGTCCATTCGACGGTTGCCAGCCATCTCTTCACCTAAAAACTTTAACTTGTCAATCGATCGTCTAATCGGATGGCATTCAGGGTGTGGTACCCCCACAGCTGGTGATTTGTAGACAGTTTTTGGCCCAATTCCAAAAATAACACCTGGGGCTGTGTGGGGATACCGTTAATAACAAAACATTTATACAGGGGGGCATATACACACTCATTCTAAAAATTTATATTCAAACAGTATGTGTTCCAATTGTGTGTTGGCGAGAAATCGCTTGAATGCATATTCCTGTGTGAATCCCTATTGTGCCTCAAAAATTCAACACCGCAACAATTCAGTATATACGAGCTCGAGGAAATGAAACCACATATAATTGCTTGCTGTTTATTCAATCTCTATTAGTAGTTTCTTGGGTTGGTGATCATTTCCAAATTATTTATTTGTAAGTTGAGAGAAAAACAAATGATGAGGAGTTGGCAGGTTGGGAAGCTACTTAACAATAAAAAGGATTTGCATATTAGTCATTTTTTAATAAATACAAATACATAATATTATAGTAGTCACCTTATTACAATACTTCTTCAAGAAAATACCTTCTCATGTAGTGATATGAACGATGTGTCAAATCATCAAGAGCTCTTCCTAGACACAATAACCTTCAGTACAAATTTTGAAGATCGCAGAACAATAAAGAAACCCCAAATGATTGCAGGATGTATATTAGTCTCTACTGAGAGAAAATAATGAACATTTTAAAAGTCCCAGGCGACAAAAAGGAGGTAATTATGTCATTTACAACTCCGAAGAGCATCGCACTCCATTTTGGTGGATCACAGCAAGTTCTATCATCACGTGCCATAGGGAAGATGTCCTTAATTTCATTAGTGTTGGGAGTAGTGATAAAAGATATGGTAACTACCACCAACGAGAAACACTATGCGCGAATTTCAAGTGGGTCAGCGTGTTACTATCGGTGGTGAGAGCTGCACTATCCGATTCATTGGAACGATTCCTCAATGGCCCGAGGATGTGGCGGTAGGTGTTGAATGGGACAACAAACTAAAGGGGAAGAATGATGGACAATTGCAAAATATCCGATATTTTCACACCATCAAGGGGCTTAAAACTGGGTCGTTCCTAAAAGAAAGGAAATTAAACAGAGATGCTCAAAGGGGAAGGTTTTTTTTCAAGAGTTTAGTCAACAAATATGCTGATTTCTCAGTTCATGATCGAGATATCGAGACCATCAAATTTGGATCAAAAAATGTTCAAAGCTATGGGTTTGATAATTTAATGCATAGCAATTCAGATTTAGAGGGGTTGAAAATAGCATCGCTAACTAAAGAAAGTATCATTGATTGTGAATTACTGATGGGAAGCACCAGAAGCGTATCTGATTTATATAACTATGATTATGGTCTTGAAAAATACATCCAGCTTTCATTATCAAATAGCCAAATGAAATCTATGAGGCTACCCTTATTAGCCAATTTAGACATCTCTTCAAATTTATTCAGCTCAACCCATCAGATATTCAAAATTATGCTTAATTTGCCAAATTTGGAGACCTTGAACTTATCAAATAATAACTTTGTGAGTGATGACACTTTTTTCGGCCATTTAATTTTGAACCACTCCTTGAGCAAAAATTTCGGCCAAGATAGCTTAAAACATGCTAAGGGGATGTTTTCTAACTTGAGGAAAATTAAAATATCGAGCAATTATCTTCGAAAATCAACTTTGATGATTGTTTTATTACTATTTGATAATTTAGAGGACCTTAATCTATCGGATAACTTGATTGATGATGAATGGTTTTTATGTGACTATACTAGTGTCATAGAGACTGATAAACATATTGAGATTCAGGAAATTATGCAGGAGGTAAATTATATTTTTAAAGATTGTTTGCAAGTTACGCATTTATCAACTGGCAAATATGAAATTAAAGTTCAATTTTTGAAATTTTTGACAATAAGTGACAATATCAAAAGAATCACACTGTTGAATTTATCATTCAATAAGCTCACAAGCATTCCATGGATTTTAATTGATGTTTTCAGGAATGGAGGATTGATGGAGTTGAATTTGTCCAACAATCAAATTCATCTTTTGACCCAGGATGATGCCAATTTGACTAATATCCCCGTATCGTCTCAGCTCCTCAACATAAATTCTCTAACTAAACAGTACCAACCGTCGTCATTAATTGAAACCCATAGCGAAGCGCTAAAATATAATGATCTTTCATTGGATTGGAAGTGGTTCAAGTTGTCAAGACTCAATCTCAATTGCAACCAATTTACAACATTCCAAGAATTAGATATTATAAACTTGAAATTCCCAAATTTAAAGCAGTTACAAATCAATGATAATAATAAAATATGGAACAAACCAGAAGAATTAGAAGAATATACTGCGAAATTCAATAAAATCAAAAGCCGTGACCCGACAGCTTTTGGTGATGGGACATTGGAAGATTTCATAATAGAGGAGATTTTTGTCAGTGTGGTTTACCGTTTCAATGATTCGCTAGAATACTTGAACAAAAGTAAGATATTGTTGGACGAACGCAAAAATTCTGAGCTATACTTCGTTGCTAAATTGAAAGAGGGGTGTTTCAATGATTGTCATTCTAGCGAAGCTAGAAGATTTATCTTTAGTAATTTTGGTACGAAAAGGCTTGATATATTGTGTGATAGGTATAATGTCGATATTATTGAGTTGCGCAAAGATATTGATTGTCTAACATCTAACAAGCTAATAGATCATAGGAAACCAAATACTATAAAGTATAATCTTATTGATATCACTTTACGATTCCATGATGCAACAATCAATGATTCCAAGAAAATGAAAAAACCAACCTCACACTCCTCTAACGAAATCAAGCATACCTTTTTCAATACAATGACGATTCTTCAATTCAAAGGAATTATCAAGAGATTGTTTGACGTTTATTCAGTATTGGAGCTTCGTATATTCTTCACTTTGCTGTTTGAAGAGTATTACGGGAAAAATAACGATGAAGAGGTTATTTACAAAACGGAAGAACTAGTCAACAACGAAGATGAATTGTATCAGTATGGCTTCAAGAATGGTGATGTGATTGATGTATATCACAACACTGAAATATTTGCATAGTCATCCCGTTTAAAGCATAATGATATTTAATGATAGATTTTTTTAACGAATGAAAAAAAAACAAAAAAAACATGTAGAAATTATTGAGTACAAAAGCGATTCTAAACAAGGACATAAAGCAAAAAATAAGACATAAGCATTAAAAAAATTAATGAAATTGGTATATGATAATATGCGAATTGAAAATATTAATATAGAAAATTTTTGGCATTGGCGGCCTTATGATTCTAATTTTTTTTTTTGTTTTTCCGCTTCTTGTTCCTTTTTTTGGCTTTATTCGCAGTTTTATTAGAAGGTTGTGGGAGTGACACTTCGGATTCTATTTTCTGATCATCTGCAGTTACAGAACATTCATTATTCAGTTCTCCCTCCTCATTAGTCTTCTCAATCTCAGCGTTTTCTTCAGTTTTTTTCTTCAAGATATTTGTAGGGTCATCACCTACTACATTCTCCGCATTTACAATTTTTGAACCAGCGTTGCGTTCAACGCTATTCTGGTTGTTTTCATCTTTTGCTTCTTGTATGTCCAGTACAGATGATTCATTTGTAGCAACTTCTTCTTGTTGTTTCAGGTCTTCAGTTTCATTGGCAGATGATCCGTTAACGCCTTCTAGCAAAACTGCTTTAGATTCCAATACAATTTCTTTTGCTTCAGAAGCTTCCGGGGGTTTGACAACATTGGTTTCAATAATGTCCCCGTTGTTTTCACTTTCCACTTCTTTATTTTCAACTATTGTGCTTTCATTTATAACCGATCCGTCTTCTTTCTTCAACCTTTCATTCTCATCAACAGATGATCCCTCAATGCTGTCTGCTAGAGATTTGCTATAAAATTCATCCCCTTTAGAAGCACTTGTGGCAGCAGGCAGATTTAGCTTTGAGACATCATCATCCACCGGTGATGCTGTTAAAGATGCCTTCAGAGAGTTCGCAATATTTTCAATGTTTTCACTCTTAACTTCTTGAACACAAGCAACTTCATTTGTGGAAGTATCACCAACTTCTGGCATTTTGGTAATGCTGGATACCAATGGGCTACTAGTTTTCAATTCTTGATCCTTTGGTGCAGACTTTTCCAAACCTGATTCATTGTCTTCTTTGGTCTTGTCAACAATGTCACTGGCTTCTGATGGCTTGCTCGTTTCTTCCTGTGGCTCCAATTTTTCATTTTCCTCAAAAACATTCACTGTTTGATGATTATCTTCCTTCTCATCAGCAATATCCGTTGATGTTGGAATAGTTTCTGGTGCTTCTTTATCATCAACCTTTGTGAGATCATGGGGCAAAATATGTCCGACAGGTACAACAGGCACGGCTTCATCGAGCACTTGTTCCTGATTATTACTAGTATCAGGAGCAGGACTGACAGCAGTTATATCCGCATCAGTGTTTTCCCCAAAAGTGTCATCTTGAATAGCAGATGGAGTAATAAGTTGCACTTCTGTTGTAGAAGCCTTCAAATCAGAGGTGTCATTTGCCACGGAGTTTCCAGATTCAACTTCGGTTTTTTCATCTTTTGCATTTGATATTTCTGCACTGCTAGTCTCCACTTCTTCAGATTTAACAGTTTCTGTGACTGTATGTTTATTGAGGACAACCATTTTGAGTTCCATATCTAAATCTTCTTTGGTCTTGATGTTATTGACAACCTCCCACATCACTGTTCCACTCTCACCATACCCTGGTAAATCACCCAACTTCACTCTGAAATAATCAATATCTTTTAACAAATTCATTTTTTCAAAATTATCCCGGAAAATTTTACCAGTTCTTGAAGCTTTATTGGAAGCAGAAGAAAATTTTTCAAATTCTTTTAGCATGACTTTTTTATAATTGTTGAAAATTTCTGACAAGATTATAAGGTATTGCTTTTCCGGCAAGTTTTTGGTTAAAACTTTAGAAATAGTGACAGTTTCTTTAACCAAAACTTCCATGTATCTGTTACAAGGAGAGGTTGAGATTTCAGGAACTGAGAAATCAATTTTGGAGAGCTCTATTGCATGATTGGTAACCCGATCATTCATGATGGAAATTAATTTGGTGAAGACATCATTTTGATGGTCCGTGAGAGATTGGGTTAGGTTTCGGAACTCTTCTTCAACGGTGACACTATTACTGTCGTCATTGCTGGAACCTTGGATCTCTTGTGATCTCTTGAATATCAGCTTATTTAGATTAGTCTTGTTAATAGTCGAGATAATCATGGAAACAAAAGGAATGAGTCGAATAAATAATTCTAAACCTTGAGATGAAATGGTCAAGTGTTTGGCAGTGATATGCTTCAAATCTGTAGTTTTTGTAGCATTGGCCCCTAATATCTGATGTCTCATCTTTGAATTCACCAATCTGATCAAATCAACTAGCACAAACGGGAAAGAAGCATGATGTCTTCCTAAAGTTAAATGCAAGATCAACAATTCTTTGATGGATTGAAGCACAGAAACTACCAACTGTGGTACAACAATAGAAGTATGATTGTTTGTATCCTCTTGAGTATGGTCACTCTCGGATGCGCGAGGATCAGAGTAACCGGTAAAAGTTTTGATAGTTAATTTTTTGAGCGCCTTCTTTTTCGATGGAGAGCTCGAAACCTCCATTACCGGAGTATTTACCGCGGATAACACACTTTTAGCGGAATCAATTTCAAGAACTTCACCTTTCTTAACCTTAAGAATGTCTGTTTTCAAGTAGGAAGTGAATCCAATAATGTCCACCCAAGATTCAGGAAGCTTAGCAATTGATTTACCCGAGGTAGTAGCAATATTATCACAAATTTGCGTAATTTCGTGAATGAGTTCTTGTCCAGTTCTTTGCAACTGATCCCCTTCAGCAACATTACTCAAATCTTTCCAAACATCGGCTTCAATAATGTCAATGGTGTTTTTCTTGAGAATCGTAGTATAAGAGATGTAGTAATCATAGATTTCTTTATTCAAGAATTTTGACAAGTAATTTGGTGGTGGGTCCACTTGTAAAAGACCGGTGGACAATGATGAAGTCGACAAATTTTCGAGTTTAATCAAGAAAACCTTGTTTAAGATATAGAATTTTGAAAAATAATCAAATCCAGTTATCAGACAGTTTGAAATCTGATCAGCCTTAATATTCACAATTTTGAAAAGTCTCTTATTAACAATGTCGATAATTTTAGTGATTGTCGAAGATAAATCAAGATTGGACAACATATTGTCTTCTGATTGGCTTTCATTAGCAGCGGGTCTCGGAGGCAAATATTGAATCAAATCAAGTGATAAGTCAAGTAATATTTTTTGGAAAAATGATACTCGCTTGAATGAAGTGATTAGATTAGAGTAAATATTGACCAAGATGATTTCGAAGTCGATCGGATTGGACATGGATCTTAGATTGTTGACGAGGATTTGGTTGGTATTACCAAAATTAGTCGGCGTACCATGAGTGGAGTTGGTATTTGTAAGGTTAGAGATGGTAGTTGATCCATTAGATTCGGTTTCCAAGGAATCATTATTGACTAAACGCAGGCGAGCGTCCTTATAGTTATGATAGGACTCAAAGGAATTGGTACCAACGTTTAATACCACAGTGTTCTTTTTCTCGTCGTCACTTTGGCCTAATAAATTCAAACTAGATGAAGAAGAATATGATGAGCTTGCTAACGGAGTAGTTGGGAGATGAAATTTGATGACACTTTTGAATTCCGTTACTAATTTTTCTTGTAAATTTTTGAAAAAAATGAAAATCTGGTCAGATTTTATGAGACCATAAAGGTACTTGATTAGAATTTTTTTGAAATGATCTATTGGTAAATTTGAGCTTGGCCCAAACTTTGTAGGATTTTCAATTCCAGAAGTCGAAAGAAATGATTTGAGATTTTCCGTGATAATTTTATTATCGAATTTAAGATTTTCGAGCAATAAGCTCAACAAACTAGCTTGAATAGAGTTGGCATTAGGTGATGCTAAGCTAAGCGAGCTTTTCAAATCATTAACCAAGAAATCAATGAAGAGATTATTAAGAGAAGTTCCAATCTTACTCTTTAAATTGCCAAGTAAAGATTTAAGATTTTGGAGCGACTGTATTGAAGATACGTCTCGGATAGCACAGTTCCCATCTGCATTGCTGAATATTCTGTGAAACTTATTTATTAAATCTGAAATAAACTTTGAGTTAGGCAAGAAAACTTCGTTATTTGAATCTGTGTCCACAATATGTCTGAGGTTCAGTTCAAAAGTTGCCAAATCACCACTGATCAAGTATTCCGCCAAATTTATTAAACTCAAGGAGTCCAAATGGTTGTTGATAATAGATTCTTCGGTAATATTTCCACTGTTATTGCTGCCTTTGTAGTACACCAATTCTGCAAAATCGGAGATTTTCAATATTAAATGGATTTGTACCATTGATTGTTGTAACTTGATGAGATTTAATTTCTTGGTGACATTCTTCAAAATTTTTAGGCCAAGTTCACTCTGGTTCCCTTCTAATTGATCGAACTTCTTTAATAGTTTTTGAGATTTGGCTATGCAAACCTTCAGGTTTTCGGTAATTTTACTCAAGTCATTGAATGTATTGAAAAATGAGTTTGAGGACTTCGAGATCTCATCGATCAAATGGATCTCAATAATATCTAAGTACCATGATAGCTTTTCCTGCAACAATGCATTGTTTACCAAAAACTGATCATTGGACTTGGGATGCGGCTGATTATTGTCTGTGTCTGTGCTCAAAATTTCATTGCCATCTATGACTTTATAGAAAGTTCTTGGATCATCAAGTCTGAAATCCTGGTGGAAATAGATTTTCGGAACATTCTCGATGTGGTTTTTATGTAATTCTCCTGGGGCTTGATCTTCATTAGTCTCTATGGTAGTCAATGCAGAACGAGTCAAGTTTCTATTTTCTTGAAAAATCTCAAATTGTTCTTCAATGGCCATGGTATATTCTGAAAATTCTGTATCGTCGACTTTTTCAGCTTTTGCAAGCCTGATTTGGGGAATATCTTTAATTGTTGGCGGGCCTAGTGAAATCTTGGTGGTTTTATTATTGATCATGATGGCTATCTTGTTTTTTCTTCTCGAGTCAACGCCAGAAACAAGCTCATATATCGAATTGAATCCCAATGGAGAATATTTTGTGGCAATGCCAAAGGCATTCCCCAGGCTACTATTTAGCGTGGAGTTGTTGGTGTCACTAACAAATGAATAATTAGAAAGAGAATCAAACGAGTTTCTAGTTGATGAAAGAACTGATGGCAGGCCAATGTTGTAGCCAACACCACCAGTTATAATCGAGGCATTATCCTCTTCATCAGACATATTTTGAATGAGTTCCCTACTAATATATCACTTTCCAATGGCATTGATTCTACCAAGCTCCTGTGTCGTTTTCTCAAATCTTGTTGGAATTATTGTGGTGTTGGTGCTCAATACACCTGCACACCATGACTCCACCCGTACATACATTGACCAACATTTGGCACCTTACAACATGATGACAGTCAATAATAAAGGTGTGTGATGATCACATACTGGTTGCTCAGCAGAAGAGTACAGACATGGAATTCGGGATTATTGATGTTTCTGTGAAATTAAAGTTTTCAAGCAAATAGCAGGATTCAAAAAAAGCTACACAGATGCAGAGAGAAGTTCTTCATGGAGCAATACGAAAAAAGTACATCTTCTGTAAAATTCCTTTTGTTTACATTCGGTAAAACTCCCTGATTTTATTCATAATATATATATCTCTTCCTTTTAGAGCCACTCATTCTCTGGCCATTGATGTTTCAGGATAAACATTAAAAGCAAGCAAAAAAAAAGCAGCAAACTCCAGAAATACGATTTGCAATGCCCTTCATCCTATTCAATAGAGTGCTCTCATTGATAGTGTTATTGATAAAAAAATACAGGTTTTGATACAAAAAGAAACATAAAAAAAATTTTCTGAACATATAATTTGATACATAACATAAAACCATAAAATATTAACAAGCGGAAAGAACAAAGTGAAATCAAAAACAAAAAAGGTCATCAAAAAAAAAAAAAAAAAAAGAAAAAAACAATTAGGGAATATTACCAATGGCCAGCCTCATTTTCTTGTTCAAGATTGAATGATGGATTGTGAATTTCTTTCTTGATATTGTCAACATTCTTTTTAGTTCTATTGGTGTACTTTAAGTTTAGTATACCTCCAGTGAGAATACGTCTACCCCATGATCCAGCAGCAGGATCGCCTGTTTCATCACGACATTGCTTGAGGAATGGCAACAAGGCGGTACCACCGGTACCTCTTGCACCACCGCTCTCTCCTGTTTCCTCAGTGAGCCCCACGGTCGATGAGCTCTTCTTGTTAGAGGCCAAGCCAATACGTAAGGTCTTTGAATTATTAGCGGCACGAGATGGAAGTATGATGTACCGGGTGACGATTTGAATATGTTTGTCTCTGAATGATTTCAACATCGCAAGACAAGCGTCGTAGGCAAGCACCAATTCAGGGCGTTCTGACCTGCATCCATTAACATACTCACGAATCACAGACTCTTCAGAAAGTGCGTCAAGAAAGGTTCTATGCTTCTCTGGCATGTAGAACTTCATTTGCTCCATGAAGTTGTTTTCTTTATTATTCAAACTGGACTTGGCGCCAGTGAGGGTAGATGAGGATCCAGTTCCATGATTACCAGGACGAACTCCTGTCGGATGGTGGACTACCCCTAACAAAGTATCGAAATATTGAATTAATGATGATTGCGCATTAGATCCACCAGAATAGGTTTGGGGCTCACCAGTACCGTAAATAATCCCATCACTTGGAAGTCCGAATTCACGCATGTTTTTCCAACCAGCTAAGAAAGGACGAATTCTGAAATAGAAAACATGGGGATCACACATATCTTCCATGGAAAGAAGAACCAGGCCCAAATTATCCAATAATTCCGCAAGGCTTCTGAGATGCGTGGTGAGGTCTTCTGGACGATTTTGGGCGGCAGCAGTAGCTGCCTTCATTCCAACATCTAAACATTTGGCTCCTTCAATTTCAAACTGAACACTGATGAGGTAAAACCACATTTCATCGATGGATCCAGTAAATGTATTTACCGTGGAAAAGTTATCAATTGTGAGCTTGGAAACATCGGTATATGTTTGGCCTGGAGATTTTAGTGCTGGTTTGAAATTCCAGAGAACGAGAGCAGCATATGTGGCTACTGGAGGAAGGCCTAATTGCGAAGCAACATCAGTATATGGAGTAGAAAGTTGAGGAGGAAGCGAAGAAACCGGTTGGCAATCAAAACTCCAAACGTAAGCGTGGGTTAAAAACGACAAAACAACGTAAGCACGGCGCACCTCACCCTCATTAGCAAGATGCTCAGTGGAGAGCACGGGAAGAGTGGTATCAATAAGCCTTCTAATTGATTTGTTGAGAATGAGGGCAGGAAGGTTCTCAACAAGGGATTCCCACGGCTGGTAATAATCTTGGGGAAGGCATTCTACTGGGAACTTTTCAGGCACAAACCCAGTAGAACGGGAAATGTCGTATTCAGCAAGATTGATCATAATGACTAACTAACTCAAAGTAGTGGTGGTATGGTGTGTAACTATGACATATGGTTCAGGCGAGTAGCACGAAAAATTCAAACGGAGCACACAACAATATATATATATATTATATTGTTATCACGAACGGTTGTTAAACGAAACCTACGACGGGTGGCACTGTCGGGTTTAATATGTTGGGGGTTTGTTTCTTTTCGAGGAATCTGCTGACTTTCTTTTTATATAAAATTTTCGAAAATTTTCTGCACGCAGACCCGTGCTGATGGTGCTCGCAAAGCATTGTATAAGCTGATTGTTTCGATCATGAGCTAATGATGCCTCCCTATACACCCCGCGTATATATGAGGTATATGAGGTGTGTATAAGAAATTTTGAATGTAGCTTTATCTTCCTAATAGTCTGCTTATCAGCAAAGTATTCAGATCTTGTGAAAACTGTATTTTCCAATATATTCCAATGAGACAGGAATCAATAGACAGGAAAGCAAAAAATAAATACGCAATGTGCAGTTACAGATGGATAACGATTAGATCAATAAGCAATGTACTATTTCATATACAGCAAGGTACCGCAGCACTTTAATACATTCCTCTGTTGGTATTTGACTCCTGCAAACGAATTCAGGACCTCTGGCTGACAAGCTCTGCTGGTATTGCTAGATATCCTCAAATTATCAAAGTTTACAATATTATAGACAATAAATGCAAAAGATCAATATATTATAGTGGATTTTTATAGTACAAAATTTTCAATGAACTCTGCTGGATCTCCCCTCTCTTTCTAATGGAGGGACAGGACTGCTCAAATCACTGATCAGAACAGGAACTGGGCCCATAAGACCTTTACTTGCTGCAAAGTCACTACTTCTTCCTCTAAGCAAGTCGGGCTGGTAATACTCATCAAGAATTGGATGAAACAAAACAGTCTGATTCTTTATGGTGAGGACAGTATTAGTTGGCACAGTGATCCAGTCTTTCCTTTCAAAAGTCAACGGTTCCGAAGCCACCATGATCACATCTTGCTTCCGATCCTCCCTTTCCATAACATACTGACCTGGCTCATATTCTGAAAACGAGGAGCCGCAAGAAAAGTGCAACGAGGCAGCCTCTTGGGTTTTTGAAGTAATGTAACGGGAAATAACCACTGACGAAGAATCAGTGACCGCAAAATTCAATAGTGAAGGTTCGTACGAGTAAGTTGGATCCGATTTATCAAGCTCATTTGAAAATTCTTTGAGCAAATTGATTGTCTGGAGTAAAGCTGCTCTGAGATTCTCAGCACCAAAGTTTCCGCAAGGTTTCTTTGGATCAAACCCGAGCTTATCGAGGCAATCTAGGAAAAGGGCAAAACAGACTTCAGAATCGGTACCACCTTGAATATAAAGGAAATATTTTTCTTTGAGGTGGTTGATTATACGACGTTTTATCTTTGAGAAATTAGAAACCCCGCCATTGTGCATAAACATCAACTGATGATATGTGAAAGGGTGGCAATTGGTTTCACTAAGGCTCCCGTAAGTAGAGGCACGAACGTGAGCAAATACCAAGCTGGATTTGGTTTTTTCGGCGAGAGTCTCCAAATTTTGATTATTCCATGCAGGAGTAATAGCACGAAACACACAAGGACCCTCGTTGTCTTTATCATCGGTGTAATAGCCCACACCAAAGCCGTCACCATTTATAGGGCGACGGAGGTCCAACCTAAGTCGAGAGTCATACGATTGATTGATGATAGAATGGGCAGGGCGTGTAAGAAGATGAGATAAACGAATATCCTCCTTGCCCTTGAATATTAGAAAACGGCACATTATTGTATTTGTTAAGAAAACACCACCTTAAAATGATAAGATTGCAGATATAAAGAAAGAGTGTTGATGAAAATGCTTGTTTGGAGATAAGTTATCTCTGCTCCTCGTTGACTACGTTAAGTCACATGACATAGTATAATAATTGCGGGCGGTCTTTGGGAGATAAGAACACAGCCACGGATGGACTAATATTTATAATGTGACTGATTATTATTCAAAGGCTCTCTTACTTTATGAAATCCAAGACTATCTGGACTCCTTCGGATCATTGGAGATCACCGTATCTTCGATTTTGTAAACTGACTAAGCGATCAGTAATCGAAGACGCTTCTTTTATTTCTATGCTACGTGCACCATGATTGATGCCTCATTCGTCACAAAAAATTATTAATCCGCCATATAATTATATATAACTTGTTACCAAGTATAATTAAGTGAAAAGATCATACAAAGGTATCGCCAACATGGAAATGGATATAGACAAAAATACCACCCAAAATTTCAGTCGCTACGCCAATAAATATGGCAAGGTCCTAAACAATACCCAACTATATTGTCTCCTACATGGTATTATCCTGTATATCGACCATGTTCGTCGGTCAATTAAGGATGCAAAGTTTCCTGAAGAACAACACAACACCGAAGAGAACAAGAAACGTTTTGAAGGTCTCGCTGTGGTGATAAAGGATTTGCAGGATCTCACAGAGGTTTGTAAACCGCACAACCTCGAAGAATATAAATTATTCCGTCAGATTTTAGGGCTTCAGGATAACGCCCCATATGAAAAGTTACAGTTTGTGAAAAAAGATTTGGAAGACTTGTTGGTATATGGCTGGCATATTTATAAATTCCCTCATTCTGACAATGATATGGCCTTTCGAAAAACCAAGTTCTCCAACCATTATCGTGCTGATTTGGATTTTCATTGTGACTTACCTCAAGTGATTTCTCTTTACCTTAATGAACTTTGCGAAAACCCACCTTTAGTGTCAAACTTAAGGCTTCCAATTCCAGGTGAACCCTTCCCAATTTCAAAAGAGCGCTTCCAACAGGCCGCTAATTTACTTGATCGATATCGTTTCCGTATGACCATTGAGCCAGATGGACGTGAGAGTGCTGCACCAAGTATGACGGTCATGGACCTTTTCCAATCTTTTGCGGCAATCACAAAGTTGAATGTCCTAAATTCCCAGTCTTCTGTTAGCGTTTCACTCAATCGCGCGAAGGCGACGGAACTCAAAGAAAAGGGAAACAAAGCCCAGAAGACTTCCAGAGGTCTTGCCTTAAGTTACTATTCTCAAGCGCTAATGGTTGAACCAAGTAACCCGATCATCCTTTCTTCCAGGGCCGCCATGTTCCAGGAGTTAGATTTCCATGATGATGCTATAAACGATCTTAAACTTGCACTTTCTATTAACCCAGCTTTTGCAGTAGCGTATGCTCGTCTAGCATTTTCATATCTACATATAGGCAATGCCTTTGCATCAATGAAGGAGTACGTCAAAGCTATCAAAGCATCCCAAGGTATGATTCTCCCAAATGGATTCGATTCAACTAATGAGTCCAAACTTAAGCGTTATATTTCAGAATGTAAACGCAAAACCTTGCCGCATTTCATAACGAAAATGGTTGTTTCTTTGCGTATAGCCGAAGCCAGAGCTCGTCAGCAAGGAATAAACCCAGAGGAGCTAAGAAATGTCAAAGAAGATATAAAGAGTATCATTGCGCGATATAGCGGTCGTGGATCTACTATGAACGGAAGAAATGCTACTGCTCCTTCGGGTGCGCTTTTCACAATGCCAGCTGTGACCTCGATTCAGATTCCAAATCAAGGGCCAAATACTGGTGTTGATAATACCAATAATAATACCAATGGAAATACAACGCTAGGTGGTAATGGCATGGTTTTCAATCTTGCTGATGAAGCGAATGGGGCGACTAATCCACAAGAGGCCATTGAAAGATATATCCAATTGACGTCAAATATTTTTCGTGGAAATAATAATCGTGATGGGAACCCGTTCACTGTATTTGGGGGTGGGCAGGGAACAACAACTACTACCACTACAACCACAACCACTACTGAAACAACTAATAATGAAAGCAATAATAATGAAAGCAATAATAATGAAAGCAATAATAATGAAGAAAACGCCAGCAACAGTGAAAACAACATTAACAATGAATCTGGCAACAATGGCAATGGTGATACTACTAGCACTTCAGCAGCCGTTAGTGATAATAATACCGAAGATCCGGGAGATATTGATATCGATAGTGTAAGAGAAACTCCACAGGCGAATACTAACATCAATGATAACAATAACAATCATTCCAATCCTCAAGGTAACAATGGTCAAAATAATGGTGGCAACAACAATAACAATAGCTTTGGTAGCATGTTTGGAAACTTAATCATGAGCACTGTTGGGCCAATGATTCAACGTGAGGTGCAAAATTTGACTGGTGCAAACGGTGAACCTGCAAATGCTACGATATTAACCAGTATAGTGAATGGTAATGGACCTCCTCAGGTTTTTAGAATGGATGGGAATTTTGCCCCTCCAAATGGAAGTCAACAGGAAAATGGCAATGGTAATTCCAGAACCTCAACAACTGCCAACAGTGATAATGGAGCGAATGTTAATTCTTCAAGTCGAGATAATCAAAATAGAGATGATGGTGAAGAAAGCAATAATAATATGGACATCGATCTTGATTGAATTGTCATCTTTTTGTAATAAGGTGCTATCAAAGAAAGCTTCTGCCGAATCTCCTGCAATTTCGTTTGAGATATCATTATTATGAGTGTATTATACATTTCTGTTTGTGTTGTTTGCGGATAACACTTGTATATTTCGAAAAACAAAAAAAAACAAAACAAGACAGTTTAGATATATTATACTTTAGTATTAATTAATGTTTTTATTATTGGTTTAGTATGTCATTATTATATTGTACAATTCTTTCTCAAGATTTGGGTATTTATGGTAAACACGTAAGATAATTCTTTTTACGAAATTAAAGCTTTATTCCAAAAGTATGCTAGATTATATCTGAGCCAGACATGTCGTCAAATGAATTATCAAGATGCTGTAACTGCATAATCTTGTTTTCCTACAATTATCATAAAAAAAAAAAAAAAAAAAAAAATAGAGGATTTGTTTTAGTGACACCAATCCCATCCATAATTCGAGTTCTTTTTCTGAACCCGAACGCGACAGCCATATGCCTCCTCCATCGACGGTGTTTTGGGGAGGGCCAGCTGACGCCTGGCGTGATTTTCAACACACAAAGCTTCAGGAGCCATCCCAAAGGAACTATGAGTGGTACAACTATGAATGGTATAACTATGAATGGGGTTACTGTTAACGGTGGTTTCCACTCATCTCATCCTCCAGATTTCCACTTTCCTTTTCCTTTTTTCCCTTATTCTGGTCCTCCACCTCAATTTTTCCCTTCTTCTTCTTCTCCTCCTCCGCCACAACCACCAACCCCTCCTCCAACCTTGGCTCCTCAACCTCTGGCTTATTTCTTCCATCACCCTGTTCCTCCAACCATGTCTCATCATCTAGCTCCTCATCAACATCATCCTCCTCATTTACTAGCCCCCCATAATGTACTAGCTCCTTATCAACATCATCCCCTCTATCTTTTAAATAATCCACAGTTTTCACCTTCCCATGATACTTCTTCTCCTGTCTCACATCCTCACACTTCTGTTTCTATTTCTCCTTGTTCTATCTCCGAAACAACCCCTCACCTGGTTTCCAATAATTCAACTGCTACTGCCAGCATGTTGCCTTCGGCTACTACTCTGCCTAGCGGATTTCGCAAGCATCACCTTCCAACTGAAATAACTTTCTATCAGTTTATAGATATATTCGAAATAGCTCTCATGTTAATAAACGATATTGAGAAAGACGATCCAGTAGGCAATAATCAGGAACACATCGAGGATGAGGATTCAGTAGGTAATAATCACGAGGGCTTTGACTCATCGAAGACCAGGGACATCTTTGAGTTAATCAAAAAAAAAGATGAAACAACTGTAACCAATAGAGTCAAAGAAACTTTCATCGGATTGAAAAAGGTGAAGATGAAAAAAGCATGCTTCTTTTCGCTTTTGTACGCAGTGCGAAAGAAGTTTGCGAGGATAAATAAAACGGTTTCTAAAGTGGACGACTATATGAAATTCTGGATTGAATGCACTTTTTGTAGTGGTAGAATTACCCAAGTCTGGAAAACTAAAGGCAATATGTTCTTAATCGACTGTATCAAAATTCTGAGGTGTCGATGTGAGGAAGAAGATATTGAAAAAACTAACGATGTGCGTGCTGCAAAAAGAGCTAGAATAGAAATCCCGCCACAAAGCCATACAATAGACAAATTCCGGTTCGACGAAATGTCAACTATGACTCCTGAGATTGCCTAACTCATATGGAGTGTAAACGAGCTAATTGAGGAGAAGTTTATGGTGCAAATCGAACGCGAGTTCGTTGACGATAAATTCGCAGCAGCTAACGCGATGGATCAAAAGCAGAAAAAATTGAAGGCAATTTGTGAGCAGCTAGAATGTTACTGGTTAAATGTAGACCAGCTAGATAGCGAGCAAAAAGAAAAGCTTAAGTTGACGAGAAAACTTGTAATTCATAAACTAGAATCTGGAGGCATGAAAATTGGCCATTTTTTTTTACAAGTTCGTCGAACGGTATAATGCTGGGTCCTCAAAGAATGAGGTAAAATAAATATTAATTATATGGAAATACTGTTTAAAGTGTATTGTGTAAAGATTTAAAATATCATAACAAAGTAGAATAAAAAGGGGAATCTCAGGAAGTTCTCAAAGTAATAGAAGGGAATATCATCCCGAAAAGAAAGAAATAGGTATTATCGTAAATTCGTCTTGACTTAATATCCAGCCAAAGGAGCGTATGTACCAGTGTGACAATATTGGGTCCAATCTTGGAACAAAACTTCGATCATGGTGTCGTAAAATTGACTGTCGACAATAGAGTTGACAAGAGTACCGTTACCGACTTTAACACCAGCAGTTGGAGCAAAATCCGCACCCCAAATTCTCAAGTTACCGTAAAATGGAGAATAAAATGAGGTATCAACGGCACAGGAAACGTTGGTGGAGCTGGTGATCAATTCAGGATAAGTCATAAAGAAAGAAACAACGTCATCCCAGAATGGCAAAGTCTCTTGATCGTTGTTTTCGGCGTAGTTACCAGTGTAAACAATGTCTTGAAGGGCGGTAAAATAAGTGTTGTTGTTAATAGCTTCCAAAGAACCGGCTTTAGCAATGATACGGTTGTATAATTCTTGGGAAGGAACCAAGTAGTTAGTAACGTTACCTCCAATGTACAATTCTTTCCATGGAGCAGTCAAAGCAATTTGAGCACCTTCAGGGTCTTGAATCAAGTTAATATCGGTGTTAATATCAACTTGGATAGCAGTGCCGACGGCTTGAGCGTATTGTGTATCGATGTAACCACCCATGATGTACAAACCAGCAGCCTCTTCAGCCAATTTTGGATAAATGCTCAAAGCTTGAGCAACAGTGGTCATCATACCAGCAGCAAAAATCATAACTGGATCGGTGTCTTTGTATTTCTTCACAGCTTCAATCAAAGCAATAGCACCTGGAGTATCTTGATCATAATCGACTTCATCCCAAGTGTAAGAATCTTCGTAATCAGGTGAAAAACCACCCTCCCAAACAGGGGCACCAAAAAGTTGACTATGCATTTGGAAAGTGTCATTGGTTTGCAAGAGTGGTTGTTGAGCACCCAAGTACAAAGGAATACAAGAGGTCATGTTGTACTCTTTAAGAACATTGTAACCGGCAGCAACGGCATCAACAGCAGAATAAGAACCGAAACTCATGGACATACCAACAACCTCGACACCACCATAGAGAGGAATCAAAAGTTGCAAAGCTTCTAAACCATCATTCTCGATGAAAACTTTTCTAGATTGAGCAATGCTAACTAGAGAAGTAGCAGCAAGTAATAGTGATTTGAAACTAACCATTTGTGTTTGTTTTTGTTTTTTTATATGATAGATAAAAGCAGAATTGCAATATGGTTTCCAAGAAATTTTTTTAGGAGCGGGTACATGTCACAGTGGAATAACCCTTCGCTATATATATATAAATTTGTTCAAGCACAAATCAAACAATAGGGAGCTTATTGAGAGGTAAAAAATTTTCAATTGTTAGTGCTGATAGAACATGTGCTTGTGCATGAACTTTCTTGATAAGGATAACAAGGATAATGTTGTTTTTTCTTCATTTGAGCAGTCTCCCTTTTTTCACTTGTTTGATAATGCAGGTCGCCAAATTGAGCAGCTTGAATCTCCTATTATGCAGTCCGCGGAAGAGAAGCCGTTTCCTCGGCATATTGCGATCGATCATTTGTGTAAGCCAATATTTAATACTGATGTGTATTTATATCCAGTGGTTGAAAGATTTGCTTCTTATCTTTGCTGTCTTCAGGGTCTGTTAAGATTTTCCAAGATTTGATGTAGTATTCGATTTGGCTTTATTTTTAGTTCAATATATGTACTTATACATAATATTGGAATTCCTAGTAAGTTTTTCTTTCCAAAATATGAGCTATGGCCTATAGTTGCCCCATGGCAAAGAAAAAAAAAAAGAAAAATAGAACGCAATTGTTACTCAGAGTGGGCAGCAGGGACTTTTAAGTTCTTACGCTATCATATCATGCTATTTTCTTGGCTCTAGTATCTGAATGATTGAACGGATAGCACAAACTCTTCAAGAGATACATACTTGTTTGAAGACCACTTTCTGAGTTCCTTTAGTTCAACGTGATAAAAGACCTTGTCGCCGTCTGTTAGTACATGCCACTTTAGTTGTCCCACTACACTACACCATCCATCAGTAGTGGCAGCAAAGTGAAAGTTTGACCTTCTGAAGCAGCAGTTTGGAGGAACTCTAAATGAAATGGCTGCATGGACTAGTCCCAGAGTGTCAGTAGCCATAACACCGTTACTTCTAACTACTTTCAGATCGATCTGAGAGAGAGAGAGAGAGAGAGAGAGAGAGAGCACATTATCCGCCGCCGCTTACCACCGACGGGATAGGATAGGATAGGGTAGATCCCACGTACGAGAAGTCGATAACAAACATGTCGGTCTTCTTCTTCTTCACGTGATCTGGTAGAGAGCAGGCCAAATTTTGGGCGACCACAAGAATTTGTCCTTCGAAACTCAACGACAACTTGTGATTTTTTTTCAACGACTTTACTGGAAAAGTGATGGTCTATAACATTCTAATTTCAATCATGAGATGTGTATCTGTCCAGCGCAATTATTTGTAGCCTCATATTGCTTATAAGTATATATAAAATATTATGAGGCCAAAAACCGAGAGCAATTCTTGGATTGTTTTGGCTCTTCTACACACAGATAAGACTGGGTCTCGCCGTCTTCTGTTCTATCTACACACAGATAAGACTGGGTCTCGCCGTCTTCTGTTCTATCTACAGAAGGAGCGGTTCCCAGGGGATAGATAATCTTGGATGTCTTTTTCCAACTACAAGATTTGGTGGGATCTTTTCTGTTGAATATATGTCATTACCTTTATTTGTAGGCCAAATAATTGATTAATTTTTTTTTTTTTTCCTTTTTAAGTTAAGAATGGTTCCCAGATGATTGATTAATCGGCTTGCAATTGTGCTTTGACTGCAAGTTAGTTGGTTGATTCGGATACTTTTTTTTTCCTCCTGGCAATCATCGGATATTGGATTGTTGTTGTCGATTGATTGACTGATTGTTTCTCTGTGGTCACTTATTGTTATTCATTTACTGCGTCTCCGTTTCTTTTTCGGACTTTTTTTTTTTTTATTCCCTCGGGGGGTGAGTCACCTACAGAGACCATCACTATACTATCCCTTCGGAACATTTTCATGATAAAAATAGACTTTATTCCTTCGGGAATTTCTCCTACTTCTCAGAAAAAAGTCTAAGGATCCATATCTATAACGTGAAAAAAAAAAAAAAAGAAAAAACTCCCAACATATAGAAAGACAATATAAACAATGACCAAAAAACCACTTGTGCTCCATACCGAACCTACCACTTTTGGTCAACAGCTATGGGATGATCTCGAGGAAATCGCCGAGGTGGTTCATATGCCCGAAACCACCGACCGTGAACAATTCATCAAGGACCTTAAGGGCAAGTACTCCGAATGTGTGGCAATTGGCCGAGGATATATTACAAATCATCGGGTTGGATTATTTGATGAGGAGCTCATTTCTCATTTACCACCTTCTGTCGCCTACATTAGTCACCAAGGGGCCGGGTACGATGCCAATGATGTTGCTGCTTTGTCCAAACGTGGGATCCAATTGGCCAATTGCCCAGGAGTAGTGAGTGCCGCCACCGCCGACACTAACGTGTTTTTGATGTTGGGGGCCATGAGAAACTTTGATTCCAGCCGTCGTAACCTTGAGGCAGGAATGTGGCCGACCACCGGGTCGGGGGCAGGATCGAAAATCGGGATCTCTCCCCAAGGTAAAGTGCTTGGGATCTTAGGAATGGGGGCCATTGGTAGAGAGGTCCGTGATCGGGTGTTGCCATTCGGGTTTGGGAAGATCATTTACTATAATCGATCAAGATTATCTCCAGAATTAGAGAAAGGTTGCGAATATATTGATAACTTGGACGATTTTGTCGCCCAAGCCGATGTCATATCGATCAATTGTCCATTGAACAAATCGACATTCCATTTGGTTGACGACGCATTGTTCTCGAAGATGAAAGAAGGAGTGGTTATTGTGAACACTGGTCGTGGGGCCATCATTGACGAATCAGCAATGATCAAGCATTTGCGTTCCGGGAAAATCAGAGCAGCAGGACTTGACGTCTTTGAAAATGAACCATATGTCAACACCGAGCTTCTACAATTTGAAAACGTTTTGGCAACGCCTCATGTAGGGACCAGCACTGAACAAACTTTCTATGACATGGAAAAACTAGTGGTGGATAATATCAGAGCTGGTTTGACTACTGGAAAAGTTTTAACTTTGGTTCCTGACCAAAAGTTTGAAGATTTTGGTTTGTGAGATTGCCGGAGAAATATTTTAAAGAAAAAGAAGTATCTAATCACTGATAATTCATTCAATAACCAGTAATTCATTTAATTGACACCCAATCCTGTGATATATATATATATTATATATATTATCCTCTAGTTCTCATAGACAATACATAGACAATACAATTGAAATAGATATAGAAATAATGCATGAAATTTGTTGGACAAAACACAAAATTAAGATAGACAAAGCTAAAAGAAAATAATAATAATAATAATAATAATAATAATAACACTGATAATTATACACCTTTTGGGAAAAACGAAAAAATAAAAAGAAAATGCAAAAATAGATAAACCCCCAAAAATAATCATTTGAATTTTTCAAAAAATCTATCTTCACCAAGTTCCAAATATTCTTTTCTTGACATAAACCCATCAAAGTTATTCATACTCGATAAGATTCCTGCACCAATCCATACGGCATTTTGTCTATCCAATAAGCTAGGGTTGCAGAAACAATTGATTTGGAAGTTTGGCAACAAAGAGTTCAATTCAAAATAAATTCTCTTTTCAATATCAGGAATAGAAGCCCCGCCACCACTGATTATTATATTTGACAATAGTTGAGAGATGACTTCTGGAGTATCTCTGAATTTGTTAAGCGAGTTCAATACAAGATCAATAATCCCTGGCACTGGGGCAGTAGGTTCATTATTGGCGACTTTTGTATCGAACAATAATGGTTTGAACAAAGTTTCTGTCAACAATAATTGTTCAGAGTTGATATTTATTATTCTTCCATCGGGAAGCTGATAGTTCTTGGTTTCGACTCCAAAATTGCCTAGATTCTGAGGAGTGATTTGAAATTGGGCTGTTTTTAGAATTGAGTATTTGAAATCGTTCAATAGGTTGGCATTGAGATCGAAATTTTTAAATGATGTGGTGACGTTAGGGAATTTCAATAATTTCTTAGAAACCGGGTCCGATTGAGGATAGAATGATCTTTTAAGATAGTTGAAAATTTGGAAATTCAAATAATCCCCCGCATATTTCGAATGAACTGCGCTCTTGGTTAGAATATTACCGTCTACCACCCCGGTGACGCTCATTACTGACCCACCAATGTCGATAATTAACCCATTGGATCTGCCAAGACCGTAGGTGATACAGAGCGGATTTTTTAAAAGACTGAAGCTAGGAACCTCGAATTTTTCAAATGCCAATTCCCCCAATTTCTTTTTATTCTTCTTGCTGTTCCAACTGACTTCTGTGGTAACCAAAGGATAAACGTCTTCTGAATCGCCATGGCCATACACTTTCAAACTCTTGAAGATATATTCCCAGTTTTTTTCCAAATTGTCCCAATTGTAAACCATCCCGTCATTCAACATTGAAAAAACCTCGAGATCTTGGTATTTGGAGGGTCTATTTTTGAGATATATGTCATCGCCAACGAAAATTTCATGGGATTGGGAGTTCTCACCGTAATTGGAGCTGAAAACTAATGGAGGGATTTCGTCATTTGAGAACCCGGCCCTAGTGTTAGTCGAGCCGTTTTCGATCACCACGGAAGGAATTGTAAAAGACATCACGGAAATCGAGCGATCTTATCTATATGATGGTATTAATTTTCGTGTATGTTTATTTACTTATTTATTTATTTATTTATTGATATATGGGGAATTACTGGGTGTTTTCATTTTTTTTTTGTAATTGTAATTTTTCTGTTTTTTACGCGAACATCCACACATCATCCATACATCAGCACACCAGAAAATTGTCCCCCCATCACGAAAAAACAACGTCAAAACGTCAACTAACAACAAACTCATCGATCGGCCATACATACTATTAGGCAAAAATGAGCGACGCCAAACAGACAGAATACGAGAAACTCAAGAAGAAACTTCATCAGTCGATCCTTGACAAGAAGAATATCGATAAAGAACTCACCCAGATAGAAGAAGACATTTATGGCAAAGAGACCCTTTATTTGACCAACACCTACCACCATTCGTACGGCAATATCATCAAAGGGTTTGACAATTTCCTTAAAACTGGGGGACAGTCGGCAGGTCATCATTCTGGTCTCAGTAGCCGAAGAAGAACCTCGTTCACTGATGATGACCGGATTTTCTCGTTAAGTAGTGCGGTTTACGTAAAGCATTTGCAAAGAAAGAACAGAGATGCTGATGATGGCGCGGGGAATATTGGAGAACAATTAGATGATATGGACGACGAAGATGACGAAGATCAACTGGCCTCGGCGTCGATGGCATCATCATCATCATCATCATCATCATCATCGAGGAAAAGAAAAAGAGATGTATAATAAAACATCTTGCCGCATAAAAATCCTGAAAACCTGGCAGTTTTCATTCTATTTCTATGCTTTTTTATTTTCTTCTTCTATTTTCCTTCTCCCTATTGTACCATAATAAGACCATCTGTATTATATTTGTCGATCATTTTGCACCGTAACTTAAAGCGGCTGTAGCCAGTACCGAGGCATCGGTGCTGCATAGATGAGAAATTTTTCAGATTGCAGTTTTTTCTTTCTTTGTCACTTCACTGTCTCCCATCCCAATTCATTATTATAATATTTTATATAAATATAGATATAGATAAATCGGCTGGGATTTATCGGGTTGGTTAACAGTCTTATCGGAATAACAAGAAATAATCATCCCTCCACCATCCAGTATACTCTTTCTCTTTACAACAAAATAAAAAAAAAAAAACAGAAAAAAGAGAAGCGGTTGGTACAAAAGTTTACAACCATGGCAGACGCAGCTGTGACACTAAGTTTATCGACGGCTATCTGGTCTTCGGTCAAACCGATTCTCAAAATCTACTTCATCATCTTCACAGGGTTTGTCCTCGCCCGGAAAAACATCTTGACCGTTGAGACTTGCCGAAATTTGTCGGATTTGGTGGTCACCGTTGCCCTTCCTTCATTAACTTTCAGCAAGCTCGTTGCTAATCTCTCTTACGAAGATGCCAAATCCATCGGGGTATTGTCATTTACCTGTGTTCTTTGTTTGTGTTTTGGTGGGATCTTTGGATTTATTCTTAACTACATCACCCCTGTGCCAAAGGTATTCTATTATGGGTTGATTTGCTCAGGGATGTTTGCAAATATCGGTGATTTGCCTATTGCTTTTATTCAAAGTATTCCAAGCGTGATTTTCGATAGTTCAATGGTGGATAAAGGAGTGGCATACATTTGCATTTTCTCATTTGCCATGATGTTTGTGTTCTTCAATTTAGGCTGTGCTAATCTTATCGGTTTGGATTTCAAAAACGATGACGATGATGAGTTGCCTTGTGACGTTACCAGTGAGGATAAAGATGCTGGTGACGGTGAAGTGTCTTTCTCTTCTTCTTCTTCCCAGATTGGAAACTCTGAAAACCCAGGTAGTGTTAGCGCCCAGCATTCAGCATCGCAAGCCAGGCCACGGGCCTTGAGCTCGGCATCCAGGCCAGCGGCATCGATTCTAACCTTAGAAACTTCAGGAGGAGTTGACGGAATTCTTCATGAATACAGCCAGTTCAATGATGCCGAAGAAAGGAATGCCATAGACCCATTGGATCAATTGAGTGTTGTACGGACTCACACAAAGCAGCAACAGGAGAAACCCGACGTTGATAACAACGATACTGAGTCCTTGAAAACCGTTCATAAAAAATCTTTTGTGGAAAAGTTTCATCTTTCGCCATTGTTATTCGTTCTTCGGAACTTTAAACGTCCTGCCTCGATTTCGGTCATTGCTGGATTGACGGTTTGTCTTATACCTTGGCTCAAGGCATTGTTTGTGGGATATCACAATCATGTCGATTACCCAAACGCCCCAGACGGGAAACCTGCCCTCCATTTCATCATTGATATTACTAGTACGATTGGTAATGCACAAGTGCCTTTAGGATTGACCATTCTTGGAGCCACCTTGGGACGCCTTGAATTCAAGACGGTTACCAAAGGGCTAGTCATCACCTCTCTTGCTATGGCGTTTGTTAGATTGGTAGTTATGCCGATTATTGGGGCAGCTTTGATGACCAAATTCAAACACTTGGGCTGGTTTAATGACGATATGGCGACGTTTTTGGCGGTATTGAATTGGGGATTGCCTTCGATGACAGTGCTAGTTTATATCACTGCGTTTTTCACCCCCAACACTGGCCCACATGTGCAAATGGACTGTGTGGCGATTATTTTGTTGACCCAGTACGCCTTCTTGATCATTTCGTTTCCGATTTTGACTACCTATACTTTGAAGCATATCTTAAGCGATTGAAAATGTACCTACTTTCATTTTTACAGTACTTGCTTGGGGTTTCTCACAGGAGATGTCAGATAGATTATTATTATTACTTTTTTTTTCTCATTTTTTTTTTTTATTATTTTTTTTTTTTTTTAGCATTATCCCACAATATAGACCTATTCATTAGACTTTTCTTTTTCTTTATGCATTTTCTGTTTCCATTAAAGATTGTTCAAGTTTTTTGTTATCTTTCAGCAATAATAATCTTCAAGAATATACAGTGTTTTCATTTTTTATTCGTACCAACCACCGGAAATTTGCCTTTGCAATTGCTCATCAACGAAGTGGGAATCTGGTAATTCTTTGCTTATATTTTAATATTATCTTTGAGGTGGGTTGAATTTTTTTTTTTTTTTTTGCTTGCTCAAGTGGCCAACAGCCATTATGTAACACAGTGATTACATTTTTTACTCGTACCAGCCACCTGTGTGTTCATATCACTGACAGAAAATAATTCATGCCATTGTGTTGCACTTCAATTATTCGATTCGCACTATTTGCAAATGAAACGCACACCAAATTTTGTCTTTTTATTGCTTTGAAACGCTTTTGATAATAGGATTTATGTAAATATTGTTGTAGGAACCACCCACCAAAGGTGATTGATTTATCTGCTATACGCACCACATGTTGACGAATGGTGTCTACGGGTGTTGTTTGCGGCTACCAGCATTCAAATTCAACAATCAGCCACCTGACGATAATGTTGCTATCAGTAGTGTGAATACATAGCAAAACTTCAGAGGCCCTTCCATCAATAATAGAGTAACGGAAGAACGGTGAACAATACAAGAGAATCTGATTTTTGTGCTGTCAATGGCATCTCATAGATGGATAATAAAATGCATCGAACTACAACATAACCAAACCCGGAACCACCTTGACACAACACTCTTAAAAACCCACAGTTTGAGATGCTTGAAATAGTATATACAATATATATATGAAGTAATGATATCATTTCAAAGGCTGTCTAGGCGTAAAGAAAAGAAATTTTAGAAGAACTGTTGCTGTTTTTGCTTCTGCACAGAATATGAAGGGATATGTATTATGTATTTACTAACCAAGGTATTCTATGTATTGCTCACAAAATTAAAGAAATCTAATAAATTGTATGGAGCAAACAAGATTCGAAGAAATTCAACTATAAATACGTCTATTGTAGCATCAGCAAAATTTGCAGCATTAGTATTATAGCATTTTCTCCAATCCGCATCCTCTCACAATGCTTTTCTCCGTTTATTTATTCTTTGTGACATTTGTTTGTTCTGTGCTTGCGTATGAAGATTGCGAGTACGATAACCTAGATTGTTTCCTGAAACCGTACGTTAATATTTTCCAATGGAAATATAATCTAAAATTACCATTTAGACAAGAAGATTTTGGAACGCCTTCTTTTTTCGGTGTTGAATCTTTTAACAAGCTGATGGTTCTACAAAACAGAACGATAGTGGCTTTTAGAGCGTATTTTTGGGCTTATGGTGGTGGAAGCTATACGTTCAAAATGAATGCTGCTGATGATGATGTTTCGATGTGGGGCTTTCTTGGTGCAGAGAATGCCTTCAATTGTGGTGACATGTACGAACCTATTGTTGGCTCAATGCCCGGAGTAGGTGCCTCCACCGTAACTTTTATCAGCGGTACTGGCTCTCAAAGTTACACGACTACTTTGAATTCTTCCTTGTATCCATTTCTTTTAAAATTTCAGAATAAGAATACTGAAAAGAACCTCACTTTTTCGTTTGATATCTTGCGGGATGGTGAGTCCGTGTTGTCCGATTTACTCGTTCCGACTGTGAATGAAGAAGAGTGTGATTCCAATTTGACTACCACATCTAGTACTACTACTACTCTGACCACTTCTACATCATCTGAACCTACTACCACTACCACTCTGACTACTTCTACATCATCTGAACCTACTACCACTACCACTCTGACTACTTCTACATCATCTGAACCTACTACCACTACCACTCTGACTACTTCTACATCATCTGAACCTACTACCACTACCACTCTGACTACTTCTACATCATCTGAACCTACTACCACTACCACTCTGACTACTTCTACATCATCTGAACCTACTACCACTACCACTCTGACTACTTCTACATCATCTGAACCTACTACCACTACCGCTCTGACTACTTCTACATCTTCCATACCACCTCCTACAAATCTGACCATTTCGTCATTGCCTACGCCACCTCCTACAAATCTGACCACTTCGTCATTGCCTACACCACCTCCTACAAATCTGACCACTTCGTCATTGCCTACACCACCTCCTACAAATCTGACCACTTCGTCATTGCCTACACCACCTCCTACAAATCTGACCACCTCAACATCTTCCATACCACCCCCTACAAATCTGACCACTTCGTCATTGCCTACACCACCTCCTACAAATCTGACTACATGGTCGTTGCCTACACCATCTGGACCACCTGAAGACCCTGATGTATCCACTACTTCAAGCCCAACCACTTCAGCTCCACCTTCCACAGACCTGACTACTACAGTTCCGACTACCTCAAGCCCAACCACTTCAGCTCCACCTTCCACAGACCTGACTACTACAGTTCCGACTACCTCAAGCCCAACCACTTCAGCTCCACCTTCCACAGACCTGACTACTACAGTTCCGACTACTTCAAGCCCAACCACTTCAGCTCCACCTTCCACAGACTCGACTACTACAGTTCCGACTACTTCAAGCCCAACCACTTCAGCTCCACCTTCCACAGACCTGACTACTACAGTTCCGACTACCTCAAGCCCAACCACTTCAGCTCCACCTTCCACAGACCTGACTACTACAGTTCCGACTACCTCAAGCCCAACCACTTCAGCTCCACCTTCCACAGACCTGACTACTACAGTTCCGACTACTTCAAGCCCAACCACTTCAGCTCCACCTTCCACAGACTCGACTACTTCAGACCTGACACCTAGTTCTCCTGTGTCTCCTACCTTCCCAACAACATCAACGACTTCTAGCTTCTCGACCGCAAGTACCACCCCATTAGAGCCAACTTGGAGCCTGTCTACTACCCCTCCAATTGACGATGAGTTCTTTAATGGTGGATGTGTCATTTATTGCTCCAGAGTTTTATCAATAGTGTCAGGCTTAATAGGTTATTTTGTCTTATAATTCCTTCTTTTTTCTACTTTTTTTTTATTGTTTTCATTTAATTAACTATATTTAGTTAACATCTGATTTTCTACACACTTTTCTAGTACTCGATAATAAGAAATTATAGTAATATAAATCCCTCACATACATACATATGATGAATTTTGTAATGATCTAACTACTTCTTTTCTCTTTTACTAACTCCATTCCATTATTCCTATATCTTTTATCTCCATTTCTTTATATTTTATCTCCATTTCCGAGATCTCCGGTTTGTTGTCTCATTTCCGAGATCTACAGCTTGCTGCCTCATTTCCGATATCTCTAGTTTTTATTTCCCTCGTTTCCTTTTTTTATCCCTTTTTATTACAAATAGGGCTTATTTCCCTTATTCTTTTAGATTCTTTTTCTTCAATATACTTCAAATACCGTGTTTCGTTCTAAGATCACTATTTGAACCTAACTAAACCATTACAAATTTAATTTACTTATGATGTTTTTAAACTTAGGAACCAGCTTTCCCGAATGTATTTTGACAGACAGCCTTTTTCTATACATCACAGACTTCAAGTTTAACATAGTAATATATGAATATTTCATGATGACCTCCCAAATAATATCAATCAGCAATTAGGAAGCTTGAGAGCTATGCCGAGCCAACGTTGGTTGATTTGATTTTTAGCCCAAAAAACTTTAGAGTATTTTGAAAACCTTCAGCTGTTTATGAATTATTGAAATTAGGCGTTGATTAGTTTTTGAAGATTTTGTAAGGGTACGTCGGTTAGAAAATAGCCATGAAATATTTCTTGAAAAAATCGGTTTGAGAAAAAGGTGAGTATTGGTATCTACTATTTGAGAGTCTTTGATATGTATAAGAATGGTCAATAGACGATGGCAGTTGTTATTGGTTTGAAAATAGAGTAGTCAAAATCTCGTGGGTATATCTGTGCAGATGGAAGATGCGAAATGGAGAGGATTTTTGTTGAGAGAAAATTGAATGTCTGGAAAAGTAAGTATCGATATGAAATATTTGATAGATTGTGATATAGATGCGAGTGGTTGATAAAAGAAGGAAGTTGTAATTGGTTTGAAAAATAAAGTAGTTAAGATCTCGTAGCGGTATGTATGTATATAAGTCGGTGCGTGAGAAATGGTAGGATATTTTTTGAAAAAAATGGATTGATAAAAAAGTAAGGTGAGGGAAGGGATATTTGATGGTATCTTATATGGATGAGATTGTAGAAAATGAGATTGAAATTCTTATGTTGTAGAAAGAAGAGAATATTCAAAATTTTGTTAAGGTATGTAAGTATATCAGTCCGTGTGCGAGAAATGAGAGTGATGGTAGAATATTTTGTGAAAATAATAGATTGAGGAAAATGTAAGATGAGGGATGTGATATTTGAAAGATTTTGATATGATTGGAAATGTGATATTGGAGTTAGATATTATTATTGGCTTGAAAAATGAGTAGAGTTAAGATCTTGTAAAGGCGAATATGTATGAATGTAAGTAGCGAAGAGATGGTGAGATATTTTCTTAAAGAAAGAGATTGAGAGAAAAGTAAATATCGAGATGAAGTATTTGATGTATCGCGATAAGATGGGGAATGTAGAAAGTAAGATTGAATCTCTGGTGTTCTGGAAAAATGGGGATATTTATTTAAAGGAGATATGCCAGTATGTCTGCGCGTGAGTGAGAAAAGGTAAAGTATTTTCTGAAAAAAAAAAAAGATTGAGAAAAATGTAAATATGGAAATGGAGTATTTGGAAGATTGTGATATGATTGGGAATGATATATTAGAGATGATTGTTGTAATGGTGTTTAGAGTTGAGAGAAGACGAATTTTGTATGTATGTATGTCAGTTGGAGGATTATGATGAGATATTTTTTGAGAAATTTGGATGGAGAAAAAAGTGAGATTGTTTGTGAAATTTTTGATGTTTATTTATATGATTGGGATGATAATATAAGAGATCGAGGTTGTTATGGTGTTGAGAAGTGATGTGATTAAATTTAGGAGATTGTATGTATATCTGTCGGAGCGATGGGAATTGAGTATTGTTTGTTTTCTGAGAAATTTGGTTGGAGAGAAAAGGAAGATTGTTTATGAAATATTTGAGAGATTTTATTATAGATAAGATTATAAAATAAGAGAGTGCGAGGTAAAAGTTTAGAGATTATGTAGGTTGGATGGAGATTGGGTATCGATTTATTTTGGAAAAAATGATTTGAGAAGAAAAGTATGATTGTAGATCGAGTATTTATTAGTTATTGATATGAGTGAGATATTTAAGAGGGAGAATGTACATAATATCCCTACAAATCTTCAGTAAATGGCACTCAATCATAACATATAATTCCATTCCACCCAATTGTATAGTGTGGTATACGGCTGGAGCCCACAATGTTGTAAACTCCGCGGTTTAAAGTAGCACACCCCCTGTTACTCACACATGTAGATAGAATCTTATTATACACAAAAAAAAGAGTGGTAAGATTCATCTGAAGAAAAAAATAATTAACCTGACCTTCTTAATAATTAATAGTGTCAATCAGCCAAATGTCAACGTCATTACAACCATGGCAGACGACGGTGTGTCCCTAAGTTTGTCAACGGCTATCTGGTCGTCAGTTAAACCAATTCTCAAAATCTACTTCATCATCTTCACAGGGTTCCTTCTCACGCGGAAAAACATTTTGACCGTTGAAACTTCCAGAAACTTGTCAGATTTGGTGGTCACTGTAGCCCTTCCTGCGCTTACTTTCAGCAAGCTCGTTTCCAATATATCTTACCAGGATGCCGAATCCATTGGGGTATTGTCGTTTGTTTGCTTTCTTGTCATGGGGATGGGCGGTATTCTTGGATTGGGGGTCAACTACATCACACCCGCTCCAAAAGTCTTCTTCTACGGGTTAATTTCTTGTGGTATGTTCACCAACATCAGCGATTTACCTATTGCTTTCATTCAAGGTATCCCACCGGTTGTTTTCGATACCCAGGCGATCGATAAAGGGGTGGCTTACGTTTGCATTTTCTTGTTTGCTGAAATGTTTGTGTTTTTCAATCTTGGGTGCAATCAGCTTCTCGGGCTAGATTTCAAGACCCAAGCTTCTCAAGATACAGATACAGGCGACGGGAGTATTGATGATAATGCTTCCACAGAAACTGAGAATCACATCCAAGCCTCCACTTCAGCAAGATCGCAAGCATCTAGCAACCTTAGATCTGTCCTGTTACACGCCTCTGCTGGAGCGCCCAGAAGAGTTAATGGACTCATTCGTGAATATAGTGAGGTCAATGCTGCTCCTAATTACCAAGGAAATGATATTGACCCATTAGATCAATTGAGCGTGGTGCGGACTCGCACCAGGCAGCTGCAGAATATTGCCGAGGTCGATGGAATTGAACCACGCGACTCAGAATCTTTGGAAGCTGCTGAGAGAAAATCATTTGCGGAAAAATACCATCTTACTCCAATATTGTTTGTTCTTCTGAACTTCAAACGTCCTGCTTCCATGTCGATCTTACTTGGGTTGATTGTTGCTATTGTTCCTTGGCTCAAAGCATTGTTTGTCCAGTATGACAATCATGTCGATTACCCAAATTCCCCAGATGGGAACCCTCCGCTCCATTTTATCATTGATATTACCACCCACGTTGGTAATGCACAAGTACCCCTTGGTTTGATCATTCTTGGGGGTACGTTAGGACGTGTTGAATCAAAAAGTATTTCCAAGGGGCTAGTTATCACCGCCCTTTGTTTGGCGTTGGTTAGATTGGTGATCTTGCCGATCATTGGGGTTACCTTGATGACCAAATTTAGAAATATGGGCTGGTTCCAAGATGATATGGCAATGTTTTTAGCGATATTGAACTGGGGGTTGCCCTCTATGACCACAATAATTTATATTATTGCGTTCTTCACCCCACTTGATGGCCCGTATGTTCAAATGGACTGCGTTGCCGTGATTTTGATGGTGCAGTATTTCTTTTTAGTCATTTCGTTTCCTATTTTGACTACCTTCACCTTGAAACACTCTTTGGGTTACTAGGGTCTATTTGTGTGTGTGTGATCTTTTATATATTTTACCTTACCATTATCTTACATTGCAATTTCTGATTATTTGATGGCTTTATTTTAAAACAATATCAACCTCGTGATGATTAATATATACTATATTATATATAGACCCAATATATCTTCTTATTATAGACCCCTCTGGCGATCTAAACGCACTCAGGAGATTTCCAGCGAATGAAATATATCAAGAAAACAAAAAAAAAAAAAAAAAAAATGTCAAGCAAATATAGGCGGCATTTACAATCAAAAATTTTGTGTTGGAACTCCGTTGCTCCTGTATATTAAGGAAAGAAAAAAAAATGATTGCTCAATTGTCTGGGACTTCTCGGGGAGCTGCCCTCGTTGGCGTTGGTTCTGGTTGCAACCGGTTTTTCCATCATTCTGTCTGTAGTAAATCTTCAATATCATCAACAGACACTTCAAGGACAAAGACAATAACAACAACAACGACACCGACTAAAGATTTGGAGTTTCCCCAGTTCGATACCATAGGAAACCCATCTACTTTAATGTTAATCCAGTCTCCGCCTTCTATTCCAGTCCATTTCCGTAAGGACTCGCTTGTATCACTCTACTTCCCTGACCAGAGCTTTGGCACCTCATCGCCGCTCAGCGATCTTATCACCAGTGAATTGAACTATTCTAGCATAATCAATAGTATTTTTAGTCTTTCGAGGCCAATTAGCTACCAAAAAATGATTTCTACCGTGCCGTTCAATGCAGTGATCAATGGTAATGGGCACGATTCAACTTTCAAAACTTTTTACAATTTAGAACTAGACGGTACTAGCGATTGGGCAATTCTCCCTCACGGGGCAATTCAAGCATACACCGGTTCGAATCTCATCATTAAAAATAAATTCCAGCCGGCCAAAGTTTCCAGAAAGCTTTGGAAGATTTTACAAAAAAACAAGAACAACACTGGCAGTACAGGGTTGAGCAAGTATCAACTTTATAACTTTATTTCGGGAAGAGGTAGTGTTGGCTTGGTTGGCAATGGTGAAATCATTGAACTTGATTTACAATATGGGGAATCAGTGGTGATTAACAAGGACCATTTATTGGGGTTACAGATTGATGGAATCAATGATTTGAATAATTTGGTATATCAAGAACCATTGTTGAATAATATGGGTACCACTGTCCCACAACTAACTGCAGGTGCTAGGGTCTCCAGTTGGGGAAAATTGAAAGGGTTGTTTTCTGCATTGAAGCCTGTACCGGCCGATTCTAAATCGGTTGTAGAGGTTAATATAACAAAGAATCGCCAAGTGGACCAATTTTTGACGAGTATAAAGAAGTTATCCCTCATCAGCTGGAATATTATTAGTAAGTCATTCAGTGGTATGGCGAAGTTTGGTGCAAACCTTATGACATCTGACGTCAAATATATTACGGTGATGGGGCCAACGAAAATCTTGCTTCAATCGAGTGCGAAGTCTGTTAGATTGGCGTCTTCAAGCTCGAAATTTTCAGCCTCAGGATTGGCTGGTACATTTTCGAGGTCTCTTCATAACACAAGCCCAGATACTACTGGTGGTAAAGCTGAAGATGCCGAGCTCTTGCCGGTGAAGAAAGAAGATATGTTGAGTTATGTTAGTATTCTGAATGGGAAAGCGGTATTTGAAAGCACTGAAAGCTTCCAGGAAACTGTTAATAGTATTGAGGCAAAGAATCCTAATCTCAAAAAGTGAATATAGAAATAGACGGGATTTTCAATTGATCTAATAATCAAAGATTGTAGAAGATTGTAAAAGAAGGAAACACCCATGGGATTGGAGTGTGTTGCGGGTGGGTGGCGGATCGATGGCGTATAAAATCTACCTTTTTTTTTTTTTTTTTGCATTTTCTGTTGTCTTTTTTTTTTCTGTTTCCTTTGAATGAGGGTTTCTATTTCTACTCAATTATTTCTCCTGTTTCTAGTCTTCCTTTTATTTCACAAATATTGTAACTTCTGGGATCAATTCATTTTTACTCAGCAATCCAATCAATTAGCAAATTACACAACAATGTCCATTCCTCCAAAGTTCTCTGGCTTAACCAAGATTGCCTCAAATTCTGCCACCGCTGCTGTGGCCCAAAACGTCAATTCCGTCGATATCTTTGTTGATTTCGTTTGTCCATTTTCCCGTAAACTTTTCGTGAAGTTCGACAATGAGTTGATCCCATTGATTTCCGAAAAGTACCCTAACCAATTCAAATTTATCATCAGACCAGTGGTGCAACCATGGCACGCTTTTGGGTCGTCCGTGACTTCTGAAGCCTTGTTGGCCATCAACAAATTGGCTCCAACCGAATCTTGGAACTTTACCAAAGCCTTGATGGAACACCAAAGAGATTACTTTGACACAGCAATTATCAACAACACCAGAAATGAACTTTATCAAAAAATCAGTAAGTTTGCTGTTGAACAATTGGACTTGACTAAGAAATACAACGTCACCGAAGAAGACGTTTACAAGGCTTTGTACATCCGAGAAAAGACTCCTGAAGAAAATGAGTACGAAAATATCAACAATGAAATCACCAATGATTTGAAATACTTTGTGAGATTCCACAGAGCCTTATCGGTCCATGTCACTCCAACCATTTCTGTCAATGGTGTCATTGCCCCATCAATTGAATCATCTACCTCGATTGAAGATTTGGAAAAGATCTTTAAGACCTATCTTTAATATTGAAAACCATATTTTACTTTTTTGTTGTGATATATGGGGAAAAATACATCGTGACAGAAATTGAATAATCTAAAATACCTTATTTTATTGTAGAACAGAAAATTAAGAGAGTTTCAATACACGTCAAACAATTTTTTTTTTTTTTTTTCTCCAAATATATTCTAAAAGAAAACTAAAATATTGTACATAACAGAACATAAAATCATCACAAATTAAGCAAAATAATAACCAAAGATAAAAAGAGAAGATTCCAAGCACAATCATCTGTAGAAATCAGGTCTATTTATATTTAACCCGTATTCTGACAACGCACTACCCAAATCGTCGGAAGTCAACACAATCTTCTCCTGCTTATTACTTCCTGAACCACTTCCACTATTAGCTAAAGGTTGTCCCGATACCAATGCTCTGGCCCTCGCTTGAGGGTTGGTACTGTTGTAAATGGCGCTGACCGATCTAATTCTCGAGTACTCGTACGCGTCAGTCGCGATATCACTGATGAATTTCTGGGTAGCAAGAGCCAAAATCCGCTTAATTCTGATATCTGAGCATTGTAACCCATTTTTCGCCAAGTAGAAATCGGTGACAGCATCGGGAATGATCGGGGCGTACTCATCGTTCACCAACTCAAGCACGTCTTTTAAACTCTTATCTTTTCTGGTGGTCTCTGGTAATGAGTCCACTAGCATCTTCGCAGGAACCTTGGCTTTCTTTGCAGCTTTCTCATTCTCACTTTTCACGGTTGACAGTTCTTGTTGTTCTTGTTGTTGTTCCTCGTGATCCACCAACTCTTCATCAACATCCATCTCTTCATCAACCTCTGCGAGGTTAATATTCAACTTCTGCGACATCCTTAGTAAATCTTATTATGTGTTTTATATTATGGAGATTAGATATCTCCTTGTGCCCTGGGTTTGTATTATTATTATTATTATTATTATTATTAATATATATATGGAATATATCGTGTGTGCCTTAGGATCTCTCTCTGATGGATAAAATTTAAAAATATTAAAAAAATCCGCCCGGTTACGCGGCCCTCACCGCGACGGTGGGAGTGATCCTGGGAACACCGGAAGGGAAGAACCCCAATCAAATAAATAAATAGACGCCCTCCGTTGTCATATAATGATATGGAAAGATCAAACAGCGTCGACTCATATTACATTTTGTTGCAACAATATTTCTTTTATCCAAACCACTAACGGTGGGTGATTGTGGGCGGGGTGTACGTACTTTCTATTAAGTGCGTTTAGTACTTTTGCGCAGTAGTAACAAGCAGTGGCAGCAGCAGCGGCGATCAATTTACTTCATCCTCAATGTTTTCGCTTATTTCCCTGTCTTAAAAATGGGTGTCGATATTGTCAATGGAAGGATACAAACAAGTAGCCCATCAAGCGGCTGGTCATCCCGGTGCCCTAGTGGATAGTTCCAGTGGAGAGCTATTCGCAAAGTTGAGTTGCCAACAGGAAATTGATTTTTATACTCAAGTGTCAGCTAAAGAATTGACCGATGATGAAGGACATGAGTACTTGGGAAGCAGCTTATACGATTGGATGCCAAAATTTTTGGGGAGATTGGATCAAGGGATAACAAAAGACTTAGAGAATAGCAGTATGGTGAACCAGCGAGAGTTGGAGCAGGCGAAACAAGACCTAGAAGCAATGTCTATCGGGGAAGACAGCAGCAGTAGTAATAGCCCGATGCCCATCGGTGATAAACCATACGTTGTGTTACAGAACTTGTTATTTGGCTTCAACAAACCCAGCATTATCGATATTAAGTTGGGAGCCAAGTTGACCGATCCTAAGGATCCAACAATTTCTGAGGATAAGCATCAGCGACTAGCCAAAGTGTCGACCACCACCACTAGTGGATCTTGGAACATTAGAATTTGTGGGATGAAAACATTTGATAATTACCCTCAGGCAACTGAGGCTGAATATGATCAGATTGTCAATGACCAAGATGTCCTGCAAGTTGAGGACCCAGAGGCGCCTCATAAGAACTACGTGGTATTCAATAAATTCTTTGGCAGGAATTTGACTACTGATAATATTAAGTTGGCGTTTAGACTCTTCTTCTTTGAGAATCAGTTGGATCATGTGCGCCAAGTGCAAGTGTTACAAAAGATGATTGATAGACTACAAGTGTTACATAATTGTTTGATAGATACTGAGGCAAGAATGTTCTCCAGCAGTATATTCATGGTGTTTGAGAACGATTTGGATAGATGGAACAATAAAGAAGAGGGATACGAAGATCCTTTAATTCGGGAAGACTTCGAAGATAGCGATGATGATGATGAGGAAGAGAAGGAAGAGATCTCTCGTAACAAGGGAGACACTGCACCTTTAAGCTCGTTAAATATGATAGACTTTGCCCATTCAAGATTAGCTCCAAAAAAAGGATGTGATGACAACGTTTTAGATGGGGTGGAAAATCTACTCAAAATTTTTGAAGAATTATTGAACGATTCGCATTCTTTCTGCAAATCAGGATGATAAAAAAAAATTTGATAAATAGACTCTACACATTGTACGTATTGTACATATTCAGTTATTATACTCGTAAAACAAATCTTCAAAATTTTTGAATTTAACTATAATATACACTAATGATATCTTCTCTATAACATCATTGGAGGGGCATTATTTCACAAAAGTATCCTTCCATCTTCTCCATCCTTATATGTATTGTATTTTAGTGTCTGTGTGATTTTCTTTTCTTTTATCAAAACACTGTTGTTGATACAAAATTCCATTATGATATCAAGACCTTCTATTCATCTTTTTTTGTAACTGTCCTCAAATACATCAACACAGCGTTCAACCAAACGAAAAATATTACCAATCACTAACCAAACCACTGGACCAAAAAAATACTAAATGAACAAAGAATCGGAAAATGGAATTATCTAGCTTCGAATTGCACCATTCTCTTGGTTCTGGCCTTGTAGATAACTCTGTGACCACATTCTTTACATCTGATAGATTCACTCTTACCCAAGGTGAAAGTGGCGGCACAAGAGGCGCAGATATATTTCACACCATAAGTCTTATGGTTGGAGAACCCACCGGCAGCAGCACTGCTATTGATAGCTGGAACGAAACCTTCTCTGCTAGTCATTTTGTTTAACTATATTGTCCTTTCTGACGATGGCAATAGATCGATTTTTTTTTTTTTTTTTTTTTTAATTTTGTGAAAAAAAAAAATATTCCTCTACGGATGTTTAGGTGTTGTGGTGTTGAGGTGAGTAGGTTCTCACGGGAATTTTTCTGGATGAGCGCCAGAACAATCGGATTCTTGACCCCCCATCATGAAGGAATGTAGCCAAATAGTGATGAGCACCTGAGAAATGATCGGGCTTCGACCTATAAGTTTGTCGCTGCTACTGCGATCGCGACAGGTTTGCAGACTCTACTCATCTTCCTCGACTCAACCACTGGATGGGAAACTTGAGGTTGGTCAAGAGCAATCAATCACCAATTCGAATTCCATCACCTTGGATCAACTATCGGATGAAGATATAAAGGCATTTGTTCCATATGTTGGCAAGGGATCTAGGTTCACAAGAAGATCCGTGGCCTATTATACCAAGAAGCTTTGGCCACCAAGGCATCAAGGTGATATTCCAGACAAAAAATTGGTTAGGTCGGATATCCTTTATGACAATAAACCAACCACAGAGGCAGCAAAGAATATGTTGACGGGGAAAGTGGTTTATGAACAGAATATGTTCGCGGCACAAAGTCAGTATACTTATGACATTCTTCGAATCTTGAATGAAATTATTCTGGTGGATGACTTACAAGAAGAATTGCAAATCAAATCTGCCAATCGAAGAAAAAATAGTAATAATGACCAACCAACGAAAAATCAGATACCAATACATTGCTATGAAGATATTCCTAGAATCCCTAATAACTTCAACCCGGTAACTTTTGAAAATTACATCCATACTTTAACCCACAAGAATTTCTATTACAAAAAAGCCTCGATGTTTGATTCATTAATTACTAGATTATTGAGAGAACTTTTGAGGTTGGATAATCCGAAGACCAAGCACTTGCAAAATAATATCAATATTTTTAATGATGTGATATACTTCCATTCAAAGAGAAAAGATTTGGCATCCATGAAGGAATATTTTTATCAGATATATCGTTTGAAGTTGGTGCCAAATACTAAAACTATCAATTTATTTTTGAACTCTTTGAGCCATTATAATTCATTACCACATCAGTATACTTCCCCAAGTTTAGTGACCCTTGGGTACTTGCAATGTTTACAAAGACATGATCTCAAGCCTGATTTGACTACTTTTACCTTGATCTATAACAATTTACCGGAATTTACATCGAAAATCATGTTGATAGAGTTCATGAATAAAAAGGAGATTCCAATCACCAAAGAGTTGCTCCGATCAGTTATTGGAGATTTATTGAACCGAATGACCCCAGAAAAGGTCATTGAATTCTTTCAAAGCGGTCAAAATGATTATACAATCAAAAATTTGGATACTATTGGAATCAACGTTTTGATATCGCAACTTTTAACCGAAAAGAAATTTGAGAAAGCCTGGAACTTTTACATTGAGTCGATTGATAATAAGAGTTACAAAAACATTAAGCCTCATGTGTTAAGCTTGAACTTATTTGTTCAAAGATTTGCCCAACATGGAAGAATTGACTTATGTTTCGGAGCAATTAGTACATTTGGCAAACAGTTTAGAATTTGGCCTGACATTGTGACCTATCATAATTTAATAAAATGCTCGGTTAAAACCGGATATCACAAATACTGGAGAAATATCATCAGAATTATTTATCATGAAGCGTGGGCCAAGACTTCCGGAACCATAATAGAAATCAGCTCATATTGGTTGACCCGTGCCAGGGCAAGGTCATTAACCGATACCCATAATAAGTCCATGTTACGATTCAAAGATCCATTGACGGAATTTGAGCTAAATTTAGCTCAAGAAATCAAAGAAAATGTGGTTTGGGAAAATTTGAAAATTATTGTTGAACCATCGTTGAAGAACTCCAATAATGATACAAAGTATCTTGAAACTGTTCAGAAACTCCATATTTTAGACAGCAAGCGTGCGCCTTCCAAGAAGAATAACGCTGCGGACAATGACTCTAATAAGAAAAAGCTTAATAATATTTCCCCAACTAAAGCTTTTAATGGGAAATCTAGTGTCATTGACCAACATCTTTTGGAGGACGTTCTAGACATTAATAGCAAGAATGTTGATAGGAAACCAAAGAACCAGAGTGGTAAACGTACGAGATACTTGAAGGATATCAAACATAAAAATATTGTCAAGTTGTATAGACGCAGAGTCGATTGGATTTTGAACGATCCTTCTACCGCATTGAAGAACACATTGAACAAACGAAAATTGATTGACGAAAGTTGAAATCCAACATCATGATGCTTATGACCCCTATTTTTTATATTTAATTTTTTGATCCTTATTTTAATTCGTGTTACCAATTTTTGTTAGTTTTATTTTATTACTATGTATATAGATGATCATTATGATTGAGGTGTTATAATGCTAGAATTTTCCACATTCATTTTCCGTTGTGATAGTTTCGTTTTTTTAAATTCAAAATTTACATTGTAAGGTATAGATATCAAATCACAAGTGTTTGGCTGAAAAATATATTAACAATATACATGTTCCTAATCGTACCACATTTTGATCAATTCTTCGGAAACTGCAGCTGGTGTCAATACTCCCAAATCGGTGATCAATGCGGTGATATATTCATGAGGAGTGAAATCCAATTTTGGGCAATTGTCAGCCATTTCTGATTCTTCTTCTTCGTCCGATGATACTTCAGTGTTGAAATTCAATGGAGAAACATCGATTTTCAAATCATCAGGACCTAGAGGGTACAATCTCACAAACTTATAGGATTCCGCAGCGACGTAAACTGGCTTGTTGAAACTTTTAGCGAGTAATGAGATTTGGAATGTACCAATATGATTGATGATACCCCCACTTTCCGCGACCCCTTCAGCCCCAACGAGAACCGTATCCACTTTATTGATGATGTACCCAACACAACTGTCGTAAATTAAGGTGGTAGGAATGTTTCTTTGTTTCAAAAGTTTGATGAATTTCACCCCTTCAGAACTTGGTTTGGACTCGGTTAACACTATTCTAAATCTAATATGGTTGTCGGCTGCATGTTGCAACAATTGGTATATCACTCTCGAAAACCCGTGTATAAGAATACAGTCATCGTCCTTGATGAAATTGAATCCGGTCTTGGCGATCTTGAATCTTGCTTCCTTGGATCTTCTCAAGAATAACTGACCATTCTCTACCAAGTGTTTTTTGCAGTTTTCCCAATCGCTGTACAACGGCAAGTTTCTCAACACAAATCGCGAGAACAAATCACAACCGGCAGAAAGGGATATTGAGTTGGAGATCTTGGTTTTTAAAGTGGTGGTGGCGATATCTAGTAGGTTGATCAATTCGGCTTGGGTAGATGGCTGCTTGGTTTCGATAAGTTCGACTAATGATTCAATGGCGGCAATCGGTTTCGATATTTCTGGATCTTCCTTGAGGAATTTAAGGTAGGTATTAACAATGTCGAATTCTCCCATGTTGGAAGATTGATCTGGTAATTCTGTGGCCATTTTTGTATTTTTATATTATATACCTTCAGCGCAAAGTGAGGGAGTTGTACACTATCATCTTCTCAGTGATGCTCACTCTTTAAATTCGGAAAAAAAAAAAAATCAAAAAAAAAAACTTGCCCGGATGATGGATGGTGGGTGACCCCCCTTAACAATATCTCTGTAGAGGTTATTTAAGAATCCTTGATAAACACAAGATAGAAAATCGTCAGTAAATGGCTTCCTTTGGAAAATAGTAGCTCTTTTATTATGCTTGTGCTTGATTATATGGCCCTTTTCGGGACTGAAATCCGAAATCTGAGGAAATGGGGCTAATCTCTCACTGCATGAACCGCTGCCAACATGAAAAAGGAAATTGGTTGCTTCCCAAAACTATTGTTGTTGATATGAATTTAAGGACCAAAGTTTGTCTTTATCTAATGCTTTTTGTCTTTAACTAAAAGTTTTGTAATCTTTATTATTTGTAATAATATGAAGTGAAAGTTTTATTACTTGGGGATTAGCTTTGGTCAATATCATATGATATGTTTTGAATTATTTAAGCCCAAGCCTTATTCAAAAGATACTTTAAGATCAGAACATACTCTATAGCATTCTTTTCTATTCTTCTTGAATTCCAATAGAAAAGGAATGTCATTGTGTCAATAATGATAATAGTATTGTTATCATTGATGAAACAGTTATCATCTATTCGTACATTTTGACATCACTGGTACTCAAAGAATCGTAAAATCTACGACAATTTAAAAATAAAAAGAAAGAAGAGCGAAAGAAATGATCCAAGCTTCTATTTGAAAAAATACCGTAGAAATCAAGGTGATTTGGGAATTAATTGATTTCCATTTCATTCATCGGCTTTTTTTTTATTTTTCTTTTTACTTTTTACTTTGTACTTTTACTTTTTTTTTTGTGGCACAAATTTTCTCTGTCAACATGAAAATTACAGAGGATTTACTGAAATTCTTGTTTGTTTCTGTGTCATCAAATACAGAATCGCTGAAACACAGGCAAAACAGAGACAGCAAAAACAACAAAAAAGAAAAAAAAAAAGAAACCCCATTCCCAACTGCTCAAACGATGAGGATATATTCTCTTGACAGTGCTTACTTCATTATTTTTTTGATCACTTCCTCTTTTGGAGGAGGTGTAGAAGCTCACCCATTTCAATGGGGAAAAGTAATATCGTCATATACAGCGGAGGAAAATTCAAAAGCTTCTGAGTTACAGAGACGTGGATTGTTGGAGATATTCAAAATAAAGAAGTCAGCTGAGGCAACAGCCGAGGCGAATGGACATTCGGTAACTATTTCCAAAACAGCCCCAACTCCAAATTCCCTTGAAGCATTCAACGATTTCAATAGCCACTATTACAAAATCTCTCCAGAACCAGTTGAGCTGTATGAAATAGGAAATGATATCGCAGACGATCTAGAGCCCCCTCAAAAGAATACCTCTGATAATGAGAGTGACTTTGGCCATGCTGTCAAAGACAATGAAAGCTCAAATCTGGTTCATGACAACAAAAGTTTTGAACAGTCTGTTGATAAAGCAAACGAGGACAAGACCATCTACAACCACATTACGGATCTATTTGATAAAGAAGGCCAAGGCCCAGTAGAAGCGAGTAAACAACCTCCGAATGAATCAGAAGAAACTTACAGAAAGGGATATCTTGATGCATTACGTGATTATGGGATCGAGGAATCGATAGAGTTTCGGAAGAGTAAAACAAAAAATTTAGATTTGACGATGCAACATCCAAAAGACCCGCAGGTTAAAATAAACTATAATAAACCAAAAATCCCACCAGCGTTGATAACTAATGATAATAAGTTTCAAAACGAAGAATCTAATGAAGTCATTGTTGATGAAGCATCAAGCCTTAATAAAAAGGTTCACCTCGATGACCCAAAGGAGGATTTAGCATATGAGCAATCAAAACAGTCTACATCAACCTCTTTGAATGATGAAGAATCGAATGAACACAATGTGCAGGATAATCCTGATCAATCACCAGATGATGAAGTGATTGATATATACTCCATCGGACTCGGGGCATCTAATAATGATAAAACAAAAATCGAAAGTGTGAAACTGACGGTTTCTAATGATGATAACATATCGGCAAATGGAACAAAGATTTCAAGAAAGTTCAGAAAAGACTACTTTATCTATGCAGTGATTGCCATTTTGTTTTCCATTTAGGTTAGTGATATTCATGTCAATTTAAATAAATTCTAATAAAATAATAAAATTACATAACTTCTTCTCCAAATGTCAATTAATTAAACCGATTTTTCTTTATTAAAAAAAGAAAAAAGAAAATTAGAAATAAGACGCAACACAGAACAATATAAAATATAACAAAAAAGAACAAAATGAAAAAGAGCATATGAGGACCCAAAATAATAACCAACCGACCAGATATCAAGAAGTACTGAGTAGAGAAAATCAAATCATAAAATTTCATGACTAAAACTCAAAAAAAAGGGGGAAAAAAACGAAGAGAGTTTCATGGAATGAAAAAAAACCGTTAAATAATCATAAAATAATCGTAAAGTATAAGGATTGGAAATAAATAAAAAGTAAAGCCAATAAATAAGGTACATAAATATTCCAGTTATAATTTTTCTTGTTCAAGCTTTTCTTCCATTTCATTACAATTTTTCATCTCATTGGCTTGGGTTGCGAGTTTTTCATTCAATGAAATATCATTTGTGGAAACAGCTTCATTCCCAGCAGATTTTTTGGGAACGCCATCATTCTCCTTCTCACCTTTTAAATTCCGTAATTTTTCTATTTCTTTTTTTTTCTCTACATCTACCCAGTTATCCACTTTTTGAAGATTCGAATCGAAGATTTTGATGATGTTAGCAAAAGAGTCAAGTGACTCTTTCGCTAAAATGAGAATTTTCCGATTAGTAAAGTTTGGATCAATAGAGTGAAACTTCAAGAAATTACTTCTGGCAGATGGCGTCGGAGAAGCAGGCACTGCCGATAACGAGGAAGCAGGTATTGCTGATAACGAACAAGCTGCAGGGGTGCCCATAGGGAAACCAGTAGTTGGGGTCATCACCGGAGAACCAGGAACAGAGCTCATAGGGGTGTGATATTCTTCGATATCTGTATTAAGGGCTTTTGAAAGATTTTCTGGGAGACGAAGCAACACATCACGAACACTATCTCTTGCAGGTTCAGGCAAAGAATTACCAGCGAATTTTGAGATCACATCAACCGCTTTCTTGACGGTGACCACAATATCACGCTTAACTTGTTTCATACCGTCCTTTTTTTTGCCTAATTTTTGACGTTTCGAGCTTCTTGAGTTTTGCAACAGAGGGCGATCGTTGAAGCCAGATTCTTCTTCTTCATCATCATCATCAGATTCTGCACCACCACCAGCTAAAATTTTTTTTTCCTTTTCGGTGATCAAATGGTGTAGATTATCGACACCGTTACTAAGTCTATCGTTTGCCAATTTAAGGATTCTAAGAAGCACTTTAAGGTTTTTCTTGCTTTCAATCGATACGTTCAAGTTCCAATTTTGAAGTTTTTGCTGTTGGGATTGAATATAACTAAAAGTTCGTTGGTTTTGCATAGTGCTATTGTTTATGAAGTTATTTCTAATCATGGAGATAGAGGAGTTAGGGAATCTTTGTTCAATTCTTTTAACAATTGGCATGGCTTTCTTTTCAACAAATTCCGCACCCACTTTGAAAGTTGGAGAGTAATCTTTTGAAGATTGGTAATAGTTCGACACTTTGTTGAAGAATTTTTGTTGATAATTTTTGCCATCTTTGTTGGCATGGCTATTACCATTTATTGTTGTACCAAGGCCAGACACAGTTGTTATATTAGCGGCGGACGTTGCACCAATCTTGTTGTTACCATTAGGCGTTACCAATAGCGGAGCGCCAAGCGAGTCCATTGAGGAGTTCTTTAATTTCCCAAGAGCTTCGACTGCTACCATTATATTCTTATTTTCAGTGTCATGAGCCATGCTTTTCTCAGGGACATCCTCTACATCTGTTTCGAGGGAATTCAAATCATTCGTGGCATCATCATACTCATCATCGAATATATCCTCGCTGGAATCAAGATGGCGCTTTCTAAGATTGGACGTCGATCCTGCTGCAATAGAAGTAGACAGGGAGACATCAACACTGGTCAAGTTAGATTGATATACTGACATATTCGTGCGATTGGACATGACTAATCTTTTATTGTTTTTGGGTCTTTTTTTTTTTTTTTTTTTCTTTCTTTTTTTTGAAGGAGCGGGCAAAGACAATTGATCCAGTTTTTCTTTGTTCAAATGGTGCAAAAGAAATTAGTCAAAAAGCGGGAAAAAAATAAATGAAAATTGAAAAATTCAGTAGATTTTTTTTGCGATGTTCTTCTCCCAATCTTGTGATAATCGACTAGATCATATGAAAGCTTGTAAAGCCCTCATCACTAATTTTTATTTTATTTTTTTTTGTTGGAAAAACATGTGAAGAAATTCGGTTTTCCACCGGTTTGCGCATCATGCATCATCGTGTGTATCAACGCATGTATCATACATGTAGTTTTTACAAATATAGTCGTATAGTAATGGTAATATATAATAATATGCGAATTTATGAATAAGTTAATACAAAGAAAAAGTAAAACATTCACTAGTCCTTCTTACTTCCTTTCTTGTCATGGTCCAAATAAATCCCAAGCATATACGCAAAGCGAATAACTACCAAGTCAATGGCCATGTTAACACTGTCTCTTGCCAAGTCAACTTTACTCCCGCTAACTTCGTGCCAGGAAATCGGAATCTCCTCAATGACAATCCCCTTTCTTAATGCAAGAATGAGAATCTCTACGTCAAAAATCCATCTTTCGTTATGCATATATGGGAAGATATTTTTAATGGCTGACTTATTGAACAATTTGAACCCACATTGAGTGTCCCTAACCGATCTAATCCCGAATATAAAGAGCAAAGAATGGAGAGAGTACATCAAGAAGTTTCTGATAAATGAACGCTTAACGACTGCATCAGTGTTCACCATGTGCGCTCTAGAGCCAATAGCCACTACCGGAGTTTCTTCTGACAACTTTTTCGACTGATGTTTTTCTACCCCTTCAATCAATTTTAAAACATCAGAGAACTTGGAAGCACCATCAGCGTCGGCGAAAATGGAGTATTTGCCTCTGGTATATTGCAATCCGTGGGTCACTGCTCCTCCTTTACCCCTGTTTTGTTCTAATTTAACAGCTCTGAAAATACCTGGGGCCAATCCGTAGCTCTCAGCAATTCCTAAAGCATATTCAAAGGTTTTATCCTTAGATCCGTCATCAATTATCAATATTTCAAAAGCATTAGCTAAATTCTGTGTTTGGGTAAGGAACGCGATGGCCTCATCGAGCATAACTTTCAATCTCCCAGTCTCATTGTAGCAAGGGATCACCACACTGAGTATGATGTCAGACAGCGCTGGACTATTTGCATCTGGTAATGGTAAAAGTTTTGAAAATTCCCCCTTTTTAGCAGTGGTGGTAGTATAATATAATTCTGATTTATAAGGTTTTCTAGGAATGTGGGCTAAGAATTTGAAGACACAATATACCTAAAAAAAGGAACTAGTTAGTAAAAGAAAATTTAAATTTCTCAAGGAAGTGGAGCAAGCTAATAAAACTCACCGCAAGTAAGCCTGTTAAAAGGACGCCGGTTATAAATAATATGACATTTGTCTGTAATTCTAAAGGTACTATTCCCATAATGTATCTTCTTTTCAATAATAAAAATAGAAAAATAAATAAATAGAAAAGATAAAGAAAAAGGAGTTGAAGAGAAATGAAATAAAGTACACAAGGGCGAATTGAAAAAGATACCAATGACCAGCACCACAGATCCCGTCTCGACAATGACCAATATTCTATCTATTCCTTGATGAACGCTGGAAAAGATAGTGATTTAAGCGGAAAGTCACCCATCACCATTCTTTCATACCGTGGCCCAGTCGTTCGGTCTTTGTCACGTGCAAGGATCCTCGCTTTAGTGCCACGCCTTTGCACACAAAAGAAACAACATAAGCCCCACCACCCATCACCAAATTGTAATGGAATTCCGCTGCCACAAAAACATCGTCCTAAAAAAAAAAGTCCTTCCTCGCTGACTCACTCTCTGCATCAACAACCATCATTACAACAATTAGCACCACTTCCAATCTGGCTGTTCGTGGACCATCGCTCCATAACCTGCGGTTACGCAGCCCTTGTAAAGTAACCACCGCCAAAATTTGATCCCAAACACACAATTTGTAGACACCAGTCGCGTAACATCTCTTCTCTAAGAGCAAACTCTTAAATAACATGCTGCCGGCCATAAGTGAGTATCCCAGTTATATGATATAAAAATATATACACATATATTTCATGGTGTATATATTCATACCCAGTTGGTACTTGTAAATCCCAGATCCAAACTAACATTGTTAAGAATCCTCATCGGATATGGATTGGGCCAAAAATGTCCCATGCAAAAATATCACGATTTTTGGGTTTTGTAAATTTGAAAACAAGGGTTGTGCTTTCAATCATGGTCGTGTTACAAGTGATAATTCCCAAGAAAAAGATAACACCGAACCAAAACCAACTCAAGGAACTATATCGAGTGTAAGCTCCGCTGAAGATTCCAACAGTGGTAGCAGCACCAGCAATAATGGTAGCGCAAACAGTAGCAATGGTAATGGTGTCAAATTCAATCCTGATTCTATGTCCTTCAAGCCGGCAACGCAATCAAAGTTCCAAAAGCTCTCTGCCAATCTCAGTGATATTCCATCATTTATTCCTCTGACAAACTTGGCGTCAGCAAGTGTGGAATCTTTCCATGAATCACCTTCGTATGAACCTGAAGGTGGTGTATTGGGAACCCCAGAAAAAAATTTTACAAAGCTAGGAACAATGGCGTCTTCATATAACTTTGACAATCCAGGATTCCAACCAACCGGTAGTCCAGTTATGCATAAATCGTATTTGAAGCTGTCAAATGCTGCCATCCCTTCACAACTGCCATCGTCTCAAGAACAGCAGCAACAAGCACAACAACTACAACTACAGCAACAACAGCCACCAAACCATCAAAAACAACAAGCTGGATCCTTGCAAATGCCTTCGGCGACTCCTCACTCTCTACTGCTGCCTATACCCCAAATGAACCATCCGTCGTTGCCTATTCTGCAGCCTATGACTCCAGTTGATCAGATGATGATACCTCCATTACCACAAGATCTTCAGGCATCTGTGAATCAACCACAGGCACCATCTTCGCATACAGGTCCATCATCACAAATAATTAACCCTTACTCATCGATGCCTAGCCAGCCTCCTGAAATGTATTTTACCCCTCCATCAGTTAGTTATCCCCTTCAGTACCATTTATATGCTCCAACTTCCCATGGTTACCATCGTGGGAATTATTTAAGCCCTAATGAAAGGGATTCTCACTCGCTATTCATTCCAAATGATCTACGCGAAACACTTCTTAAAAAGAACGAGGCAACTTTACAAACAATTCAGCATTCAAACTTACCAGAGTATATTTCAGTTTTCCATACCCTTGTACCACTAGATAAGACTTTGAAGAAAAGTATCAAGAGTTATGGTGTTCCGAATTCCTTGTATAAGGTCTTCTCGAACAAGGACGGAAACCCTTATGTTTTGAGAAGATTAGAAGGTTTCCAATTGACAAATGAAAAATCATTATCTATTATTAACCATTGGAAGCAGGTTTCAGAAGATTGTGGGAATATCGTTAAAATAAAAGAGGCGTTCACCAGTTTGGCTTTTGGCGACAATTCATTATATTTTGTCCATGATTTTTATCCGCTTGTTAAAACCCTTAGGGAGGCTCATCAAGGTAAAGTGAAATCGGTGCCGGAAACATTACTCTGGGATTATATTGCACAGATCACAAACGCATTGGTGTCGATCCACTCTAAAAACCTTGCTGCAAGATTATTGAATTGGGATAAATTTATTGTTACTGGTGCGAATCGTATCAAATTCTCAGGTTGTGGAATTTCAGACATAATTAATTATGACCAAGATCTGTACAAAATGACACAGTTGGATTGTGCGAATAGAATTGAGTATTACACCTATTTACAAAAGGATGACCTAAGGCAATTTGGAGAATTGATTGTGGAATTGATTCGCCAGAATAATGGGTTAACTACATCAAGTTTGGAACCCTCGGTGATTGATAGTTTGAGTTACTATTCTGATGAACTTAAACTGGCAATAAAATATCTTCTTGGTTTTGAACATGATACGCCAACGATTTCTGAATTTTCTAGCAGGATTGTTTCACATATTCTTAATACAATGAATCAACTCCTGGAGGCTACCGACACTTTCGAATCTACTTTAGCGAATGAAATTGAAAACGATCGTCTAGTGCGTCTTCTTACTAAAATTAATTTTGTCATTGATCGTCCGGAATTTGAGGGTGATTTGTCATGGTCAGAAACCGGGGAAAGATATCCAATAAAATTGTTTTATGACTACGTTTTCCACCAAACAGATCAAGAAGATAAACCAGTGATGGATCTTGTACATGTCTTGTCGTGTTTGAATAAGTTAGATGTGGGAGTTGATGAGCGTGTGCTATTGGTGAGCCGTGATGAAGGCAGTTGTATAATTGCCTCCTATAAAGAGTTGAAGAATTGTATAGACTCATCATTTAGGGCGTTATCAAAACGTTAGTAAGAAATAGAAACAAAAAAAAAAAAGAAAATAAATTTCTGAAAATAAAAAAAAAAAAAATAAATAAAATTAGTTGATACTAAATCTTAATTTTTACTACTTGTAGCTTTATATTGAAGACTTCTAATACTGTTTGTCACTCTTTCAAAATAGATATGGAGGTAAGCACTCACACATCTGCATGTTGGGGGAGCATTTTTGATAGCCAGGGCTGCGAACCAGAATTCAGGCCGCCAAACTTTGGAAAACTTGGAAATGCGATCGAGCATAATGAATTAACCATGTGCAACAAATTTGATATTGGATTTTACTGGTGGCGTTATATATGTGTTGATATATATACTCCTGAAAATATTATTATATCATATATTATAATCTATTTTTTGTGTTAACAATGTCTGACCCAAGTTCTATTAACGGTAAGTTTTTTGTGATCTTTCCATGTTGCCACCAAGAATTTATGGACTGGCCATAACAGAAAAAAAAACAATCAACGCAAACTCCATGATCATTTCAATTGTAATAGATTTTAATGAGACTTGTTGGAAGAACTCGTCAAAACTGCCCTGGATGAATATATGACTTTTTTGTTTTTGTTTTGGAAACTTATAACTAACCTCAATCTTCTATCTAGGTGGTGCTGCAGTGGCAATGGTTGGTAAAGATTGTGTGGCAATTGCCTGCGATTTACGTCTCGGTAACCAATCATTAGGTGTTGCTAATAATTTTGAAAAAATATTCAACTATGATCACACATTTTTGGCCTTGACTGGGTTAGCCAGTGACGTTACAACGTTGTCTGAAGTTTTCAGATTGAAGACCAACTTATACAAGATGAGAGAAGAAAGATCGATCGAGCCAGAAACTTTCGCTAATTTGGTGTCTTCCACCCTATACCAAAAGAGATTCGGTCCTTATTTCATCGGACCTTTAGTGGCAGGAATAAATTCTTTGACTGGTAAACCTTTTGTATGCGGGTTCGACTTGATTGGGTGTATAGATTATGCCAAAGATTTTGTGGTTTCTGGTACCGCTACAGACCAGTTATACGGGATGTGTGAATCTTTATACGAGCCTGGCTTGGGCCCTGATGACCTATTCGAAACCATCAGTCAAGCCTTCTTGAGCGCTGTCGATAGAGATGCTCTTTCCGGTTGGGGTGCAGTGGTTTATGTTATAACAAAAGATAAAGTTACCAAGAGATTGCTAAAGACTCGTCAAGATTAATGTATAAGCCTTTCGTTTGTTATTTATAAACATGATATCTTCTTTTGTCTCCAGGTAGCAAAATAAATTGTACGATTTTATATTTTTATCCTTCTTTTCTGATCTCCTTCTTAAAAAAAATAATAATAATAATGATGAAAAAAAAAAAAAAGAAGTGTAATTGATTGTAATTTTAAATCAAACCAGATGAAGATATAAGCTTACAAGCTTCATAAATGAATACAGGAAATTCCAATTATATTGCACCAAAATTGTAGAAAAAAATGACAACAAAAAAATAAAAACTTATAGAGATTGATAAAAACAGCTAAAACTAAGCTTTGAAGATTGAACATTGTTTTCAACCAAAGTATCGATACTACTTAAGATCATTTCTGGATCGGTTCTGGTTTTGATGACTTTCAAAATAATCAAGTTCAAGTTGGCAGATGAAGTCTTACCCAATTTGAAATTTTGATTTTTGCTGAAAACTTTTTTGAAAAACTGAATATCGATTGCAACTTGTTGTAAACCGCTGGTAGAAAATTCAGGAACGAGCTTGAAATTATCGTACAATTCGGTGGCAATATGGTTTTGTAGTTCATGAATAATTGTGTAGATCAAATTCTTGGATACCTTAGCAATTGTAGAATGAAGAATGACAAGATAAGTCAAGCATTCATAGATATGGTTGCTAATCTTCTTTGGGGCAACGGTTGTATTCCAGTCTGATTTACGTTCAGTGGATGATATTCCCTTGGCAATAATTTTACTCAACACTTGTTTCTTCAAATCGCAATAATTGTTGAATGTGGCTTTTTGTAATTTCGGTAACAAACTGGCAAAAATATCAAGTTTGCCAACAGACTTCGATAACCTAGTATTAAAAGTTTCATCATAAAACCTAATGATCTCACCCAAAGTTCTATCTTCCAATTCAATAAAATTATCCAAAGTCCACAACTCGTACAAATCCAAGGTGGTGGTTTTTGTTTCCATTAACTTTTCGCTATCACTATCAACGGTTTCGCCTTTATTTTCGTTGGTGACTTTTTTCATCATTGAAATCAATAAAATCTCTAAATTCTTCAAGAAAAGATTTTGGATCGAGCTGAAGAACTTATCATTTGGGGTTGTGAAAATCTTGATATTATGATCTTTAATTAGTTCCTTATTATGATTTCCCAAGCTATTATCAATGAATATTATGTCATTCAAATTCTTGATGACAAATTTTTGATAAATCAAAATCAATTCAGATATTGTCAACGAGCTATCGATATCGTTGAACTTAATATAATTAGTTTTGGCTTCATTAACATTACTGACGATTAGTTCATTGGAGTTCACCAAATCTTTCTTGATATTGGTTATATTATAGTCCTCCAAAGTGTTGAAAAATGAAACATCATTGGCCCAGGTTGAACAAATCCCAATAATGAATTTCTTTAAAACTCTGGAATACGATGCTTTCAAAGTTTCGATTGCCTTGGTCGATATATTTAAATTCCCGAGATTGTTGTAAGAAATGAAAACAGAAGTCATGAATTTTTCCAAATATCTAATTGTGCTAATGGAATTAGCATAAGGGGGAATGAAACCGTAATATTGAGGAGATTTAATTTCATAATTATCTTGTGTTTCAGAATTAACCCGAGTCTTAAGCGATAAATCCGACAAATTATCACGGGTAGTGTTCAAAAACCTTTCAAACCCTTCACAAACCAACTTGATTAGCTGTTCTCCATTTTTGCTGATCCTCTCCTTTTCATAACTCGCCAACTTCAAATGTACAGCAGATTCATTTTTGTAACCCTTTGGCAATGTGGATTGGATCTTGTTATTTAAAAATAACTCACAAACATTCCAATACTGCCTCACTTTGGTCGAGGACAGTACAATAGTATCATCAATCAATTTTTTAATGATGAGCCACATCTCAATAATTTCTGGACAATCGACTAATCCATGTGAGAGTTTATTCAATTTATCGACATTTGTTGATGTAGAAGATTCGCTTTTACTTATTCCTTGTAAGTAATAAATGAACGTGATATCGGTGATATTAATAGTTTCCAAAATGTGAGTTTGGGTAGCCTTAATGTTTTCAAACAATTTCTCGAAATTTGAATTGATCCCATCCACCAAACTATTGAACTGAGTATTGATCCAAACAACGATTGGATTATCCTCCACTCCTAATTCCAATAATTTGGAAATAATACTGACATAAGCATTGTCAGAAGAGTTAGTATCCGCCAATTTTTCCCATAAATCTTTCTTGTATGAATCCACAATTGCCTGCACTTCTTCCCAAACTCTATCTAATAATTTTCTAGTAGCAATCTCTAAAGAGCTACTCGTTGATGAAATAGAGTTCTCCATCATTGCAAAATACATATCCCTACCCTTGTTGTAATTAGAAGTTAAACTATCATAAGCATTATTTTCAATGTTCTTCATCAATGTTGTTGGCAAATCAAACAAATATCTGTTTGATTCAACCATTTCTAATGCGCTTTTCAAATTATTTTCTTTCCTTTTATTGTCCACGATTGGTTGGATGATCGCTGAGGCTTTGGAATTGGCCATGGTCAAATTATTCGATAGTTTTAATAGAGGATTCTCTTTTGCCGCATGATCGTCAATACCATTACCACCAGCTAGTAATCCTGAAGTTTGAATTTGATCAAAAACACTATCTAAAGATGACTTGGACTTCACGAATCTAATGAATTCATTTTTGATTAGCCCTCTCAATTGTTGGGATTGCTCAGCAATGCTGTTTTCCAAAAAATCTAACGATTGATTCAACGTATTGAAGCTATCAGCATCATGAAGATGTTTCAAGAATAACAATGGATTGAAAGATTTAGAGCCGACCAAATAATTCTGTTTCAGTGGATCATCATCGCTTTGAATAATTCTTTTCTCTTGTAAAGCTCTGCTGACAGAACTAAAATAACCCAATGGATCCGGTTCATCAACTATTTGTTTCACAAAAAATGTGCTGGAATCACTTAAGCTTTTTAAAATCTCGTATGCTTTATCCACATCCTCGGTATCTGCTGGATCATATTCGAACTCTTTTGCTGTGGAGTTGTTCCACGACGTTGGGTTAAGAGTGTCCAATTGGTAATATTTCAAAAGCGTTTCATCATCGGGCTCCAAAGAACTAGATGCTGATCCAGTTCCACTGACATTGTCTGATGAAGATTTGTAATTTGTTTCTCTTGTATTTTGATAATTTTTGCTACTAACTTTATCATTGGAGTGGCTATTAGGATTAGAATAATTATCCAAATGTCCTCGGCTGCCATTATTATAATTCGATCCACCGTTATTACTATTGTTGTAATAGTAACCGTTGGATCTTCCCCCTTCGTAGGAGTCGGACGAGCCCCCATACGGGTTGTTTTGATGATCTCTGTTCCTATAACTCATTTCCCCCTCCACTTTTTTTTCCCTAGCGAATGGTAATTTCGTTGGTTAGTATTCTTGTGGAGAGTTTGATCTGTAAACATTGAGGTGGTCTACGTTTTGTGGTGATGCAAACTTCCTACACGTGACAAGAGGCTTTCATTTTTTGGGGGGGAGTTTTTTTCTGTATGGGACGGACGACCTGTGGTCTGATTGCTGGGAAATAATTGCTCATATACCACTAATTTCTAGCTCGGGTTTTAGGATTCACCTACATTTATCGTCTTTGTGGCCAATCTATATATCGCCACAATTTATTTTCCATTTTGTTTTGGGTGACATTCCAGCGAAATCAACACTGCAAAACAGCACACATCAGCAATGTCCTCCAGACTTCCTTCAAGTTTCGACGGTGAAGAACTCGCTGATCGGTAAGTTGGTATTTAGTAGTTATATCTTCGTTCATGGATCATTACTAACCTTGCCATGTTTTCAGCGATTTACCATTCATTGACAGGGTATACAAGCATTGCCGTGAGCAACCATTTGTGCCTCTCGGAGCTTTATTGACCACTGGTGCAGTCATTTTGGCCGCCAAATCAATAAGAACCGGCCACAGAAAAGATGCTCAAAAATGGTTCCGTTACAGAGTTGGTTTCCAAGGGTTCACAATTCTTGCCTTGGTAGTTGGTGGTTGGTACTATAATACTGGTGATGGATCTAAGAAGAGAGAACAAGAAGAAATTCTTAGAGAAAAAGCCAAAATGAGAGAAAAATTGTGGATTGAAGAATTGGAAAGAAGAGATGAGGAAGCTAAGATGAGAAAGAAGAGAGCTGAGTTGGCCAGAATTAAGAGACAGCAACAGCTTGAAGAAGAAGAAAAGGAGTCCAAATCAAAGATTCTTGAAGAAGTCAAAGCTTTGGAAGAAAGCAAAAAATAGATAATGGATATATTTATATAAATGAGATGGATCTTGTGTTTTCTGATTTAGCTATCTACCTCCTTGGGAAGTCTCCCCTCCCTATACTTTTTGTTTTTTTTTACACCCTCTCTTCCTCTTTCTCGCTTTCTCTCTTTTCTCCCTTATGTAAATATTTATATACTTTAATGTCATTTAGTGTGCATTCTTTGTCTAGTCCCCGATTTCCAGTTATCTAAAGAAGGTTTCTTTCCAACAATCAGGTTATCTGCGTAGTGCATATATCAATAAATCGTGCATTCTCTTTTTGGAAAATTTCAGAACTTCAAAGGTTGGGACTCGGCACTACTAAGCTTGAGATTAGCATATTTTAGAATATCACACATAATGTTTAGAACCTCTTTATTTTCAGCCACTAGAAGCTTTAGCTCTAGCGCTTTCCGTTTACAAAACAGTGCGTTTTTCGATGAGTTTGCCGTCATTTTGAAGACTGATTTGAAGAAGAGCATGCTCGCAAAGGATAATGCTAAGTAAGTATTTACATGTGGGATATTTTATCATTATTGTATTGATAATACTTCATTTCAATGGGTTTTGCACTAATGAACCAAAATGATTATTCATTTCGAAAACTAATGTGAATAGAAAAGAAACTGTCAAGATGCTCCGTTCAGAATTGAAGAACTTTGAAATTGACAGCAAGGGAAAAGAAAATAATGAATTCGGGATTTCCAAGGTCATTAATAAAATGATGAAAACCAGAAAAAACAGTATTGAAGAATATTCCAAGCTTGAAAGACAAGATTTGGTAGAACATGAAACTGCCCAATTGAAATGCTTGCAAGCCTACCTTGTGCAACTTCCAATTGCCAGCGAAGATGAAGTCATCAGTAAGATCACCAAGTTATTGGAAGATAAAAAATCCAGTTTGAAAGAAGATGAAAAGATGCCTCTTGCTGCTGTAATTGCCAAAGAATTGGATTTCAAAACTTTGTCTGAACAATGGAAAACTTCTGAAAAAGATATCAGAAAGAACTTGTTTATGGTTTACAAACAATTGAAGCTCTAATTCTTGACACCAAAGTCCCATTTTTGTTTGTATATATATTGATGAAAATTGATAGCTGTGTTGCTAGCTTGTATATAAATAAGCAGAATATGAAAAACTTAATGAATGAACATTGCATTCTGCCTTATTAATTTTTTCTGGAGAAAATGGTTTGTTTCCATAATAATGTATAACCTGTAATATCTAACTTTGCAATCTACAATTATCCATGGCTTCATGAAGCCCCAACTAAATTACTCTAAGAATTATGAGTTCCGCATTCGCTTTTGTTTGGGGGTTGGCAATTCAATGAATGCAATATGATAAACTTTTTTTTATTATTCTTCGTAAGCATGAATTGAAATAAGTATGTATAAATGAAAATGAAAGCTAAACTAAATCATGAATTGTATCGCCTCCTTTTGTTAACTTGGTTGCAATTATTAAGCAAAAAAAAAAAATTAAAAAAAAAAAACCAAGCAAAAACAACTTCCTTTGGGCATCTCTCTATCACGAAATGCATTACCAATAACCACATAATGCTAAATTATTATTAATTGTTTCTTTCTTTCTTTATTTCATGGTTGGAAACTATTGCAAAGTTAGTTCCATTGATAGACATTCTTTAGAATATAAAAATACAGTTGACTTGTTTTTTACAAAAAACAAGAAAAAGAAAAAGTAATCGTCCTTCTTATACCACCTTTGGAAAGAGCAATCTAATAACTTTAAGCTTGGACATTACGGTAACCAACTGGGGATCTGAAGATAGCATCACCTTCGGCGTAACCTCTACCCAAACCAAAGCCAACACCTAACCACACTGGGAAAGCTCTTCTTTTGAAAACCAAGACAGAGGCCAAGACACCACAACCGAAACCCAAACCAGTCTTCACAAGGGTGTTTGAGAGAACGACATCCCACTAAAGTGAACTATATTAGTAAAGATCCCAAACTTTGAAAATTTCACCACCTCATTTTGTGCAAAAACCAACACATAATCATGAGAATGATGACCAATGGAAAATTGAACGTACCTTGTCATTCAAAAGTTGTTGGGATGGAGGGGAAACTTTCTTCTGTGTGACTTCAGACATTGTGTACTTTTGATATATGATAGGTGATTCAAACAACTGATTCTTAAAGTCTCCCGTAACATTCTCATTTGGTTTCTATTTTTGTTGAATAATTTTGTTCGCGGAACAGGGGCTCGTGACGAAAATCCTGTACGCTGGTTGGTCGGCCCTGTTTGACCGGGAGAATATTGAAGGGCCCACTATGGCACCATCCAAATATGGCCGGCAGCTTCCCTGATGTATTCGAAACAAGCCAGCAGCTTCTGCGTGATCCGTACCGGTAGACTACGGAAATCTTGTCACGTGCTGGTGCTTCCGAGGCAATGGTTTTCCAAAACGGAAATCTCCACCGCACCACCTGTAGAGATGCTTCTGAAACACAGAGGAGCATCGTCGTCTGAGTCTGGTCCCACCTATAAATACAGTAGCCGTTTTTTCTGGTAATTGAAGCTGCTGTTCTTGTTGTTTTAATTTTCTGACTCTTCAGTGTTTATTCTTATGCCTAGTTCACAGCGCTCCAGTTTGATTTATCGGCTCTCGCTCGTTCCTGGCATATTTATCTTTCTTTGGATCTGTTGGGCATTATATTCTTCTGATTTGCAATATCAAAACTCAATAAAGGGTACTGCTGGTTTTAACAACGATATCATGTCTGCAAAATTAGGTAAGACTGTCCACTATTATAAGTCCATATTGGCTGGACCTAAATACTCTTCTTGGTCTTTGTTTTCTGTTTCAAATACCAGATGCTCGGAAAACCTTGGCTTGTTTTCTTCATATTCAGTAAGATTTTTTGGTTCTAACAGTCAAAATTTAGTACCACCTCAACAGCCTCCCTCATGGAATGACACCCCAGAGCAAATCCTCGAAAAAACCAAGCGTTTCCTCGAAAAAGTGAAGGAGCAAGATGATTCGATAGCAGCGTTATCTGAACCGACTCTTGAAAATTTAATCATTCCTTATTCGCAATGGGAAAATGAAAGATTCAGAATGATCAACTATTTGACCTTGTACCAACATGTTCTGACAAACCCAGAAATCCGTAATGCCTCCACTGAAGCTGAAAAGTTGTTGGATAAGCAAGCAATTGAAAGTGGTTTACGTGAAGACATCTTCAAGAATGTGAAAAAAGTTTATGAAGATAATAAGGACAATGATTCGTTGGCCCCAGAACTTAAAAGGTTCATTTCCAAGCTCTACAATGCTTATCGCCGTAATGGGTTAGATTTGCCAAAAGAAACTAGAGAAAAAGTCGAAAAAGTTAGCAAAAAATTATCGGAGTTATCTATTCAATTCAACCAGAATTTGGGCGAACAAACTGAATTCCTTTTGTTAACCAAGGAAGAACTCGAAGGTGTTCCTGAAGATGTGCTTAGTCAATTTGATAAACAAGATGACAAATATAAAGTCACCTTTAAATATCCTGATATTGTTCCAACCTTGAAATACTCCAAAAACGCTGCTACCAGAAAGAAGGCATTTATCGGTGATCAAAATAAAGTCCCTGAAAACGCCGAAATCTTGAAAGAAGCCATCAAAATCAGATTAGAACTTGCACAATTGTTGGGTTATAAATCATATGCCGAATATATCCTTGAATTATCGATGGCCAAGACTGCTGACAGGGTCATGGAGTTTGAAAACGACTTATGGGATAAGTTGAAACCAAAAGCCGCTGAAGAACTTTCCAAAATGAAGCAATTGAAATTGCAAGATTATAAAGAGCGTGGATTGAACATTGAATCCGAAGAAGCTAAAAACTATTATATTTGGGATCATGGATATTACAACAATAAACTTTTGCAAGAACAGTACAAAGTGGATGAACAAAAAATTAGTGAATATTTCCCATTACAAAGCACTGTGGAAAAGATGTTGAAATTTTATGAGACTTTGTTCAATTTGAAGTTTGAAGAAGTGACCGATCCAAAACAAAAGTCAGTTTGGCATGAAGACGTTAAACAGCGTTCTGTTTGGAAAATGGATGATTTGAAAAACCCTGAATTTCTTGGATGGATCTACTTTGATTTGCATCCGAGAGACGGGAAATATGGCCATGCCGCAGAATTTGAAATTTGGCCTGGTTATTTCGATGAAACCACTGGTAAGAAATCTCGTCCGGTTTGTGCTCTTATTTGTAATTTCTCTAAACCATCCAAGACCAAACCATCGCTCTTGAAGCATAATGAAGTAACCACTTTCTTCCATGAATTGGGTCATGGGATCCATGAGATTGTCGGTGACACTCATTATGCAAGATTCCATGGAACCGCCACCGCCAGAGATTTTGTGGAAGCGCCATCTCAAATGCTTGAATTCTGGACTTGGACTTCTGCTGAATTGAAGAAACTTTCATCCCACTACATCACTGGCGATCCGCTTCCTGAATCCCTTATTGCCAGCTTGGTCAAATCCAAACATGTCAATGGTGGCTTGGGTAATCTCCGTCAATTACATTTCGGTTTATTTGATATGACCATTCATAATACTCACGATGGTAAAGCTGATGTCGACAAAGCTTGGAATTCTTTGAGAGAAGAGGTGACCCTTTTAAAATCCGGTGATGAAAATGTTAGAGGATATGGATCATTTGGCCATATGATGGGTGGTTACGCTGCTGGTTATTATGGATATTTGTATTCCGAAGTGTTTGCCACTGACATGTATTATACATTGTTTAAAGAAGATCCAATGAATACCACCAACGGTATTAGATACAGAGACACTATTTTGAAGCGTGGGGGATCTCGTGATGATTTAGATAATTTGAAAGAATTGTTAGGGAGAGAACCAAATTCCGACGCATTTTTGCAAGAGATTGGGATCAATAAGTGAATATGTATGCTTTGTTATTTTTACCCTGATATGTTTCAATAATTATTTAAATCATGACTGTACAATATACTTTAAGCGATTCTATTTATCTTATTTTAATGCATTATAGTTCTTCCTGGTGTTCGTTTTATTTTCTTTCCTTTTGAGAAGTCTAAAAAGAGACTTTTGATACAATTCAAAAATAAGAATAACAAAGTTTTATTGAAATATCTAAAAGAGACTGGAGAATCTAGAACAAAGAAGTGAGAGGGGGAAAGCTAAACAGTTTATAGTAACACAAAAAACAAAAGAAATAAAGATAATAAAAGCAGTAGTAATCAGAAATGAATATAATAAAAAAGGGCATAAAGTTGTTGACAATCTCAGAAAGCAACGCATAGTTTTGATATTTTATGGAGAGAGGGTGATTGCATGTCTTGGGGACAATCTTCTGTTTTTTGATGAGCCAGTTGGCTGAACGATGGTTTGTCTCCTTGATATGGTTAATTCCTGAAGGGTGGTGGCCGGATTGAATCTGTTGCGCTTATCGTACACATGTGTCAAATTACTTTGAATGGATGTCGAGCTAACAACAACAACAGCATCACTATATACCTCTGAGGTGGAATAACTACCATCATCAGAAGAAGTGGTAGCAGCATCACTATCATCAGTATATACATCTGCGGTAGAATAAGTGCTATCATCAGCTGTATTGGTGGCAACATCATCAGTATAGAAACTAGTACTGATAATATCATCAGTGTACAAACCAGTGTTGTTAGTATCATCGACATCTTCATTGAAGACTACAACTTTGTTGACGGTTTTGGCCACTGGCAATTTCTTGTTCTTGATGATCCGTTGCAATCCAGAAATGTAATTTAATCCGTTAGTGATTTTTTTCGTTGCTGAAGAAACTTCCCATAGAGTGAACCCTCCAAAATACTCGAAATTTCTCATTTCTGCAGTCCGACTCTCGACATCTCTGATATCCACAATATATTCCGAATCACACGCGGTACACACTCCAATAAAGATCTTCATCTTATTAGGGTTTCCCGAACCATTTTTGGTGAAGTTCGACCAGGTACCCCATGAAGAGTTGAAGCCGTTATCGTTGGATAATGCGCAATCAGGATTATTATAAAACTGAACAAACACAAAATCGACTTTAGCACTGGTGTCGGTCAATAATGCACTGGTACCTTTATCTGGATAAGGACATTGTGGAGTAGCACTAATGAGTAAAGTCTTGGATGTCCAAAGGGTACGAAGCTCAGCGACCATTGCTCCAAGACCCCCGGAATTACTATTCTCAATATCGTAATCAAACCCATCGATTTCGGCTTTTCCGAACGGTTTTGTGACGCTGGGATCAGCTTTTGGATGGAAGGTATTATAAATCACTGAGGCTGCAGCACGTCCCTCTTCAGCGGTGCTGACCCCATAGCTCCCCAACGTAGCATCTCCACCAAGTGATAAGAACACCTTGATCCCGAGTTTCTGACAAGTTTTAATATCTTTTTCGATCTGAGGACAAGTGTTTCCTCCACAAGCATTACCAAAGTTGTAACTGACAGCAGTGGAGTTCCAATTATTGAGAAACGAGATTATCACAATCCCCATATTCTTTTGTTTGCAGTACGTGGCTAATGACTCTTGATTGTCACCTTGACCCCAGTACGCTGCGACATTCTTCCCATCTTTACTGTACATCTTTGTAGCAGCAGACGTTTGAACAAGAAGAAGTAATGTCAAGCCAATTGATATAAGCTGCTGATGGAATTTCATTTTATTTGTCTTTTTCTGCCTCTTCCTCGGGGTTTTTTCTAGTGCAGTTTCTTTCCAAAATGCACTGTAGCTAACAAAACAAAAAACACAAAGGAATCCTGTAGATATATATAGATAAATGTAATAATATGAAACTATATATATATATCATACATAATTAGTTCACTTTTGGCTTTGCAGCTTATATACGCCAGAGAGCCTAAAAAGTGTCCGAATCTTACTTGATTTTACTATTTCGTAGTAGAACAGCTGCATGTCAAGGAGAATGCGCATCACCTACCAACTGTGAGGAGCCCACAAACAGAAAAGCTGGGCTTTTACCAAATCTGGGTCACCTCACCTACGCTGTGGTAAACGGGTCTCAATTATTACAATCATTACCAATTCGAGAAGTTCAGGGACAAATTCCTAGACACTATCACAACGCGGGTAACGAAAATTGATAATAATAGCACTGATAGGCTTGAGGGTGTCTCAGCATTAACCCTTCCATAGTATTACCATTGAAGATTAATTTTACAAACATACTGGAAAATGACATCAAAGCAGTATAAACAGGTAATATTAAGCAAGAAACAAACACACACCCCCAAAAAAATAGAAAAGCCAGAGGTTATAAAGATATTTATGATGAACTTTCAAAATAGTAACAGCAGATCTAGAAGTTTTTCATTATTATTTTTATTATTATTATTACATTTTCTCCATTTTAATCTTTTTTGCGAGAAAATATTTTTTCATAGACCAATTGAGTAATGGACTTTGGGTATAGCAATAATAAAAAGTCCAACAATTCAACGAAAATCTCGGTGCGAAGCCCATGAATTTGATCTTCTGTTGATTTGAATTTGGCCAACTCTACTACATCAGAATCAATTTCTCTCTTCGTATCCGCAGTATTACTGTTTGACTCCTTCCATGCTTGCTCGAACGACTCCACTTGTGCATCTGATCCCTTGAGCTCAATCACTTGGGTACTGCTGGTAGTCAAAGAATTATTATTATTATTATTATTATTATTATTATTATCCTCTAGCACCACGATCTTTGTAGTTTCTGCATTATCACTAGCAGTTATGGTGATTGGTGCGGTTTCAAAACTGCTAGTATTGTCAGGCTGTTCCCGATGCTTTCTGGCATTATTAATAAAGCTTTGCAACTTGTACAATTTCACCACTTTGAACACGAGAATCTTGAGCCGCAACGCGAGAATCACTTTATCAACGATTTTTAAGAACCGTCTCCAGGCTCGACTCCTGGTGCTGACAAAATAGTTCATGGTGAAGGAAAAAACCTCGAGTAAATTGATAATATTTTCCTCGGCCATTTCGTAACTTTCATAAGTCCAAGGAATTGACTGAGAGCGGCGAATTATTGCGAAAATAAATGGAATCCCAGAGTGTTTCTTCATTATGGAAAATAATCCGGTTTCCGGGGATTCAAGAGGATTATTGGTGGTGTTAATTGGTGTTGTAACATTATTATTATTAACATTATTGCTAACGCCATTTTTCACTCGCGATCTTTTCATCGCTGCCCGTTCTGCAAGCTTTCGTAAATGTTCGACCTTTTCATCATCCATTATATCACCTCACAAAAACACAAGTACATTATTTTGGATTGTTTCCTTTGATAATTCTTGAGGGCCCTTTATATTTTAATTATCGCATCAACTTTTTTTTTTTTTCCATCGATGCGCACGCGAGCGGGGTGGTTACAGCGCCCAATTTTTCGGGTGATAAAAGATAAGGTCTTCTTTTGTATAAATATATGATCATCAGAACAGTTCTTTGTTGTCATATATCATAAATTGTAGAGAGAAATCAAATGAGTAACAATATTAAACAAAAAAAAAAAAGGTCATAGAATCAAAGAATCAACAGGAATATCGATCAAGAACATCAAAGAAAATATTAATAACAATTGGTAAAGAAGATAAAACAAAAGTTAAAGAGAAAAAAGAAAAAAGAATTAACACATAAAACATGATGGACAGAACACAAAAAGCAAGATATCAAAGAATAAACAAAGCCTCAGGAACAAGTACCAAACAGGACAAAACCAAAATACCAGTAAACAAACAAGGAAAAAAGGAAAAAAGGTAAAAAGAAAACAGGACAAAACCAAAAAAAGACGGGAAAAAATTAACAAGGATGAAGAAGAAGAAGAAGAGCAGTAGTTATTCCCTCTGGTGCTTTGGGGTCAAGTAATCGTTATAAAACTTTTCATCCTCATAAGCACTAAGAAATGCCCCAATGGCCCCCAAATACCCTTCATGGCGTAAGAAATATGCCTGTTTTTCTCCTTGTGACCAGAAATTGATGGCATAACTTAAAGTGATGATAGTTTGCAAATGATTCCTAATAAAAGATCCTGCAAAGAAGATTTTTTTAAGTTTATACTTCGAAGCTTGCAAATAAGCGATTTGGCCAATATTGTTACTGACCGCATAAAGAAAAGATTTGGAAATGTCTGATTGGCGGAATTTCGATAATCTTTGGAACTGTGAAAGCAGAGGATAAACATTTTCTACCTCCTGTTGATGGTAATATCCATTGTTATTGCTAGTGCTATCGCTACGCTCGTTCGATGGAGTTTGTGGTGATTGCGATGCTTTGATATCATCGTTGTATTGGTTATCATCTCGTCCTGTGATAACACTGGCACTGTCTTCACTAGAAAGAGACAAAGCACTAGTATTGTTGAGCCCATCATCGTACTCGCTTCCGTAAACACTTTCATCGTTTTTATTGTACCCGCCATCCATCTTCCCGGTGACAGTTTTGAAAACTTTGCCAAAACTTGAGGCAATAGTGGTTGATTTAAGACCAATCTTGTTGTAGCTTGCACCATAAATGTCGCCAACCAACATGTCAACATTGGCATTATCACCATTAGAAGCCATTGTTAACATGTCATCATAAGTCTTTGCATTTGTCAAAAGTGAAAGAATCCCCCAAAGAGTCCCGCCTCCGATTGAAGACCCACCAATACGAATAAACGACCGAGGTCCTGTGACTTTGATCATCGATACCCCCGAACCGATATTGACTAGAAGATAGGGATAAATCGAGTCGGCTAACTGTTGTTGATCATTGTCGAGGAAATTGATGTATTTTAGTTTGCGCTCGTCTTCAATTTTCAAGTCGGTGTTGTCATCGTATACGAACACTTCGTTGGGAATGTTATGGATCAAGAAGTTCAAACCAACAATAAGACTTTCCATTTCATCTTTGGCTTTGATAAATGGGGCGGTGGCGGTGTGACGATGGTTGATTGTGTCGTTTTGCGGATCGTTTTTTGATAGGTGTAACTCTTGAGCTAATTTATTCTGGAATAAGATGGATCCTCCACCAGTACCAAACACACTAATTGCATGATTTTTGAAATTCCTTATGTAATATTCCATGTCTTTTGACCGATCGATTTGGATGATTCCGTTTTCAATTTCTATTGTGACGATCAATCTTTGGAGATAATTGATGAATTCATTAATTTTTTCTGTTTCGATCTTGAAAAACTTCAACATTCCCCCACATTTGTCGTCATTTTTGTTTTTGGTAAAGTAGGCCACTTTGGCCAAAGTCCCCCCAATGTCTATTCCTATATGATGGATTAGCTCATGTTGGTGGGGCAAAAAGATGTCTTTTTGTTTATGGATTCTTCCGGTGGAAGTAGATGCCTTGATTGAAGGGTGATCTGAGAGGTGAGCGCCGTTGACATTGAACAGAGTCATTTGAAAAGAATGGTGATTATGTATAAATATATACACGCATATATCTCTCTGTATATGTTTATATATATAAATATATATACTTATTTTATATGGTTATGTGTATGTTGACAGGTATGATTCTAAGCAATATGGTTTTGTTTTATTTTATTTTATCTTTTTCTTCTTCTTTCTGTTTCGGATAATTCAAGTCATGATCAATTCTTATAGATTGGGATCGACAGCTACTGATTCAAGGCTCGTAAAAAAAAAATCCTAGCACAACACCCAACAACATGAAAAAAAATCTTGAGAAAAAAAAAATCCTAAAAATCAGGGGGGGGAATGGGAAAATTTCATTGATTACTAAAAATGTTATAAAGGTACCATAATAAATGAGACGATGAAACTGCCCCGTATCCCTGCGTAGTTGTTGAAGAAGGATGTAACTATTCCTCCTCCTCGCTATCGTTGTGATGGTGGTTGAGGTGTTCCTTGTACGGGTAACCATTTACGACGTACACCGTGTACACGAGCCCTGGGATCGCCCCGAAGAGGCAAAGCGGGACATTAATCGCCACTGGATGGATGGACCGATGGAGCTGCTCAGTGGTGATGATGATGATGATGATGATAGTAATGATTGTTTCAGGGTTACTCACAGTCGACACTAATGCCTCGTTTGAGTAGCACCAGTATGGACGGCAAAACTACCGTGATGACAACCGCAGCCCAGTCTCTGGAGTGCATTGCTACCAATGATTGTGATTGATTGATTAATGGAAAGAGTGATAGTATGTATTTTGTTGTATTATATTATATATATTCTGTGGCATTCTCCTGCTTCCGTTCCCGAAGATGTTACTTTTTTTGTTTATATAATCTTCCGGCACTCAAAATGACTAGCAGCAACCTCGTTGGGCACCGCACAGTAATACTCAAACTTCCGCATTTGGTTGAACAATTCCACCGCTTCATATTTCAATTTTAGGCATCTAAGACATGTCAGTATATCATCTCGAACACTGTATTTCATATATGTATTACTCACGTCTTGCCTCCTTCTGGTTTTACTCGGCAAATAATGCTGTTGGAATCACCTTTTTGCCCATCAATTATGTATAAACCATTGGGCTCTTCCTCAATAAAGTCTTTAATTGTTGTTGCGTTGTCATTGAGATTGCTACTACTATTGTGACTCACAACATGCGACTCCTTATTCGTAGTTCTGAAGGGATTCCACATCTTCACTAATTACGTGGGTATTCGTCATTAAATTAATCATTAAACAGTATAAAGAGAGGCTCATTCGTACCTGCAGACATGGAGAAGGTGACAGACCATATCGGATTTTGCTATGCGGAAACGTGATTACTATATGATTCCGGGATGGTGGAACATGATAATTGATAACAAAGGTGATGATAGATGGTAAGTAAGTACTCATATATGTCCAATCCTTCAGGTGGCCCTAGTGCTCTGTATGACACTGAGTATCTACTAATGATAGAGACTTCAGTATACTAAAACAAAGGTGAAACAACATATATAATATTTTGAACTCAATTATAAAAGTACTGATAAATGATAATAATGATAATAACAAACAATTTTTAAAGCTTTCAAATGAAGGAATGATATTGGGAAAAAACAACTCAAATTGATAAAGTTGAAAAAAAAAAAAATTAAACTTGATGAAACATTGTGTAGTTTGTTCAAAAGCATAAATTGACCAAGTCTAACTGTCTCTATTACTGCGCTTTTAATCAAGAGAGGTGGATGATAATAATTTCCTGACTGATTCACAATGAAATATGCCACATGATACCAAATAAATTCCCTTTCTGGTGTGGTATAATTTTAGCATATGATACCCGATTAATTAATGAATCACCCGCAGATTATTTATTACTTTCTACCCCATATTTCAAAACCGCAACAAAATATCAACCATAACTCATTTGGTGATACTGACAGCCCAGTCGAGAGTCAAATGAGTAGTCTTGTCATAATCGACAAATTTAGAGGTGGCCTGGTAAGTACCTCTAGCAATGAACCCAGATGGGGCTTCCATCTCAGGCAATGTCACTTCATAGAAAGGCTTGTCAGTAGTATTTGGTGCGTAACTACCCAATGGTTCTTCCAATTTGTCAACTCTGATACCTGCTTTCTTAATCCCTTGCAAGTACTTAATCCCAGTGATGATCTCATGTTGGACCTTAAACTTGATACGTAAAGAGTAAAGGGACTTTTCTGGAACCTTGAAAGGATTCGATGATAATGACGCAGCCACACCTGGTTGTTCAAGGTTGACAACTATTGGAGCCTTTCCATTCACAAGCAAAGACATCTCCAAGACAACAACCTTACGGTTGTCACCAGGAGCCACAGGCAACAAAGAGCCGGTGCTAATACCAAGAGATTCCTTCCATTTCTTAAGAGATTCATCGTTGGCATCCAATTGGGCGTATTCTTCAAGAGTCTTCTTTTGGCCAACATTGTAGCCTGGGGTGTCTTCTGCAACCAAATCGTCGTGACCACTCATTTTATTGTTGGTATTGTTATGGGTTTATTAGGTTCGTGCTAACTTCTTGGAAGCTGACTTTAAAATAGAATGTTACCAGGTATTCGAGTTTTTGAAACGTTTTCCTTTTTTTCCTAACAAAAAAAAAAAAAAAAAAAAAAATTGGAGTTTCGAGAATGTTCTGTAATCCCAACACAATCCTAAGTTTGACCTTTCTTTTTTTAGTTTTCTTTTCTTCAGAAGAAAACTGGTGATCAAAAGAATAGCTTTTAATAAATATATAAAATATTTCTCATAATAGAAGGCAGCCAATGGGATTGATTGAAATAACAGATACTGAAAGTCTATGAGGTGTCAGTTTCTCGTGGCACGTGTGATTTATGCGAAACCCTTTCTATCTCCTTGTTCCCATCCCAACATGAAGAGATCACCAACAATCATAATATATTTCGTCTTGTAATGGTGGTACCTGTAATTGAATAAAAAATTATTGTATATTTTTGCAATGTTAAGTTTCTTTCATACCTACCTCTGATGGCAAAAAAAAAAAAAAGGTGCTTCTTAATAAAATATTATCAAAAATTATACGTTGGTAAAAAACACAGATCGTAACTAGTAGTACTGAAAAAAGTATTTCAAATATAAGAATTAATATTATCCTCACTTAATTTTAAAAAAATGAAACGATTATCTAGGAATATTCAAGAGAGAGAAAAATGATAAGAGGAAGAGGCTATGATGAATTTGCTATTCCTCATTCCAAATTTTGCAGCTAAGTAGAAACAAAACATGAAAGAGTTAAAAAAAAAGAAGGAGAAATTTCCTGAGAAGAATATATTACAGCTAACTTGATTCAATGTATTGATTGTGTTTCTGCTGGAAGTGAAAGTTTATAATACCTTTCCCAAAGTGCAAAACGGACACGTAATTTTCACCCTGCAAAGGAAAGCAATTAGTTCAAATAATATTGGTATATGAGCTAAGACTGTTTGAGTATTGTCATTCAAATCGATTAAATAACTCCATTAGACTTTTAATTTGATACTAGTTGGCCCATAAAAGAACGCTCTGAGTCGCCACGCCGGCCCTTCATTTTGGCTCTGGCTTTGAGGAACGCGAAGCACTTTCCAAACAGATTAGCAAACAATGCTTTGAATTACTACTGAAGGTATACCTTGATTTTATTTGAAATTATATTAATTCAAACTTGTAAGACACTTTAAAACTTTTCCTTATTTTCTTCTTTTGTTTTCTAATGCTAACAATATCAGCAGTTTCCTATTGTGATAATTCAGGAATGTTATAAGATTGTAAGACCTTTGGTTTACAAACATAACTATTGTAAATGTGTGTTTTTCCTTAATATTGTGTTTGATGTTATTTCATTATTAATCATTGACTGCAATCATTAAGGTTTTAGATATATAATAAAGTCGACCAATGTAAACAAATTGAGGATCATTAATTTTTCTTTATAATATAATTCTTTCATAGATAGCGAAAACTTGAATATATAACCAACTCATCTATTTGAAACATTAATGAAAGTCATTTTGTATGCTTATCAAATCACATATCATATTGTCTATCAAAAGAGTAAGTATTATATGACCGTCAACTTAGAACAAGAAGTATTGTCAGAAAACCTTTAACCAGGAAAGGATATATATAAAGAGAAAATGGAAGCATAATATATGTAGCGAGAACAATTATCAGATTAACAAATTGAATTATTTTACCAGCTACAAATACAATGCACAAACAGTGTATGAAAGCTTTCTAAAACAAAAAAAAAGCAAACTTACTGAATTTTACGTTTTTAAAAAGAAAGTGAATAGAGAAAATAAACTATATTACAATTATCCATATGTGGCTCTATTATATCATGCCACATGTTTCATTAAATACTCAAATGCCCCAAAGAATACCATGCTATTAATCACCGACCTCGTAACCGTCACCCCTAACCCACGATACATCCTCCTCGTTGGCAAATGAATCCTGGCTTTCACTTTAGTTTTTTCCAACCCATTTTGTTGTCGAATAATATTTGACACAATATCTCGCTGAATCAATGATTTGTTTGTATCTATTGGGAATACCACTGCCCAGGTGAGAATCCCTGAAAGTCCCCCAGCAATAGCGATGGAAATTGGGCCCACTGGTATTTTAGTACCAGAAATATATCCTGTTCCGTTGGCTATTGATTCATTGATCATCAATTTTGTGGTTTCGTATACTGCAAAGTACAACCCGCTACCCACGAGTTCTCTAAACATGTGGAGTTTCAACCCCGAGTAAAGTCCGATAATTCCTTCGCACTGAATGATCTGTTTAGACACTCCAACCACCGTTCGAGGAACCGTTACATTCAACCCCAATTTCCGACCTTCGATCATCCCGATTTGTGAGTAAAGTTTCGTGAACTCGAATGGACATGAGAATAATGTTACCATGACCCCGGTGAATGATCCGGCAATATATGTCGTGGGAATATTTGCCAATATCAAGTTTCTGTGGCTGGGCGTTCCTTCATTGTTCTTGTGGTTTTTATTGGATGACGACAGAACAATTTGCTCTTGAAGAGCGGCTACTTGAGGCTTCGAGTAAGTATAAATGCTCACCGCCAAAGACTTGGAACAAGCAATCGACAATAATGGGGCGGTGATCCCACGAAATAACCCTGCTACACCTTCGTGACGAATCGCTTGCCTAAGACAATCGATTGAGCCGCTGTACTTATGAGTCTGCATTCTAGTTTTGATGCTATCAAAGGGGAACCCCACGATGGTCGACCCCAATGAAGCCCCACAGGACAATATTGAAGTTTTCCAAGGAGTTAATGATTCAGGAAGCACAACCAATGCTTGTGACTTATCAATCTCAGAAGTGATGGCCGGAAGTCCCGGGGAAGTTAACGATGACTTGACGTATGTCATAATTGAATCATTCTTGAGCAAATGCAATCAATATATCTTGAAGTATGTGTGAACCACCAGCTATATTTGGCCAGCGATTGTGGAGATCTGTTCTACTTGTATCAGAAAAAGAAAGAAAGAAAAAAGGAAATGCAAATGGTTATAAATTATGGCTAGATACCTCTCAAAAATATTCGCGACCAAACTTTCATGAGTTTTTTTTGGATATATCAAAAGTTCATTGGCGGACGGAAAAACTTACTGCGTATATATTTTTTCTTGACTGATTTTTTTTTTTCCGTCACCAGCTACCATTCATTCCTGCGTACAAATTACGTGACCACCCTACTACTAATTACAATAATGAATTTCACTTAGCATTACTGGCTTTTGCGAAAAAACAACAACAACCGCGGCTTCTTTATTAAATGACAATCAAAAACCAATAACAATGCCAGCTTCATCACTGTGTAATCTTAATCACGTGCATGTTTTTTTTTTTTTTTTTTTCTTTCTTTTAACTGCCTTTTTGCTATTGTATTGAAAACGCCGCTGTTGTAAGAAATAAGGGCAATCAATGGGTAGACGTTTAACTTTAATATGGATGATGAAAGTGGAGCAAATATTGTAACGACCAGGCCACATCATAAAAGAGCACCAAGCATCAATTCACAGCTGTTTGTGGTTGGCGGTGGCTCGACAGGAGTGACGTCTGCGCAAGGATCTGGCGATGATGACCTGGAATCGGCGTCGTCTTATGGCGCTCTGAGTGATTTGGGATCAGAGCTAGGAAGTGAACAATTGTCAAGCTTCGATGCCGCAGAATACTTATATCGATCGTTACGTGATGCGGTAGGCAATAATCAAAGCATGTTGGACAGGGCGTTAGTGACGCAAGCACAAAAGTGAGTTTTTCAATGTGATGATGAAATAAAAAAAAATGTAAGCATATAAACATATAAAATACGATACACTCAAACTAACATCAAATATGATCAGCTCTGGTATTCTTAAAGCAAAATCGGTAGAGTTGCAGAATCTTGGGTCTGAGCTCAGCTCTAAGCTTGAGAAACTCCGAAACCACATTCATGGCTCAACACAGGGATCAGTACCTGGGGGAACGGCAGTGTCCTTCCATGAGTTATTTGGAAGATGCCAAAAGAATCTACTCTGGTGCGAGAAGCATCTTGCATCGCTTCAACAACACGTCAATGATGAATATCCTATTGAATATACCGAGGCACAGGATCAAGTTATGTCACGTACAAGGTTCACGGCTACGGACTCTGTTGATTTGGAAATAATGCAAAAAGATTGAATCATCATATCAAAAGAAAGTGTCTTTCTATTTATTATTGGTATTTTTTCATTTAATGGCCTTTATATTGGGTGTGTTTTCATGTGCTCCCCCCTCCCAGCCCAATTCTATAAAGTAAGTTAAGTCTAGTATTCCTAAAATGAGTGTAAAGAACAAAAAAAAAAAATTACAGAAAAGAAAAGAAAATTCCTATTTTAATGATTCAATTTTGGTTCATTCTCAGAGATTCTCCATCATTATTAAACTGGGGAAAAGTTGAAATTCTGCATGCTCTTTTTGGTGCGTGCTATGCGCACACCGTAAGTCAATAATAAAAATTTGAAGTTTTTGGGTCGAATAAAAAAAAAATGCATACAATCATCGTTTGATTGATTTATCATAAACTACCTCACCACACAAACTGTCATGTCGTCTGCTGCCAAACAGATCCTTAAGAACAAGTTCCAGGCACTTAGCAAGATACGGTCTGAGATCTTTGGTACCAACTTTAATCCAGAAGGCAAAAGAACTGGGGCCAAAATACTACGTCAACGTCTTGTGGGACCAACCGTCTCGAATTATTACAATGATCCTAACTTGATCCAGTTCAGACATTTGAAAGCAATTTACCCACAGTTTGACTTTGTCAATGAGGAAGAGGAATACCGTCTTACAATGGTGGCAGCGTATGTATATTTTTTGAGACATTTTTTTTTTTTTTTGATTTTCATTTTGGTTCTTATTTTTACTAACTTGATATTTAATAGACGTAAAAGAAGAGGTAAAGGTGCTCCAGCTAAGACCAAAGGAGGTGATAAGAAGAAGAAGAAATGAGGAGAGGGTTTTTTTGGTTGGCTGAACATTACAATTAAAATACGTTTCATGATATGAAGATTCTGTACATATACAAACTATAATACAAAGTTATTATCTATTCTAGATGACTCAGGAAATGTAGTTCTTTTTTAGTTCTCCGAACAAAGTAGAAGCCTCAATGGGTTTCATTGGTAGCATTAGATACAACAGGTGGTAAAGCTTGTTCCTAGAAACAGTGATAGGAATCCCCATCAATAAGCTCTTAAGGGTCGAAGAGCTGAAATAATATAATTTCAACTTATCCCATAATGAAATATAGGGGTGGAAAATATTTTTGAATGACAAAGGTTCGCTTTGAAGTTCCAAATAGATTATGTTCCCTTTATCATTGAAAGTGCCATCCATATGTGGTGTTTCGCCTCGCATGCCCAATCTAACTTTCTCATCCTCCTCAGCATTATAATTATAATCATCATCATCTTCATAAGCATCATTATCGTCATTATCATTATCATTATCATTATCGTCGTCATCATTAACATCATCATTAAAACTATCATTATAGCCAACTTCCTCCTCATCGTACTCATAATCCCCTTCCTCCTCTTCCTCCTCCTCATCATATTCGTAGTCACCGTCATCATCATCATCATCATCATCAGACTTTTCTTCTTCAGAGCTATAATAGCTCAGAATTTTACCATTCAAATCACCACTATCCACATAATCTAGGCTTTCGTCATTAATAAAGTTCAATAATTTGAAATTAATTCCTCCAGGAACTCTAAATTGGTCTTTGATTCTCAACAACACTGCAAAGATAGGGAAGTGATTTAAACAAGACAATATAACTTCCAAGCAAATGACGAATATCAATACAATCAACCTAACAATAGTAAAACTTAAATAGAAAGCCAAAACCGTTGGAACAATAAACAAAGTGATGGTGAATAGCAAAGTTCCTAATAATAATTGATCCAAAGAGTAATCCGCGGAATCAATTCTTTTCTTCAAAACATTATTCTTTTTCCCATAAAATAAATTGAATAAACTCTTCAAAATCACTAATAACCAATTAAAAATCTTTGCTGAAGCAAAATAAAAACAGTAAATGTGTAAAGTGACAAAATTGAAGAAATCACAAGCAATCGATAGAATAAATGTCGCTCCAAACACTCCCCCGCCATAACTGATTAAAAAAATGCAACCGGTTATCAAATAATTGGTAAAGAAATCACTAAGAACAATTTTCCCATAAAAAAAATCAATGATCCATAAAAATAATTCTCCAAAAAATACCGCTAATTTCGAATTCAATTTAAACCCTGCAGGGAAATTCATTAACCAAAAGGTCAATTTATAAAATTCTTCAAATAAAAATTTCCGAAGAATCACCTGTACTAAAAATTCTTGAATGACTAAAGATCGTTCATAGACATATTGTCCGACAGTAAAGCCGAAAATCACATCATTCAAAATTAACCAAATGGTATTGTACAACCGAATATAGTCAGTGAAATTATGTTGTTGCTTAATTTTGATAAATTGGCTGGGAATAGAACATATCTGTTGTAGTCTCAAGTCAATTTGCTGTGCCATGAGACTCGATTCCTTAATAGTTTTCTTTCCAAATGGCTTGATATTCAAAATCCAAAAGAAAATCTGAATGATCATTCGTATCCACACCACCAGATGAATCACCAACATTTTGAAGTTTCGCTCAATAAACGAATCATCACCATTATCGGATGATTCTTCGTAATAACTGTACGGGGACGCATTGTTGCCCTCAGAATACTTGGAAATCGATTTACTTCTCTGTCTCAGTTTTTTCTTTCGTTTCTTTGTATGGTTCCCATAGGTTGGTAAAATGTATAGATGATTTACTAAGAAAATCCGAAGATTTTGCAAGTTTCTAGCAATGCTGAAATTTTGTTCCCAAGGCTTGATAATTTTCAAGCCACTATTTGTCATTTGGGCGTTATCGTAAACACTCTCATTTCCCGTTTCATTATAAAAGAAAAGACGGTGAAAATAACATTCATTTAATACTCGGATAATTTGTTCAAAACTCTTCTCTTGAGGGCTCATATTCCCAATGTTTCCATGATACTTGATCTTCCAAGCAAAATCCAATCGTTTATCATGGTTAACATCATCACCAGGCACGTTTTCTAATCCTAAATCAATAGGCTTGATAGAATAAAACTGCATAACTCTTGGGTCAGGGACATCGAAAAGAATCACTTTTAAATCTAATTGAATGTTGGTGGAAATAGGGTATTGCGTCATGTTATTGTAAACGAAATTTAAAGGCAACCCAAAACATTCCCGGTTAGAAGTCTGGTGATTTAAAAATCCTAATACAAAATATTTCAAATCATTGCGATAGTCATAATTTCCAATTGAGTCCGAGCTTTTATTTTCTAGTTCTCCTTGATCGCTCTCGTGTTGATAATTTCTATGATTTCTTGATCTTCCAGCTGCTTTTCTTCTACCTCTTTTCCGACGATTAAAACTTTTCTCATTAGTAACTTTATCTCGCTCAGTTATATGTAATTGATCGCTGCTATTGTTAGCGCCATGGCCATTCCACCCAAATACAATTCTCCCATTTTTCACTTGTAAGATTTTTTCGTGGAATAGCAGGTCCAATTTTGCAGGATTGAAAGGAATCAACGTCACGATGATGTAATCTTGGGCCTCAGGATTCAATTGTAGACCAATTATAAGACAAGGTGTATTGAACAAATACTCATTTAGGAGATCTTTTGGGTAATAACAGTGTGTTTGCATGTTATTTGAATGCTTGATACCCCAGAAAAAAAAAGTAAAACAAAACAAAATTGATTCAAAAATTAAACAATTAGAGTTGAATGTTAGGGATTATTAATATTTATTGGGTATCGGCTGGTGGTTTCTTTGTTGGTAAACCAGCAAGAGATATAACTATAGTATGTGATTTGTTCTCAGATCGTACGTATATTTTTTTTATTTATTTTAGTTGCAACTTTTTTTTTTTTGGCTGGAAAAAAAACAAAAAAACAAAAGAAAAAACACGAAAAAAGGACTTGGCTAATCAGATCTATTATTTCGATAGAATGAGAGTAAATCATGTAGTAAATATTACTGGATACGACTAATGATGTCATTTGTAGAAGCAGAGTCTACATTATTGTCTGACACTACATGTGAGTATGTTGGGTTTTGATATATTTATACATTATCTGGATTTTGGTAATCGCATAAATTGTAAACGTGTGTCCTTCCGATTTGGAACAGTGTATAATAACAAGAAGTAAACTGTCAGCAATGTTAAGCGTGAGTTGCCTGCGACTGTATAATATACTAGAAACAAGCTCTTTATATTTCTATTGATAAATATTATGCTCAGCACATAGAAGGTTATATTTTATAGCGGTTATTAGTTCAAGTATCGTGCTGTCTGTTAGTGCTACTTTCTTATTGTTATATAAACTATTTGCTATTACACAAAGCACCTTATTTTTTCCGTCGTTTTACGCATTCAAGTTATTTTTAGATCTTTCGAACCTCAAAAGTAGCCAATCAAGAAAATCATACATTAATTAAGAAGAAAAATAACTCGTATATCCTGCTTTCTTGTAAGAGACCCAAGACAGAGGAAAAAGGGAAATAAATAGGGTGTGGGAGTAGGCTGCCAGTAATGTGGATAAAAAGGTATCATAATTCCGTAGTGTTACATATTCCATGATAGAAAGAGAAAGTGTTGTAATGCCCACAGGAATACGAGAACAACAAATGGTAGAAACCCATATCAAACGAAAGTCCCATCTATGTAACAACCAAACATGGTGATTAAATCACCACCAAGTGGAATAGAAGCAAGAAATATCAAAATTTAGAATATAAGTATGAAAGAACAGCAACATTAAGAATCATTAAAATTAGAAATAGGGGCGCGAAATTTTTAGCTCAATAAAACTAGAAGAGCAAAATTAGAAATGAGGAAAAAGCCCAAAATCAATAAGTCAAAGCAATTAACATGTCAATAAATATTTTAATCACTTAAAATAAGTGAGAAGTAGAAATCAACACATAATTTTCTCACAACTTCATTTTCTTAGAGGGCGAATCAGTAGAAGCAAGCTTCATTCTTTTAGCCTCTCGATGGTCATCGTGATCAGATCCATCAAATCCATCAACTTTTTCGTTAGACTTAGCGTCAGATTCCACTTGTGCTTCACGATTTGGAACAGAAATATGAGGCTGAGATTGGTGGCTAGTCTCTTTTTCAGGTTCCTCACGATTAAGTAATGAATAAACATCGGATGAAGAAGAAGGAGGATACTGCATAGTAGATGAAGCCGGACTGTTCACTTTGGGGGGAATATTAAGAGAAATTGAAGGAAGGGGATTATAGACAGTAAACTTCTGGTTATCATTGGAGGTGATGCGTGGGATGTGGGTACTAGATGAAACTGCTGATGTTCGACCCCCGACAGACAAGCTTGTAGACATTTCCTTCGGTGAGGGGAACCCTCGCTTAGAATTTGCAGAAGTAGGGACAGGACTGGTCAAGGTAGGCCTATCGGAGAAACTAATCCTGCTAGTAGATTTCCCACTTCCAGGAATAGGATTGAATAAATCTGGAACAGATCTTGGGGCATTAATAAAAGTAAGAGTCAGCTGAGAATTTGTACTGTCACCGCTTGATATCCTTGATCGATCGAAAAGCACATCATTAGAAGAGTGGCGTTTCAACAGGTTGTAGGGCGGGTTGGGACCAGCAGGGCCGTGTGCAGTGGAAGAAGCATCATGTGTGGAAGAGCCGATGTCTCCAGAATCTTCATCACGACGAAGGGGATGGTGGTGTCCATTCTGATGAAGAGAATGAGAGCGAGAGTGTACGTTACCTGGACTATTTGGATTATAATGCATAGTATGACTACCACTATTGGTAAAATAACCATTAGAGGGGTGTGGATATGACACTGCGCTTTCAGAAGTTCTTGTACTGGAAATGCTTGAAAAATATCCATTTTGTCTTGAATGTCGCTGAGAATTATCCGGAGAAAAAATTCCGCTGGCAGCACGCGATTCAGAAATTGGAGAGTTCATTCCTGATACCATAAAACGGTTGTGAGGTTCAGGAACTAAGGGATCATGTAATATACTCATATTACGTTGCTTGGCTTGCGTACTAGAATGAGGCGAAAACACAACCTCATGAAGGAAAACGCCATTCTGTCCAGGGTGTTTGGAAGTAGGAGCATTTGAAGGCGTCGTAGAAGTGATATTATTAGTATTAGCCGATAACGAGGTCGAAGACGATGAGGTCGAAAGAACTTGATGGTTTGATATTGACGCTGTGGCACCAATATTATTCGGAACATTGATAGGGCCATAATACGGTGTTGGAGACTGACTATGAGGGTGTGATACTATGTATCGAAAAGGATATGCCTGATTATGATTATTTGAGTCTCCAGAAAATGGCAGCTCAGATCTGGTTGCTGTATGGGTACCAGGATTCTCGGTTGTCAAACGATTTTCATGATAATCTTGATCTACCGGTCCAGTTTGGGATTTATAGGGTTTTGAACCGAAGTCGTGAGAGCCATATCTTGTTTGCTGAAAAGAATGGGAGCTATGAGGAGGAAAATGTTGTTGCAGAGATAGATGACTATCCGTAAAATCTTTTGCCTGGTTTCTCTCCATGATCGACGCTTTAAATGATGCCAACTCTGATTCCAAATTGAATCCCGTATATTGTCCACGGTTGCGAGCTTTGATTCCATCTGATGAAGAAGCAGTTGAACGAGAGTCTGAAATCTCATCTTTTGGACAATTGACCATTTTCTGAACGATTTCCAATAAATGAACCATGTCATTGTTTGTTTTCTTTAAATCTTCCATGGCAGAATCATATTGCATCTGTAATCTGGCATGCTCATGCCTTATAGTTGCTAAATTATAAGAAAGTTCTGAAACTTTCATATTCAACAGAGGAACTTCATCATATCGTGAATTATTTGCATTGAAACTTAAGACTGGATGATGGCTATGCATGCTTAGCTTGGCATTTTCACCTGTACTATTCATACTGTTCATACTACTTTTCCGGTCATTGGAATACACAAACTCGTCAGATTCGTTGATTTTTTTTCGATCACCAAGTAACTTTAGATTATCTTCACTAATATGATTTCTATCTCTTAAAGACGATGAGGAGTTTGGATTTTTTGAGGACCTTCTTTTAATATTTTTAAGACCATCCAAATCCCCTTTTCTGAAATTCTCTGAGCTGTGAGCAAACTCCCATTTGGCTGTAGGAACTATATTGTCGTTTCCAGAGTTATTCTTTAATTTTTGTTTATCATTGTTAGTGTTGTCATTGACTTTATGGAACCCGTACATGTTCAACTGACGAACAAAGCTCGCAACGTTGGAGTGTTTAAAATATAATAATAACACTTTGCAAAACTCTTCACCTGGAATCAAGAAAAAGGAATCTTGGGTGTCTGACCACCAAATTAAATGCAGTATTTTGGAGTCTTCCAACATGTTGTACAATTTATGAATGAATATTGTATGATTTCCTTTGGATGAAGATGAAGATGACGGTGCCGTTGTTGTTGTTGCTATTGGTGTAGCAGCTGTTGAGGAAGAGGATGTTGTAGTATTAGTACTATTAATATTAACAATGGGCACTATAGATCTGTTTGGCTTTTTAGATTTGTCTAATTTGTGTTGTTCCTCGTTGTATTCAGTATTTGATGTATTGGTCTCCGGGGATATCTTGGGTAGTGAGTCATCGGAAGGGCCATTAGTCCTTGAGTCAACCATAACGGTATCATCATCTCTGGAGCAACTATCTGCGACAAGAGGCATTTCACTTGATGATGTTCATAAGTAGAGTTAGTCAAAGTGCTTGGTAGAACAATAGTAATTTTATTTTTGTTTTGTTGTTTTTGGATTTTCCTGTGTTTTCTATAACCAGATATGGGGCTCTGGTACTACTATATGAGTTGGAGATGATCCTGGTGATGTGTGGAGAATAATAAATGTCGTTTTATTGTATCGGTAATAAAATTATGGAGTGAAAAAGATTGTAGAAATCGATTCTTTCAGCTTCTGGGGGTACGGTACATGCCTGTGTACAAGGGGAAAAAAAAGGAAACCGGCGGGGGAGAAAAAAAAATATTCTTGAATAGGAAATGCAATTAGGTGCATTAATCAGCTAACAATTGGGGAATCGGGAATGTGATGCGATGGAATCTCCAAAGGTTCTTACGTTTACGTTGCTATGGTTTAAGTGTTTCTAATATTTCATATATTGGTGTCGTCATTTGTCTAGAATTTCTTGCAACCGTTGTCCTATCTCCTGTTTGATTGCAGAATTGTTCTCGAATACTTCACGTTCTGGGGATCTCAACCATTCTATTGTTCTTGTTTCCTTGCTGCTGTCGATCACCAAGTCGTAATTCATCATGGTAGAGAGGTTCCCAGGATTATCGAAGTCGTTTACCTTCAACGCTTCAGATGACCGTTTGCCAATCGTAAGTCCCCGGCACCCCTCGATAATCATTTCTTTTGACTCAACAGCCATCAGCACCCACCCGGATTGGCTGTCGTGCATCCGTAATTGGTGGCAGCGGCCTGCAGCGACAAACCGGTCGACATCATGCATCATCACCGGGCCTTCGATTTCCAATAGCATCAAGATGTCATGGCAGTTTTGCACATGGACCGACGATAGCGATGTGATAGCATTGCCTGTCGTTGCCGTTGTTGTTGTTATGGTGGTGGTGACCTTGATTACCGAGTGACTGATGTTCCGTATCACTAGATGTCCGCTTGGGTTGTCAATGTGAATATACTGTTTGGTTTGATCCTCAACGATTCGATTTCTCGGCAATTGTGTATCTTGCGCAACTTTAGAACTGTTAATTAGTGGATTATCATTGTGATCCGAATTGCTAGCATTGAGGACCGGAATTTCCTTTTTGACAATAGCCTTTTTTAAATTTCGGTTTTTGAAACTAAACTTCTTTTGGAAAAATGTCAGTTTGCCCTCCAACAATTCCTCTAAATGACTAATTTCAGTAGAATAATACTTTAAATCATGGGATGTAATGCTTGGTACATTATGCTGTATGAGGGTTGACAATTGGTTTAGTTTACCCTTGGCGGTTGAGATTTGTGATTTTTCATTGATAGAGTCAATCTCTTTTTCCAATTCTTGTTTCGTAGTATTGAATGTTTTAAATAGATCAGGAGCTTCTGGCATGTCTTTTTTATTATTATTAGTTTTAGAAAATCCACGAGTATCTTGTCTTGTATACGCTGGTTATCTATTTGCACCTTCTGTGTTGGTGATGGTCTCCATTTTTTTTTTTTTGTGTTTCTCTCCAATTCTCCTGAAGAAAAACGTGATTAGCGACCGATGCTGCCGGGATGCACCGAGGGCAATCTCTAATAACGATAATGCGAGCTCACATCCGGCGCTCTCTCTCTCTTTCTCTCTCGTATACAAAATTAAAAAGTTAAAGTTAAATATTCTAAATAATTCAAAAATAGGTTCTCCACAAACAGTGATATGTGCTCACCGGAGATATTTTTTTTTGTGATCGGAGACAATGTCTTTTTAGCACCAATAAACTTCCGAATAGCAAGACATTCTATCTCTTTATTCTATTCATGATCAGCCAAAGATCCACATATATACTATACACAGGCAGGAGGCATCTCTTTTTTTTTTTTTTTTTTTCTTCTTACAAATTTCTTGTTTTTAGCAAGAGTTGTGTGGCCAAGCCTTTCTTTTTGAGAAAACAAGTAGTATCGTACGATGTATCTTGGTGTAAAATTAAAAAAACAAAAACAAAAAAAAACATGTTTTTTGGACTTCTCAATTAAATGAATTTTGAGAGAGACCGGAGAGTAGCATTTGCTCCAAATCGCGTTCACTAATTGAAGACGATCAGGTTGACTGACAATATGGTTTGAATGAACAATAATCAGAGTTATAAATTAGTTCTCTAACTCCCCTTCGGTGTGACCAAGTCTTTGCAAGAGATTGATCTTGGTTTAGAAGATCTAGTATAAATATCTTTGGATTGAAGGTTCTGATGCATTAGATTCTAAATTCACTTGCATATTTTTTCAACCCCATGCATAAGAGAAATGGACAGTCGCCAGCGCTCTAAAAAAAGAAGGTATGACGCTTGTTTTGATAACTGAGACCATGGTAATTTAACCACATACGCTTTTATAGCATTTTTATCACCAATAGTAATTACATTGAGATGCTGTGGGTTAATGAAAACAGTAATAGGATGGTAAATAACCATAACATATTCAAGGAGTTATTCACAATCAAGTTATCCTATTGCCTACAAGTACACAAGAAAGGTCAGTAAATGAAGAACAACTAGGTAGTTTTAACTATAATATACGCCGATCCAAACCAACTACCTGTATTTCAAAACCAATCATTTGTCTCTCAATTGTCCAATCCAATGATGGCCAGCTCGCGAATGAGCAAGTAGCTCGAAAATTCCACGGCGGATAAAACTGGTTTGAAATTGATTCATCATGCTAATCTTCTGTCGGATAGTATTAGTCGTACTGACTTCTGTTCTAATATTGAAAGTTATTTATGCTTTTCCATGATTTCATAAACAAATTACATTCTTATTTCTTGCTAAGGCTCTCTTTTGCTATATAGTATCACTTTGATAAAGATGTGAGCGATATGCAAAACCTTTTGAGGGATCACTTTTATATATTGTTTTTGGGTAAATAAGGAAGGATTAAATAAAATATCGACTTATATTATATCTACACTATAGCCATATGCTTGCTGTTACCATGAAATAGTTGTTGAATGCGGCTATAGAAGCCTCTGTTGGTTACAATTGGAGGGTGCTTTGCTTGGCTGTTTTGTATTTTGTTTTATTTCACTTCGCGTATTTGATCTCCCGCAAAAAAAAAAAAAAAACTTCCTAAACTATTTAGTAAATAATATTTACAACCAGTTTCTTCATATCTTTTTGTTGACTACAATGGTTTTAAAAATTGCTTGTTTTACAGACTAGCCATTATGTGAACACAACACGGTTAGTTCTTCGTCTTGTTTACTAAGAATTTTCTTCCTTTCAACATTGGTTTCGTGTGAAATAATTTTTAATTGTGATTGCAAAAGGAAAAAACGTAAAAAAAAAAAAAACAAGACATTTCTATTTTTATATAACACGGAGGATAGTACAAGATTTAATAAGAAGTTAGAAAAAAAAAATGAAAGATCTCTCTGCTGGAAAACCGAAAAACAAATGCCAGAATAAGCAGTGCTTGCTGAAATATTGGATACCCAAGAAGATACAAAACTGTATTGATTATTATGATCCTTTAGTAAACAAGAAAAAGAAAATTTAAAGAAAAGAATCTCTATTCACTTGCAAGCTTTCCTCTTCATCGTGGAGAAAAGAATAGCAAAAATTTGTTATTATCCATAATGTTTCTTATTAGTTTCAAAAGAATAGAGAACTGGCTCATTTTGAAATTTAACCGCAGCTGATAGTCCAGAATAGAACCGAGATGAGGGAAAGAAAGAAAACATAGGTTAATCAACATTAGCAACTTAATTGTACGTGTTCCATATCCTCGACTCTTCCAACATTTCTACAAGCAAGAAACAATACGTTCATAAAACAAATGTACCTATTCCATTATCATTAAATATTTGAAACTAAGTCCGAAAGAGCATTTTTTTTCCTCGTTTTTTTCTGTTCTTCACAGTAGTAAGTTCATATCATAAAAAAGAAATCATAATATCGTAAAAAATATCTCATTGAATAAAAAAAGAAAAGTCATGAAAAGCAGAAATAAAAGGTAGCTGATATATATAATATTATGCTAATGATAATAATAAATGTCAAATCTATTTGAAATAATCGTAGTCAATGCCATTGAAATCTTTATAGGATTTGTTGGTGTTCTTAATCGCCTTGTCTAAGCCATCGTTGAAGTGATGATACTTTTCCGCTTCAAAATCCTCACCGCCAGTATATTCATTCTTCATGTTCTTGAACTCGTTGATCTCTTTTTTGATGGTGCTCAACTTTGAGAAATAGTCATGATAATTCTTCCAATACTTGGTGGCAGAGAATTCATCCATCATTGTAGTATCCTCATCTGTAAGATTTTCAAGAGTAGCGAAATCGCCAGCATCATCATTAGAAGAGATCTTGGATAATTGCTTGGTTAAAGAGGTGATATTGGTCAATCTTTTTTCTAAGTCATCGGAATTGACTTGACTATAAGAGCTCATCTTGAAAAAACTGTAGAGGGGACTTGAAGGAGAAAAATGATAATAATTAGCAATAATAGTTGCACGCTACCAATCCAAGAAGTTGAAAAGTAGAGGCGATATATTCAGTTTTAAAACTATGGTATGCAATAAACGTAAGATCAGAAAACAGAAGTGATTGTTGGAAAAAAATTGACGACTGAGTCTTTATATGTACTATTGGGATGACTCCACTTTTTTTTTTTTTTTTTTTACATTACAGTAGCATAATACCCCACATTATCATTTGTCACCAGACATGAGGGGAAAGAGACAGGGCAATGACAATCTCAAGGAGCTTCAGAATTGCTTTTTCGATGATGGATAGATGACATAAATTCGCTTATGCAGAGCTTCACAATAGCACCTCACTGGCAATCGCTTCAAACCACACATTCGAGAAAAAAAAATACTTTTGCGCACGTGATAAAACTTAAGGGGGAGCAACCAACCTTACCCTATATTTCCTATATAGGAAAAAGGTAAATAAAAAAAGCAGCTAAATCTTTCTACTTTACACAAAAACTTCGTACCTTTCTCTTTCCCTTATAATTAGTAGTGTATCGCCCTACATCGCCACTCTCAATATCATTAATAAAATCATTTTCGACAGTGAAACAGTTCTTTATTTACTTTTTTCAATAACCATACGGTAATAGACCATAGCGTGCACCATAATAAATACATTCATACAATTGCATCATCTCCAATGACAAGTGAAATCCAACCATTGCATCAGAGAGCCTTGGGCAGCAAGACCCTTTTAAAGAAAAAATTATTTGAAAGTGTTGAAAAGTAAGTTCAAGAACATTTTTCCTCGAGTTCAAAAGTATATCTTTGTACTAACAACTAATGAAAGATCTGGAAACAGCAATGTGTTTGCATCTCCAACAGACAACATGTTATCTCCTTGTACCGAGAAATTGAAGAACCACAAAAATAGATTCTTTGCTAACCAAAAGGTCACAAAACTAAATCTTAAAAGCTCTATGTCCAAAGAGAAGGGCGGTTCAAAACTAAGTTCAGAGATTGAGGGCAAAGATGTGGATGAGCTCTTGAAGGCTAGAAAACCAGCCAAGAGAGAAGAAGACGAAATTGATGAAGATGAGATGATGAAGAACATCAATTTTGATGATATATAAATCTTAAAGTAATTTTCTTTTCTGGTACAAACCATTAATGATGGCTCGTTTATATTTTTTGGACTTGGTTTTTTTTTTTTCTTCATTCTTCATTTCTATACTTTTTATTTGTTTTTTTGATGACATAGATACCTTATTTTTGATTTTCTAACGGATTTACATTATATTCCTTCATTTTATTGATTTACAATATATTTAGCTCAAATATTTTCGCGATCATTACATTTTATATTCACATACACCAAAGATAAGAATAATAGAATTATTTACAAACAAAAAATACCAACTTTATCATTCACAAACTTAGTTTCTGGCGTCACTGGCAGTGTTCAACAATAATGCCTCATTATCCAAAATAATCTTGTTTGGAGACTTGGCTAATATACCAGCAATTTCTCTGGCAGTATCCAATCTCTTCAATTCAACATAATCCTTAGACTTCTTAATGGCCTCACCAATCAATTCCGCAGACTTGGCTTCACCCTGAGCCTTCACAACCATCTGTTGTTTCTCTTGTCTAGCTTTGTCAACCACAAAAGCGGATCTTTGAGCATCTTGCTGAGCAATTTGCTTGGCCTCAACTGCATGAGTGAATTCTGGGGAGAATGTCATGTAAGTCAAAGAGACGTCATCCAACAAAATGTGGAACTTTGAAGCTCTTCTAACCAAATTTTCACGAATTAATTTCGAAACCTTTTCTCTTTGAGTAATTAACTGAGAAGCATTGAATTGCGCAACCACAGATTTCAAAACTTCATTGATAATAGATGGCAAAACTCTTTCATCATAGTCACTACCTAAAGTTCTGTAAATAGTTGGCAAATGGTTGACTGATGGCTTGGACAACACTCTACAAGTGATATTAACCATCTGTAAATCTTTAGTCCCGGTCAAACTTGAAACATTTCTTGGCTTTGCTCTAATATCATAATCAATAGCCTTCTGCAAGAATGGAATGGCAATATGGGTACCTTCATTATAAATAGTTGGTTGAATACCTCCAATACGAGAGTAGATAATGGCTCTGTGACCACCTTCAACGTTAAATAAAGAAGAATTGATGGCCATGACACCGGCACCTAACAACAAAATGGCAGTAAGACCCGCAATAGGTGGCTTTGGGACTTTACCATTTGGCATGCTGGAGCTCTGAACTTGTCTAGCTCTGTCTCTCAATTGTCTGGCCAATTGTTCCCAGTTTGGTTGGTTACTCATCGTTAAAAAGTTATCGTTAAATCACTTTGCCCCATATATTATTGTGTTTGAGCGCCTTAATTTTTTTTTGCTTTTTTGCCATCCAAAATTTTCCCCCAGTCAATTTTTCCCTTTTCTTGCACGTGCTCATGCATAGATAGTTTAAAAGAGATGGGAGAATGGATGATGAGTTTCTCGTCTTTGCTTATTTAAACATCTTGAATTGAGGTCAAGTAATAACTAATAATGTCAGAAAAAAAAGAAGAAAACAAGTTCTTATTACAGGAGGCTGCCAGAGATGGGAAAGCGTTGACCGTGAGGTCACTTCTTAGAGAGAATCCCAGACTAGTTCAGCGGCGAGACCTTGATGGCAGAGTTGCTTTACATTGGGCAGTTTCTTCCAACCATCAAGAAATCGTGGCAATGTTGTTAAATCCTTTGTTAATAGCCAATGCAGAAGAAAAGAAGTTTTCAAAATTTGAAATCGAGATCGATGACTTGGTTGATGATGCTGGATGGACCCCACTTCATATTGCTGCTGCATTGGGAAATCTTGAAATTATCGAATTACTTATAACTCATGATCCTGAACCAACAATAAACCAACAGACCAATGCGGGACAAACTGTTTTACATTTGTCTGCTTCCAAAAATTTGTATGAAACAACGGCATATTTCTTGAAACATGGTGCCAGTGCTAGAGTCAAGGATAAAAAGGGTCAGTACCCGATATTCAGGGCTGCCTCGATCGGATCAATAAGACTTGTGGAATTATTGTGCACCGAAGGGAAAAGTCAATTGAATAACAAAGACAACTTTGGTTGGACGATCTTACATCATGCATTGGCCGAAGGTCATGGTGATGTTGCTATCGAATTGGTTAAACGTGGTGCCAACCCCAACATTGAGAGTGGCGATGGCCAAACACCGGTTGAGGTTAGTGTGGATCAGAAAATTGAAAAATATTTCAGACAACATCTTGAAGATTTGGGAATTGAACTAGAAAAAAGTAAAAAATAATTCGCGGTATCAACGAAGGGCCGATAAACAAATAGTTTCAATTTATAGTTGTCTAGTTTTATAAATCATCATCGTTGACTACATGTTACCACCTCTTTATATTATTCATTATATCATTCAATATACAAAAAGATAATAAAACAAGTGGATGAACACATAGCTGTCTTTCATAATAAAAATGCAAATAATATTTATATCTTACATGTTTTGCTTTTTTTTTATAAGAAAAGCATTAGATTGGAAAAAAAGGTGGGGGAGAAATTTATGAATCAGTGCGTTAAATAAATTACCATTGAGCGTTAGCGTTTTCAGTAGATTCAGCCCAGTCACCAGCATCACCTGGGGCAGCACTCCAGTCAGCTTCTTCTGGTTGAGCAGACCAGTCGGCAACAGCTTCAGCAGCTGGTTCAGCAGCTTCTTCGGTTTCTTCAACTTCAGCAGTTGGTTCAGCAACTGGTTCAGCTTCTTCTGGGTTTCTGTAGAAATACAAATCTGGCATGACAGACCATGGTTCAGATCTGGTTGGCAAAGTACCTCTCAATCTGAGGACTTCTCTGGCCAACAAGTACCAGATCAAACCAATAGAGTGCTTACCCTTGTTGTTGGTTGGGATAGCAACATCAACGAATTCAGTTGGAGAGTCAGTGTCACACAAGGCAATGACTGGAATATTAACGTAAGAAGATTCTTTGATGGCTTGAGCGTCGGTTCTTGGGTCAGTGACGATGATCAATCTTGGTTCCTTGAAAGATCTGGTGATGTAGTTGGTGAAAGAACCTGGGGTGAATCTACCAGCGATAGCGGTAGCACCAGTGTGAGAAGCGAACTTCAAGACAGCTCTTTGACCGAAGGTTCTGGAAGAGACGGCAACAACATCAGCTGGGTTTGGAATGGCAGCAATGATTCTGGCAGCCATAACAATCTTTTCCCAGGTCTTACCAACGTTGATAACGTTGACACCATCTGGACGAGTCTTGTAAACGTATGGTTCGTTACGGACCTAAAAAAATTGTTAGTAAAACATTGAAAATCAACTAAGGAATGCGTTGACAATGTGAATATTACCTAAAACCCTCCTCAAAGCAAAGAATATTGATTTTCGATAAGTGTTGATTTTCTCATCTTTATGCTGAATAATTTTTTTTCACTAGTTGGGCGACTCAATTTCAAATCATGATCCCAAATATTAATCTTCGTTGCAGCGATGGCCAAAAACTGACGCTGTTCGCTACTGGCATTGACTATTATCTCTTCATTCCTCATTATTTTCAATGCTCATGATAACTATTATGATTCTTCAAATTGGTCCTGATAAATTTTTCGTTTCCCCAAAACTCCAACGATTCATTGCCTTTAAAATTATGATCTATAATCTTCATTCATATGCTCCCATTCATACATTGTTTATTTATCTTTGTATTTTTAAATATCAAATTCTTATTTCCAAGTCAAGTAGAGATCTTTCACATTTCCATCAAGTTGAATACATACTTGAACGTTCTTAGCACCTAAGTGGACGTTGGCAGCCAACAACAATTTGGCATCGTCAGCAGTTAAATCGAAGGATTCTGGAAGGGACATTTTGCTATGTGCTATTGGTCTTGATACCTTATTACTGTACCTCTGTATAACAACTATTGGTGTTATAAAAAATTTGAATTTTCACAATGTGCAACTATCATACAGAAACACCCGAACATGCCTCCCTGGGTTTTGGAAAAAAAAAAAAAAGAGGTCCCGTGCGGCAAGCTACACGTGCCGGAATATTCAACGTCACTGTGAGCGTGACAAGCACATGAGCAAGTAGAGGGCTAGAAAATACTCACGCACCAAGAATCATTCCCATGGAACTCGTTTGACAAATCACTGTTTTAAAATTTTAGAGGAGTTACATATCGGCTCTATATACACTATGTACATAGTGGTGTCCAGCCATACTGAAATGTAATTGGTATTAGGGAAAGATGGAATTGTAAACTTAGCAATGTGATACTCTATTTTCATTACGCTTTTTACAGGCGGTACACTGCCTACCCACTCAACTTGATTATTGTATTCCTCATATATTGTTTCTTACAATGTACAGCATGTTGGAATCAATTCCAGTTATGTATTTTAGAGACGTATTGCAATGGGAAACTGAACTCTCGAAAGTCAGGAATGAAAACATTAATTGGTCAACTGTATAAACCATTTTTTTTTCTCTCTTTCATCTTCACAATAATTTGTAATTAGTGAAATAAAATACAAGAAGAGAAAATCAGCGTGGTGCCTGATTTACACCAAGTCAATCCAATTTTTTTTTTATTTATTTTTTCTTTTTTCTTTTTTTTTTTCCTGCATCGAATGTGCAGCTTTGATGAGATCTAATCAGTGTCCCCCCGAAGGAAATTTAGAAAAGTACGTGCGTCAGCAAATTTGACATATCTCATAAACGAGATTCTAAGAATCAGCCTCCAAAAAAAAAAAGAAAAAATATCAAGTGATAAAATTCAATTAACAATATGATCCACTGTTCTCAAATCATCTTGGACTTAACATTTTTCAACTAGAACCTCTTAGAAAAGGGACTATGTGGATTCTAGAAGTATTCGTGCATTGAAAGCAGAAAGCTTATTGTTTGTAAGTGGAACATTTAAACAGAAACTTTGGAAATATGTCATCATATAATGATTGATTAGGACCTACGCATATTTTCCTTTTTATTGTTTCACAAACCACCTAGGAATTTTCAGAGACAACCTTCCCTTTTTCGGATGGTGCTTATAACAGGAAGAATGTAATTTTATATATTGACAGAACAGACGTTAGACGTAATACGTAATACACAATTATCTATTAGCTGGAGTTCCAGAGATAGCCGTTTCGACGCGTTCTGTTGGGGTGGTTTCTGGCTCGTCATCGAAGTCATAAGTATCAATGAAGAAGGATTGAATGAATCCAGCCCCACTGAAGAAGAACAACGACCACCAGAACAACCAGAATATTTCATGCTCTTGAGCAAAAGAGAAGATATGACCCCAAATCAAAGGACCGATGGCTCTACTAGAAGAAGCGATTGTCACGATAATACTATTGACGACCGCTTTATATTCTTTTGGAGCACCTCTGTGGGTAATCAATGACAAATGTGGTTTGATGTTCGAGGAACAACTGGTTCTGATGAAGGCAAGGCAGTAAATGGCAATAAAGCAATACTTGTAACTGGTAATTCCATTACTAGCACTAGGAGCCAAGAAAACCACGTATGGCAAGAAGAAAAAGCACAAAGGAACCAACGACAAGAAAATTGTGAGAATCTTTCTGGTATTAAAGTTTCTATCGACCCAAGGGAAAACCACAAGAATCACGAAAATACCAACAAACCCAGTAGTTGATAACAATCTACCACTTTGTTCGGAATCGAATCCCAAACCTCCCAAAATATGGAAAGGAAATTTAGAGAGAAGATTACCATCTCCATCCTTCATCAAATCATATGACAAGAAAATTGGCAAGAACTCTGTGAAGACAATATCTTGAATATTTTGAATGAAGAACAAAAGACCAATGTTGACGAGATTTGGAGTAATAATTTTCCCCCAAGGAACTGACTTTGAATGGTCTGGATTATACTTGATTGAATTGGTTCTGATAAGCACTTCTGATTGTCTTCTGCTTAATGGTGGGTAACTATTTTCCACAGAAGATGCTTCAGAATCAGAATTTTCATCCGCAATTGCTTCTGCATTGGAAAGCAATGGAGTTTCTTCAGTGGCTGGACTTTGTACTTCAGCATCGTGTTCCCTTTTCTTGATAGCCCAAAGTCTTTCATTCTTGACCCCAAAAAATCCTAGAATCTTATCACCGGTGGCCAAGCCCACATCGTATTCGTATTTGAAGTGATAGTGGGTTTCTTCGATGAAGAAGAAGGCCATAGTGGCACTGAAGAATAAAAAGCCACTGACAACAATGTTCACTAAGGCAAATGGATACTTTTCATTCAAGTCATCTAAGAGTTTGAATCCTGTCGGTTTTTCATGATTTGTGAGAGAACCTCCCAAAGCTGGACCAATTACACTACCAAGTTGGAACATCAATGGCATAACGAGGAATGCTAAAGCCTCATTTTTCTTAGACAACCCCCTAACCTCACCCAAGATCGATCTAATGATGGAAACATTTCCATTAACACACCCCATTAGGGCTCTGGCAGCAAAAGCCATCCAATAGTTTGTCGAGAACCCCAAGATGAGCATGGCTATCCCCGTACCAATCATCCCAGTCATAACAACCCTTTTACGACCAAGACGATCAGCAGCTTTTCCCCATTGGATGGCAAACATAACCTGACAACCAGCGAAGACCGTTGCCAAGTACCCGGAGTACTTCGAGATGTCGTATTCATTTTCGGCGATACCAAACCGTTTGACCATAAAGAAAACATAGGGAAATAATGATGTGAAAGCAATCGGCTCAGCAAGTCTCACAATCGCTAAAGGCATGAAGTGTTAGTCGGAGGTTATTCATCAACCTCATTTTGGTTTGTTGTTCCAAAGAAGTTACCTCAAAATGATAATAAAATAAAAAAAGGTGTAAAATCAAGACATCATCGAGAATTTCCCCCCCTACATATTGAATGCTTGATGTCACTTACCCACAAGTGCAACTTGTACAAACGGAAATCCGTCTATTTGTTCCCTGAATGTTATAGTCTGTCCACCGGCCATATTAAATTGATACACAAACTCTCAACAGCGTAGTCTGTCTTCGGATGAAAAGGATGAGGAAAGTGATAGTTAAGTATTTGAATTCAAAAATTTCAAAAATCGGCTTTACCCGTTTAGGGTAATTCCCGTTTCGGGCCGGGGATACTGTACCGGGGATAACCATATTCGGAGACCCATGTTACAGTTTACAATTGTTAATGCTGATTGGATGCTATTTTGTTCTGGTGAGAGTTGAATAATAGAGGCCGTGTTACAGGATTCTACTGCATGGAAAATCATTTTCTTTTGCCCCATCCCATCTTACGGGACTTAGAATATAGGCGAAAATCCTCAAAAAAAGCAATAGTCGAAAGCCAAGCCAAGCCAACCTTTCACATGCACACAAATGCATCTATACGGAGGGTTTTTGCATTGATACATAGATCGATCTCGTATTATGTGCCTGGTATGAAGTTTTCAACTCAACTCCTTTAAATTGAAATATCATTGAGGATATTTCCTAGTCAGAAGCTCCTTAAATTACATTGTTCCTTACATTGTACGTCTTTTGGCATGAAAAAGTGAGCGTACATTGTTATTTCTTTCCTTTTTTTTTTTGGTTTTTGTTTTGCGACTATATAAATCCTCAAATAACTCAAAATAATATGGCTTCGAAGAATACCTGATATAGTACTCAAAGACCAAATCAGTTACTACTTCCTTCATCTTTCAGCTTGCTATCAAAGTCATTGAGTTTTGGTGTTGAAACTGCTGATAGATTCCCAGCATTCGGGTTATTCACCGTCCCACAATTACAACAAATGAATTTGACTTGATTTGGTAAATATCTTGGAGGAGCAAGACCGTTATGAGTGAAGCAGTTTATACAAATTAATGCATATCGGCTACTTGGGGAAAGTTCATCCTTACCAACTAACATTTCAAAAACACTTGACACAGGAGATAACCATGACGAGGAAGAATCTGGATCATAAGTGCCTCTCTTTATCATAAGTCGCTTCTCACGAACTCTATCTAGCTCCAGATACCTCTGCTCAATAGAATCAAGCTGATGCGCGTAATCGTCATCACCATAATCTCCATCAGTATTATAAGCATTCTCATCGATAGTGGCAGCATCTGCTTCGCCACTTGAAACAGTTATGGCTGGGGTTTGGCTAGTATTTCTAATGTTGTTTGTATTTTTCATATCAGGAGAATTTACTGAAGACGTTTGATTCCCATCGGCATTATTATCAGATGAAGGGTCCATATTATGGAAATCTTGAATACTATACTTTTGTAGTAATCGCTTCGTCTTATTGAAATTTGTTTTGACTTTCAAATCAGTGATCTTCTGTTGACGTTGTTTCTTATAGAATGTAATTTTCCTGAGATAATATTTCAATATCTTATCATTGTATATTCCGATGAGTTGGTGGATCAAATATATCGCCACAATAGCCACAAACCCACCAACGACGTAATACTTATCATCGGGGTTTTCATAGAATTGGTATTTTCCTGTTTTGTAGACATAACCAATATATACAAAACACCCTGCCGTCAACCATATTGTTACTTGTTGCTGGAAATGTTTAGACTTTCTTTTAAATGACACCAATCGCTTTTCCGTCGATTCGATCTTCTTGTGTATTTCATCTAGATCTTTTTCAAACGTTAGAGGATTGAACTGGTCGTTTGCATTAGATTTGAAAAGAATTGAAAAAAGTCCCATGTTGTTTGGTATGAATTGGTATTTTCTCAGTTAAGAGGCACCGTATGGTTAGAGGAATGCTTGAACATGTACTTACAAGCTACATGTGTGAGCAGTTTTTGCGTGTTCGCGTTTGCTGTTTTTTTTTTTTTTTTTTTTTGATGGCCTGCTGTTATATGCATGATAACGGCAAGTATGGTATGACCGATACATGTGATATGAGTCAACAAAAATCTACAAATCTACAATAACGCATTGGTCGCTGCCGCTGAAAGATCATGATTGCAAATTAGACCATCGTTAAACCATTTACAAAGGGTACATACATCTGATAACCCAATGGAACAAAAAATTAACTCTGTCAGCCAGTCAGTTGGTGTGCCTATTCCAAATAATACTGACCATGCAGTTTCTGTGACTTTACCGACTTGGGCATCAGTCGTTGGATATGAAGAAGGAGATCAGAACGTTGTTCTAAAGATGCAGACAGGGTATCCTAGATTTTTCATCCATAATTCTATTCAAAAATTGACTGATTACTTGATTCAGGAATATGGGAGGGTTGGTTTGGAAGGTTTGTTCATTTTCCCATCATATACTGTCAGCCAAAGATGTAAGAAATTTATGATCCAAAGAATTCAAAAATTAGAAAGCCCAACCGATAAAGGCTATAAAAAAGTGAGAATCGTCAAACTCACCACATCAGCTCCTAAATGCGAGAATGAAATGAACTATAGAGTTCAAATGGCTATTGGTTTAGTGTTCTTCCCAAAGCAATATTCTAAGTATGGAAAAGAGTTTTGGCAACACAGCGGAGAAGGTATAAGTTCAAGATTGGCCGAGTATTTATTACATGAATTTGAATATGAAAAATTGACGAAGCACAGGGAGTCGAGTACCGAAAATTTAGAAGACGAAGATAAAAAGTTTGTGGAAGAGAAGTTTGGCAGAAATTTGAAGTTTATCGAAGCCGATAATGCTAATGTCATCATTCGTAAAAGAATCATTACCGAGGTTCAACAGAACAACAAAGCTGACGCTACTGTGAAAGTGGGTGATGAAAGCGATGTCTTCTTATATCCAAGTGGGATGTCAAGTATTTATAATGTCCACAATATTTGGTTGGAAACGTTACCAAATCATAAAACTGTGGTTTTTGGATTCCCATACGTCGACACATTGAACATCACCAAGAAATTTGGCCCAGGATTGATCCACTTGGGTAATGGGTCTAATGAAGAATTGGATTGGTTAGATGAACAATTGTCTTCAGGTAAAGAGAAAATTCTTGGTTTGATTACAGAATGTCCTGGTAATCCTTTGCTTAGGACACCTAATTTGAAGAAATTGAGGGCGATTGCTGATAAACACAGCTTCCCTGTGGCAATTGACGAGACCGTCGGGAATTGCATCAATATTAATGCTTATAAATACGCTGATGCTACATGTTCATCTTTAACCAAGATTTTCTCTGGTGATTCCAACGTTATGGGTGGATCTATTGTGCTTAATCAAAACTCTAAGTTTTACTCTACCATGAAAGCATGGTTGAATGAACACTATGAAAACAATTTTTGGAAAGAAGATTGTCTCTACTTGGAAAGAAACTCCAGGGATTTTCTACAAAGAAATGCCAAAACCAACAAAAACACCGAAGAGGTTGTTAAGTTGTTTGAGAAGTATCAGGAAAAGGGAGCGGTTAAACAAATTTTCCATCCTTTGACCTCACCATCAAAGAAATATTATGATGAAGTGAAAAATCCAAATGGTGGTTACGGTGGCTTACTTTCCATATTATTTTCCACCACACAGATATCCAAGAAGTTTTATGACGTTTTGAAATTATCTAAAGGACCAAGTTTAGGTACTAATTTTACTTTAGTGTGCCCATATACTATTTTGGCACATTACACTGAATTGGAAGAGGTAAAAGAATTTGGGGTCGATGCCGATTTAGTCAGAATAAGCATTGGTATTGAGCCAACCAGAGAATTAGTAGATATTATTGAAGAAGCTATTCTTGAAGCTGTGAATTAGCTCTATTTTTCCTGTTTTTATTGTCCAAAGATTTAGATATTAATTAGACAATGTCAGCTACACATAATAATTGTTTCTTTCTTCTGCTTTTGAACTTTGTAAGTCGAGTAACATAATATTTATTTATGATGAGAGAGCTTCTGATTAACAAGAAATAAAAATGATAAAAGACAAGACCACTTTATTAGAAATTTATTTCAACAAGTATATTAAGCTTCTATGGTTATCCTTTTTCTTCATTTGCCGATATATGATTCATAGACACCAAGCACTGCGGATTATAGAAAAAGCAGATTTTAGTTTTTGATTTTTTTTTTTAACTTTTATTCATAGCGAGGGGATCAGAAGGTCATTTTTAAACAATTCCTCAGTGGTTTTCTCTTCAATTTTTTTAGTGTTTGAGTTCCACAACCTTTTCACCTCTAGCAAATCTTGGGTTTCTTGGATCGTTGATGAATTCTTCAGTGTTGGCAGAAGCATTGGCGGCTTTGGCAACCAAGTAGTAGGTAAGACCACCACCGACGAAGAATGGCCAGTAAGGCTTTAAGATAGGAGTGGCGTATCTCTTCATTTTAAATGTGGATTATGTATCAAATTGATAGATGTTGCTGTTGGCAGAGACGACAATAGTGTTAGTTAACAGTTGGGGGTTTTCTTTTGGTGAATTTTCCACAGAGAAGGGGGTAACCCTGTCCAGCACAGAGACTAGCAAATCAGAATCGGCACAATCTCGAGTCACGTGCAATGTATAACAAGGCACCAATACGTATCCTACTGCAAGAACCACAACAGAGACACTCCAGTTATTATTAATCTTTCCCTGTCGGGCCGTCTTTCCATATATTCCGCACTGTTATTGTCATGTTGTGTCAATCGGTGCTACACTATTTATACCCGTCACCACTACAACAACAACAGAGCCCCAAAAGCATCCACTAATGATTCTCCCTATTATAATACCCCAGATTTGCACCTTCTGAGCTCCTGCTCACTGTTATATTTTCTTTTTCTTTTTTTTTTCCTGTTGCACGTATTAGTGCTGTGCTAGTGCTTCCATTTCAGCTGGCTGCAGCCCTGGAATCCAATTTTTTTTTTTTTTTTTTCTGTATATTTTTCCTTTTCCCGAAAGTTGAATATTGTAAAATAAACTTAGCCAATTGGTTTTAATAAACATACTGGTTGCCGGAAAATTACAACGCTTCCAAAAAGTATAGAGTTGCTAGACCGTGATACCCTTTCTCACAATGGCCCGGTCCCAAAGACCCTCTCGGGTGAATAATGACCATTCTGTTGCCGAAGAAGACGTCGAAAGCAATGCGGGCAGCAATTCAATAAAACGAGCGACAACTCTGGAAGAAATTGTAAACAAGCTTCCGGTTTTTAATCCAACAATAATAAACCCTGGTTACGATGATATGGTAGACCTCAAGAATTATACCAATGTGAAATTCAGCGACCGATTAGACACATTGAGATTCAAATATCTCGATGGCGAAACCCCTTTGTTTATCAAACAGAATTTACTCAATATCAAAAGAAAAGTTTTCGTGCAAACTCCATTGGCCGATGATATGTTGACTCAGCAGGGGGAGGCATTGGTTCCCAAACAAATATACCCAAGAAATAAAATCAGAACCACAAAGTATACTCCCATCAATTTCATCCCTAAAAATTTATTCAACCAATTCCAAAACGTTGCAAATGGTTATTTCTTATTTTGTATCATCTTGGGTGCTTTCCAGATCTTCGGGGTTGCTTCTCCTGGTATGAATGCGGTTCCTTTGATTGTTATTGTGGTTCTTACAGCTGCTAGAGATGCTTTTGAAGATTCCAGAAGAGGAATTTCCGATAATGAGTTGAACAATTCGAAAATTCATTTAGTTACCGGCCTAGAGAATCCAAATGTGTTGCTAGATAATGTCGGCCCTTGGAGAAGATTTAAGAAGGCTAACTCTAAGTTTTTCAGAAATTTGTTATTCAAACATATAGTCCCAATTTTCAAGAAGAAAAAGAACTCCGACCCTGAAGTTGGGATCAAAGGCAATGAATTGCTGTCAATATTATCCCAGCATGAGTCTCTCGGAACTATTGAAGATGGTGGAGAGTTGTATAATAATCGTCTTTCTATCCAAACCTCAAGATTTTTGAATGCCCGTGATAAGATTTCCAGACCAATTCCCGACACAATCACTAACCCAGGTTACCAACCAACCGGTGCAATTAAATTTAAGAACAAGGCATGGAAAGATATTTATGTAGGTGATATTGTTAGAGTGAGACAAAATGAAGAAGTTCCGGCTGATATTGTGTTGTTATCTACCTCTCTCGAAGATCAAAACTGTTATATTGAAACCAAGAATTTGGACGGTGAAACCAACTTGAAATCAAGACAATCTCTTAAAGCCGGTGCAGGTTTAAAGTATGGTAACGATATTGAAAGAATCAAATGTTGGATTGAGTGTGATAGTCCTAATACAAACCTATATTCTTTCAAAGGGGTGATGCACTATCCTAATTATGAAGATCCAAATGGCGAAGAGCACTTGGAATCTATTACTATTGATAATGTATTATTTAGAGGATCTACTTTGAGGAACACGAAATGGGCTATCGGGGTGGTAATTTACACCGGTAGTGAAACAAAAATCATGTTGAATTCTGGTATTACTCCAACTAAGAAGTCTAAAATTTCCCGTGAATTGAATTTGTCTGTCTATATCAACTTTTCTTTGTTGTTCGTGTTGTGTCTTGTTTCGGGTGTTATTAATGGTGTATTTTATAATAAGAAGCATATTTCGCGGCTTTACTATGAATTCGAGCCGTATAGTGATAAAGCATCTGTGTCTGGTGTGGTTGCATTCTTTGTGGCCTTAATTTTATATCAATCTTTGGTTCCAATTTCTCTTTATATTTCTGTGGAAATTATCAAGACGGTCCAGGCATATTTTATTTGGTCAGATATCAAAATGTATTATGAGAAATTAGATTATCCATGCATTCCAAAATCCTGGAATATTTCCGATGATGTTGGTCAAATCGAATATATTTTCAGTGACAAAACAGGTACTCTTACTCAGAATGTTATGGAATTTAAGAAATGTTCGATTGGTCTAAATAGCTATGGTCAGTGTTACACTGAAGCAAAAATGGGAATGCAAAAAAGATTGGGTGTGGATGTTGTCAAAGAGAAGATTCAAATGGATAAGCTCATTGCGGACGATAAGCTGGAAATGATTGGTTTGATGAATAATAACATGGATTTCTTCAGTAATGGGAATGCCCAAACTTATATTGCAAACATGGACGAAAATGAATTAACTTTTATCAGTGCTGATTACGCAAAAGATGTTCTCAAACAGGGCTCACAGAAGGCATTAAATGAATGGTTCATGACCACTTTAGCTTTATGTCATACTGCTGTCACGGAGGACAATCCAGAAAATGATCACAAGAAGCTCATCAAGGCCGAATCTCCAGATGAAAATGCTTTAGTCGGCGTGGCAAGGGATGTTGGTATCGAATTTAGAGGTAGAAGTAGAGATATCATGTACGTCACCAGATATGGTATCGAAACCCCTTACAAAGTGTTGAATGTCATTCCTTTTAACTCTACCAGAAAGAGAATGAGTGTTATCGTTGAAGTTCCAAAATCTCACTTGCCAGAATACCTGAATGTGACTCAAGAAGTAAACAACGAACAAGAAGAAGAAAAAGTTGTTGTGGTCCTTACAAAAGGTGCTGACAATGTTATCTATGAAAGATTGAATGTTGCATCCGACTCGGCAATGTTGCAGAAGACTGCCCTCTATCTTGAACAATTTTCCAAAGAAGGTTTGCGTACCTTGTGTGTGGCCTATCGCGTTGTCGATAATGGATACTATAAGGATTGGTCAGAAAGATTCCATAGGGCTAATGTTTCCATTGATGATGATCGTGAAGAAGTGATCGAGTCTGTTGCTAACATGATTGAACGTGACTTTACTTTGATCGGTACCACTGCAATCGAGGATAGATTGCAAGATGGTGTTCCTAGCTCTATCGCCTTGTTGGGTGAAGCGGGGATCAAATTATGGGTTCTCACTGGTGACAAAGTTGAAACTGCTATCAATATTGGTTTTTCTTGTAATTTGTTGGATTCAGACATGAAATTATTGGTCATTGGAAATAATAAAGATACTGCTGCTGAAGCTAATGTTGATTCCAGTTCTTCCACTGAATCCCATACGTCTTCCAATTATGACAACGATAAAGATACTGTTTTCAGTCAGATTGATGAAAAACTTTCAAAGTATTTGTCTGAAGAATTTGATATTCACTTGAACACCAGGGAAGATATCAATGCTGCCGTTTCCGATGCCAAACAAAATCACAGCACACCAAAGGGGACACATGCTGTTATTGTTGATGGTGCGGCTTTAACTGCCATTTTTGATGATTTGCATACTGATTTGCGAAAGAAGTTTTTGCTCCTTTGTAAAAATTGTAAATCTGTTTTGTGTTGTCGTGTTTCGCCATCTCAGAAAGCTCAAGTCGTTAGGGCTACCAAGGAGCTTTTTAAGGTTATGACATTAGCAATTGGTGATGGTGCAAATGATGTTGCTATGATTCAGGCCGCTAATATTGGTGTTGGGATCGCCGGGGAAGAAGGTAGACAAGCCGTCATGTCTTCAGATTATGGTGTTGGCCAATTTAGATTCTTGACTAGATTAGTATTAGTTCATGGTAGATGGTCATACAAGAGATTAGCTGAAATGATTCCTTGTTTCTTCTATAAGAATGTGGTTTTTACCTTGACCTTGTTTTGGTATGGTATTTATGTCAACTTTGATGGTACCTACTTGCTTGAATTTACCTTGATTATGTTTTATAATTTGGCATTCACGTCGTTACCAATTATCTTTTTGGCGGTTTTGGATCAAGACGTCAGTGATACTGTGTCTTTGTTGACTCCAGAGTTGTACATAAGTGGTATCTTAGGTTTGGAATGGTCACAGTTCAAATTCATATTTTATATGCTTGATGGTGTTTACCAGTCAGTTATCTCGTTCTACTTCCCATACTTGTTGTATTACACAGGTACATTTGTTAACTCCCAAGGTTTAATTCTTATTCATAGATTTTGGATGGGTACCATGGTTGCTTCGATTTCTGTTATTTCTTGTAACATTTATGTTTTGTTGCAACAAAAGAGATGGGATTGGTTAAGTGGTATTATTTATGCTTTCTCTGTGTTGATTATTTTCTTCTGGATTGGTGTCTGGTCTTCTTCAACCTATTCTGGTGAGTTCTACAAGGCTGCGGCTCAGGTTTATGGTACCTTGACGTTCTGGTGTGTGTTCTTTGTGGGTGTGTTGTGTAATTTGTTACCAAGATTCTCGTTCGACACCATTAAAAGATTATATAGACCAAAGGACATTGATATTATCAGAGAAAGAGTCAATATGGGTGATTACGATGGGTACCCTGAAGGGTATGATCCAACTGACGCTAAAGACGTTGAGAAGTATAGACTTATGCATGATCGTTATCTTAGTGAAACCAAGCCGATTAACTTCGACTCCTCATCGTCTTCAAACTTTGCTGCTACTTCTGATGAAGCAAAGATTGAAAACGGAGCTAACTCTGAGTCAACCCAGAACAAGGTGTCATCGGTTCCAAACGAAAGGTCTGCAGAAGACGGTACTCCTCAACCTGGTGTTGAAAGAAAACCAGCTGTTGCACAAATTGTTAGACATCAATTGGGGTCCATCAAGAGAAAACTTACAATTTCTAAACTGAAGAAAAATTCTCAGGCGCACTTATCACCATTGGAACAAATGAGAAGAAATATGATCAGCAATGGCGAGTATGTGGGAAGTAGAACTTCCTTGTCTACTAGCCAAGTCCCTGGTCTTACTCAGGCAGAATCCTTGATGTCCGTTCACTCAAGAATCTCAAATATGGCGAGGGAGTGATCTCTTTTTTGCTTATCCCTTTTTTTTCTTGTTATTGTCCCCTGTCAACTTCAGTTTATTCCATAGATGGGTTACCTACATTGTATATACATATATATACATTTGTATAAGTGATTTTCTCTTTTCCTCTATCATACTTTTTTTTTGTTTTATTAACTTCCTGTTTCTGCTGTTGTTTTCATTATGTTTTTGTTTTGTGACTTTTTTTTTTTGTTTTGATTCTTCACTTCAATATTAATTTTCTTAACTTTCATTTGTTTCCCACTTTCGGGCCAAGTGATCTAATTTTATACTTTTCAATAGAAATTCCCTCCATACAAAACTTTTATGTGAGCTGAATACAAGTACACTTGATAATTTTTCAGAATTTATATTTTTAGGTGATATCATATTTCTTTTAAAGATATTAAAAAAAAAATAGTAAACTTAGACAGACAAGCTAAATTTATGGTATTAGGGATAAATAAACGATAACCAAAGTGACAAGATCAAAGAAAAAGAAAAGGTAAAAGAATAGTAATTAAAAAAAAAGGAATCAAAACAACCAAATAAAGAAAACGTAATTTCGTCAATGATACAGATCATGAAAGATCTCAAAGTTAAAGAAGGAGACATAGAGAAAGAGAGTGAGAAGAAGAATAGAAGAACACTAGATAGGTTCCAATGTAGTCTTTTTTTTTTCTATACAATCTTCAGCGGTTCCCAAAGCTCAAATTGATTTTTGGAGTCGGAAGATTGAATGTGAAACCACCATCATCCAATTTATGTTTAGATTCCACAACCCAACGCATACACAAGTGTATCAAGTACAACACTGAGCCAAAAGCTCTGAATGCTGCGAGACAAGCCACTGACCAGAGAATAAACGCCAAGTACTTGTTACTGCTGGTATCTTTAATACTATAAACTTGGGTGACGATCATAACCAACAACATGTTGCTCAACAACCAGAATAACACAACTCTAGTTCTAATATCTCTATAATAATCTTCTTCAGGAACTTCTTTTTCGGACAAAGATTTGATGCCTCTAGGAGTTTGTCTTCTAGATCTCAAGTTGAATAAGATTTCTTCATAACCACTATCTATATCTAATTGCTCACTTGGAATCTCTACCTCAACAACTTCATGACCAGCTTTATCAGTTTTGATGATGGCTCTCCCTAAATCGGTTGTTGGTTTGTTTTCACCTTTAGTACCCCAAGAAACATCATGGGTGTTACAAAAGGCATAGATTTGCAACGTGCAAGTGTAAGATGGTAACATGAGGAAATATTGGATAGAACTGGTGAATATGTGCCATGGATCCATGTAAATAAACGAAGTAAAAGCATAAAGACCATATGTGGACAACAACGAGATCACGATGTTTATAAATGTTGTCTCAGACGCAGAATCACTATGTCCATCCTTCAAGGTTTTACCAACAAAGTAGAAACCACAAGCCATACTGTAAAGGGCACAGATGGTCAAAATAATCATACTAGCAAAATATAAGTGTTTAGCACCTTGAGGTCTATTACCCATAGAAATGATGAAAATACTAGTCAAGTCACAGAGACAGAAATAATTCAAGATGGTGAAGATCCAATACCCACCATTGTGTGGAATAACATCGGTGTTGGCCAAAGAACCAGCCAAGAAATAGAAGGCCAAATAGAAATTACCCAAAGAGAAGAAAGAGAATAAAAGCTGGATGAATTGATAGAAGAATTCTATATGTAAGAAAAACTTTCTCACAAATGAATGATCGGTTTTCCAAACTTGTCTGAAATGGAGCTGCGAGTACAAGGCAGCAAACAATGCACCATTTAGCCATCTTCTTCTCTGAGAAATAAATTCAGGCAAGCTGTCTGGAACATCTGTTTCACCTTTTGCCTGTTTAACGTATTTCAAGACCCATTTTTCCGATTTCTTTGCCACTAATTCCCAACACAAAATTCTATCTTCTGCCAAGTACATATTAGCAGAGAAAACATCTCTTGTAGCACCACCGGATAATGTCTCACCTTTAAAGTAGGAAAATAGAGGCCCAGTTCCATCAGGGTGATTCTTGAGAGCACAATATCTATAAGCAGATAAAGCACCTGGCAACACTGAAATATAACCAAACACAGATTCTAACGGCTTATCCAAAATATTAGACATTTTATATTCAAAGTTTTGGGAAGCAACCAATGGATTCAACAAGTTCAAACCACCTCTTTCCTTCATGGCAATGATTTCACCGGCAGCACCAGCCACATTCGAATCATTATCAAAAGCTTTCCACAAATGATAGATGGAGTCCTTATCTGGTCTAGTACCGACATCCAATAAAACACAAACATTTGGATCCATAACTGGACAAAAAGCATTGAATAACCATCTATGAGAATTAATTTTCTTTTGATTCTTTTCCTTCAAACAGAATAGAATTTGCACTGGGACCATTCCTCTTTCAGCACCTTGGAATTTCAAATCTGTGTCTATTGAGACTTGGGTGGTGTATTCGAAAAGATGGGCTTTGACTTCTTTGGAGTTAACAAAAGATTTGGCAATACCATCTTGGTAAACACCCATTGCTGCCAAAACTTCCAAAACACCAGGCGAAATTTTTGCTCTACCATCACTGACAATCACAACTTGAACTTTTTTCCACCCTTCATCACTCCAGATTCTTGATCTACGTCTGGAGCATAATTGGGAAATATTTTGCATAACGGCATGCATGGTTCTGGCAAAAGATAGTTCGTCTTCATTGTACATGGTGATACAAATGACAATCTCGGTTTCTCTACCATACTTAGCAGATCTTAAAGTGAATCCATTCTTAATGAAATCATCTGGGTCTGAGGTACATGCGGTATATCTCATGAACAAGAACTCATCATCGTCACGTCTCGGCAAGAAACTTGCTAACTTTGTAGGAACAGGGTTTTCTAAGACTAAATTACCTCTTTCCAACTTGAATTCTTTTCTCAAAGCTCTATTTCTTCTTGGTTGATGGGTCAATGGGATATCAGCGTGCATGTTACCATCTAGACTATGGATTGCTGATTGTTGATCTAAACTATTGTTATTCATCGCAACAATTTGTTTTCTTCCGGTATATTCATCATAATTGAAATCAGCTGTTGACATGGAGGCCAGAGACGAAGCTACTTCATATTTTTCCTTAGATAAACTTCCATCGTAAGAAATTGTATCACTATTTTCATAAGAATATTTGCTTTGGGAGTTGACATCTGCCATGTTGATATCTTCAAATTGAGACTGTGCAGCATTTCTGTCATTGAATGGATCGTTGGAAACCTCCAGATAATTATCATAAGGTTTTAAATCTGGAGCATTTCCAGATAGGTTGAGTTCACTACCATTGGCTTTAGCAAAAGCGGCAGAGTCAAATATTGGCTTTGGAGGAGATAAGAGCCTCGAGCTTGTTGTGGTTGATCTAGATGTTATTGTTGGAGATCTTCTAAGTGGGGAACTACTTAAAGAGTAGTTATCGTCTTCGTTATAGTCTTCCATGATGACGGAAGTATGCTTAGATCTTTTCGGCGATTCTAGTCTTGTCCAGTTCGATCTATGAGTTGGCGATCTGCTCAAGAAATTATCATTCTGATCATTATTGTTCTCCATAGCAGCCTTAACAAAATTATTACCTTGGGTGGAAGAGTTGAAGATAGTTGGTGAAGTGGTGAAACTAGCATTGTCAGGCATTTGCATTTGACTTCTTCTGTTGAATGAAACAGCAGGAGAGTATCTGGTTTTAGCTTTTGAAGGAGAAGAACTTCTGGAAACAGATTCTTCATCATAACCATCATCTGGGAATGCATTGAAGTTTGAAGAATAGGCGGATTGATTGTATTTCTTTGGAGAAGAGTTTGCTAATGTTGGCTTTGGTTGGGACAACAATGTTCTCTTGGAAGGACTACCATCGTAAGGGTAGTCATAATCCTCATCATCAAAGGGGTTCGACATTGTTGATAAGGTTGTTATACTGTAATATTTTGATGAATGTACTCCATAGGAAAAAATTTGAACGACAAAAAAGTTGTTATAAATAAAATCCAAAACATTATTTCCAGATGTGCCTAATGCGGTAATACAAAAATATAAACACGCCACCCCATATGCAAAAAGAGGGTGCATAAGCCCATAATCAAAACAAAAAGTCTCAGATCAAAAATTTTAGTAGGCTACAAATTGCAATAAATAAATTCACGCAATAACGCAAAAAAATAAAAAAATAAAATGAAAGGATCCAATCATTAGTATAGAAATTAAAGGTATTCAGTAATCTAATTCCATATTTACCACTGGTTTTGCAGAAGCAAGTTTTTTTCTTTCTGCAGCCAAGATATCTTCTTTAATTTGAATCACCAGCTGATTCAATATCTCTGAACTGAAATCGTCGCCAAGAGTGGCATTTGAGTTAGACATGGCATCAGTATTAAGTTTGCCGCACCCTTTAAACTTGTTGGCCTCCACGTAGTAACCATAATCTAGGTTTTTCTCAAACTCTTCATCGTACACCATCAAATAATTATTTTGGACAAATTCTTCCAACCTTTGGTAAAATGGCAAACTGCGGATATCATTTTTCAAATTCTCCCATCTTAAGCTTTCAAGACTTTGAATTTGTTCGGTAGGAGTATTTCCAGAGATGTGCTTTTCTTCTATAAAGTCGACAATTTTGTTTTTGTAAACTAGCTTCTCATCATCAAATCTTTGTAAAACAGATTTTTTCATCTTTTTCAAGTCCTGCAAACTTTGCTTCACAAGCATTTCATAGATATATTCTCGATGCTCTTCTAAAAAGCTCAGGTCTTCCTGACCAACATTAATATTTGACAATAGTTTATTGTCTTTAAGGATAGCAAAAAACTCTTCCTTTGAACTGGTTAGGATATTGAATTGCTTTTCAACAATATAATTGAAGATAATATCTTTTTGGGCCTTCAATAAAATATTCTGTTCTTCAATGAGATCCCAAAAGAGCTCCAATGGCCCTGAGCCAGATCTGCCCAATAAATTCTGAAAGCTTTCCTCATCTTTGATATATGGGTATATTTCCTTGAAAGTAGTATTTATCGTGATTAGATTATTCTCTTTCATTTCTTGAAGTAATTTCTTGAAATTTTCCCTAGCGATTCTATCATTTCTTTTATTTTGTGACTCCAAAGTTTTTATCTGTGATCTCAAGTCTTTTGTGATATCTTCTTGAAATCGCGAATAAATTCTCAAAATATCAAGTTTATTCAACTTTAAGAAATTCTTGTTTTGCTTAACTCTTTCGTCTGTGGTGATCATTTTCAAGATGTCATCCCATTCTACTTCATTTGTTATTTTCGATTTCAAACTCGTTTCAAAATAATCCTCAAATTCAGATAACGCTTGAGTTTTCAATTTCTCTTCTTTCTCTTCTTGAATTTTTCTCAAGTAATCAACGTACTTCTGGAAAATCGCTTTCTTTTCCTTCTCTGAAAGAATAGAATGCTCATATATCGGTTCATCTCTAACTTTTTTCTTGAAAGTCTTCCATAATGTATAATACTTGACATCATCTTTATGTTGTGATATCAATTCCTTGAAATCATTTTGGAATTTTTCCTTTGTGTTACTTAAGTTCGACAATTCCCGTTTAGATTTCTCGATCAAATACTCTTCAAAATAGGTTTTCTTAGCCAAAGTGTCATCAATTACCCAGTATTTTGGGTTATCAATAAAGGTTTCCATCACCTTCTGGAAGGACCATGAGGTACTGACCTTATTGTCTTCTAATAATTGAATAAATATTTGTTTTTGTGCAGGTCCAGCTACCAGCGAACCATTATTAGCTGTGAATGTTGGATTCATCAAACTCTTCTCAACTGAAAAAATCTTATAGAATTGGGTATTCTCAGAGGTATTATCATCTGGTTTGTTGGTGGTAGTTGACGTTTCTCCGCTCTCCTCAACCTTGGAATTCTTATCTTCAGCAACCACCGCAGTCTTTGGTTCATTTTCTTGTTTGATAGGGAACTCCCACGTTGTTTTCCTAGTTTCTGAGTTATGATAGTAATATCTTTTTGTTTCCTTTGAAAAATACTTCTTCCAGGCAGACTTCTCTAATAATTCATCTAAATGATTATACAACTCTTTTGGCTTTTCCCATGTCGATTGCTTTGTTTCACTGTTATAGTAATAAATCCTCCCCGAGGCATCTTTTGCCTCCTTCCAACTCATACCAGGCTGTGATCTTATTTCCTAGTATTTATTCACTGGCACATATAAATCTTGATCTACGGAATTTGGATAAATTCATATATTAAATTAATTTTTCTTCTCATCGCGCACACTTTGGTTATGGCCCTGTCTTTTCTCATAAGAAAATTATACAGGCACAAACATTACCAAAAACGGAAGCTTTGACAGAATAAGTTACAAAATCACCACAGGTTGATACTCTCAAAGGAAAATAGAATGCTTTCAAATGGCATATAGTGTGCTCTCATCAAACGAAATGGTCGCCCTGTTTGGGCTTGACTGGGTGCTAGTCCTTCTAGTGCTATTGTCCTTGATGTTTTACTTCAATAGACTTGTGGGGTCTTTGATGACTGTCATATGTAAAATACTATTATGGAAGCAATACAAAGTATCGGTGCATTTTCAGTCATTCAAAATATCATTGCTAGCTGGAAGAATCTTCTTCAAGAATTTTTCAATTGTGACGAAGGATTGTACAATTTGCATATTAGAAGGAAATATCACCTGGAGATATTGGTTCTTCAATGTTAAGCAGTCAGAATTCGGTTTAGCGAACCAAGAGTTAGATGATGGAGGTGAATCAAATAGCCCAATTAGGAATGAAGGACTCAGCTCAAGGTTTAGAGTCGAAATGGATGGTTTGGAAGTGTTTGTTTATAACCGGACTTATGCTTTCATGAGTGTGTTAGAAGAACTTCAGAAATCATCCAATGCCAATGTTAAAAATATTACTCCTATTAGCTCTAACTTTGAAAGAAGAAATCATGATAATGTTATAGTAAATCATAGAAGGTTTACTAGCGGCTCTTTGGATGGTTCGGATAGGAGTAAAGATTCCCTTTGCGAAAACACTTCTAGTAATCACTCGCAGGATGAGATTGATCTGACCGGTTCGCTGGTATTTGATATTATCAAGTGCTTGCCGATCGATCTAAAAATTCATAAATGCGGTATCGTCATTGGTAATGAAAACACGACATCTGTTGTGGTTTGTTCTTTTATTAATGGAAGGGGGAGCTTTGATATTGGTTGTGCGGCCAATCCTTCGGTGGATTTCTATAGACACAATATCAAACTTCTGAGCGAGAAATTTCAAATAACATTGAAGCCAAATATCAGCTATAAGGAACCAATCAGCTCTTCGTTCTTAAATAGTAGCGATTTCAGTATCCACAAAGAATACACACGGAAGAGAAGACAGAGGAGATTCAGAAAGTATAAGAATTTGTGGACGTCGTTTTTAAAAATAATGCAAATTAAGAAACACAAAAAACAAGATACACACGACAAATCAATAGAAGACAAAAATGAATGGAAAGGATTACCTCAATTTCTTGAAAATGAAGATGATAACCTCTTGAATGATTACTCCGATTTGCAAGATGAATTGTCGCAAGAGTACGCAATTTATAGAACAGTAGTAGATGCCGAGAAATGCGAAATACTTTATTACTATGATATTCCTGGTAAAGTTCCTCATGATGGTCAAATCAATAATGAAAAATTAGGAAAGCTGGCCGATGGATCCCCAAAAACAGGTGTTGAAATTGAATTATATGAATCAACCATATACTATGGACCTTGGGCAGATAGGCAAAGAATTTCTATTTACAAGGCTTTCTTCCCTCAATCCAATAACTTCGAAGACAGTCAACCTACTAAAAAATTAGATGCTGGAGAAACCAGAGAATATAGCTTTTTTGATTTTTGTGTGAGATTTGTGGATGACAAGTCCATTATCAGAGTTCCGATGAGAGAATATAGCAAAGATATTGCAAATTCACTAAATAGATCTAAAAAAATGGCGGACACTGCGAAGATGGAGAAAGGGAGTGAGCCTGATAGTTTTGTCAACAAGGAATCTAAGGAAAATGAAGAAACAGGGAAAAAACCGTTTGCATGGTTAGAATTAAAGCTTTTTGAAGGAAGTTTTATTAATTCCGTGACTGATTATGAAAGAACTCTGAACGGAAGTGATGTTAAGCTTAACGTCTTATTAAAGGAACCTGAATTAAGGTCTTCCATTAATCATAATATTTTCTACAGGGCTAAGGAGCACCGTCTTGATATATCGATAAATTATCCTTTAATTTGGAAGCAAATAATAAAATGGAATATTTCAAATAAAACATCCAGCTGTGAATTTTTCATTTTGAGAGAACACGTTTCCCTCATTTCTGACATGATCAATGATTTTGCTACCGTGGAAGAAAGCTTGTTGAACGATCCCTGTGAAACGGTGAATTCCTATAATTTGTTCAGGCCATATGAATATAATGTGAACTGGAAGATCGAAAATGGTGTCAAGTTATATTTGAACATCAATAATCAAAATATTATTAACAATCCAGTGGATTTTGATGATAACACCTACCTATCTTTCCAAGCGCCATCTTTAAATATTGATTTGCTGATACCAATGCATGTTATTTTCCAAAAATCAAATTCAATTAATTTTGACATTTCATCTGAAAATCTTTCTTTAGTCGTTGATACTCCTGCTTGGAGCACCTTAAATACCTTCCTTAAAAACAAGGAGTTGGCAAATGGTACTGACTTCAAAATACGCGGCTCATATACTTACTATAGTAGTATTGAATTAAACTTGGTGGACAGTATAATAGTCAACTGCTTTTTATCAAATACGACATTCCATGCGTATGGGTTTTTAATAAAATTCATCATGGACATTAAAGAAAACTACTTTGGGGAAAATATCCACTTTCAAACCTTGGAAGAATATACTGATAAAAAGCATGAAAATGAAAATATAGAGCATGATTCTGATCTGGCGTTCTCTAGTAATAATGGAGAGAAATCAGTGAAGCCTGCATTTGAATCCGAGCCAGAGTTCAGGTCAAGATCACGGAACAAGACAAAAGAGCCTAAACAATTTCGTCGGATAGAAAACGAAATCGATGTTTTATTTTCCTTCTGTGTTGATAATGGCTGTTTAATTTTACCTTGTAATTTATACGATAGTGATTCTTTCATCGCTGCGAGACTTCCGAACTTTGATATTGACATTAGATTCACGAATTACTATATGGATTTACAATGTGATATATCTCCTTTGAAAGTTACTCATGTTGTGAATGATCCCGATGCTGTTAATAGAGTGGTTCATGATACAGATTTGAATATTAATCCTGACATGTTCATCAATGGATTATCAATTCATGGTCATAGGATTTTTGGCTTACCTCCATTGGAGCCGACATATATTTGTGTATGGGATATTAGCGCAGGCGCTATTTCATTGAATACTAATGGCTTATTTATTCAATCATTTTTGGGATCTATTCAGAATCTTGGTTACACATTCAGAGACTTTGAAAATTCGTTGATTGTGGAAATTCCGGAGTTGAATGATGTCACAATTTTTACTTTCAAATGCCCATCGGTATCTGCGAGCCTTTTAGATAGAGAGCTGAAAGTTTGTTTGAATTTATCTTTGGAGCCAATAAATTTGAGACTCAATGATTTAGCAAATGGCAGATACAGTTCGCGAATGGATTTGAAAATTAAGAATATTATTTTAAAAATGACTGAGCAGGAATCATCCAAGATTTTATTATACTTGACTACGTCATTGTATCTTTCCAATTTTTGCAGAAAGAAAGAATTCACCGAACATAGACGATTACAACAGGAACATCTAAAGACCAATGATGGCCCATTTCATAGATCACCTTTCTTCCTCAGAGAGGAAAACAGAGATGAATACTACAACAAAAATTATGGGAAAATTCTCGCATCTTTGTCTTTGCCAGATATTGCTGCGCCTATAACAAATCAAACTGTTGATTTCATCTTTGAGGATTCTCCTATTGGTGATCGCCAGTTGAACTCGTCTAATATCTTTGATAGCTCAGAGGATGTTTTAGATACATCTTCTGTTACTAGCACTGACGAAGATTTTGGAGAAGCTGAAGCTGACTCAAGCTTGCTCGAATTCCTACCAAATAAAAAATTATCTGGAAAAAAATTAAATAGCAAACAACACAAAAAAATTTTAGGGGAAAACTATTTCATCGATACAACTAATATTGCAGATGTGACTCCCCAGCTTGATATGAGTGATGAAAGATATGAATATGATAATTTCATTTTCAATTTGTCAAGCATTGATGGCTTTCTTTCGCCATCGTCAGTTCTTGGTCTTGTTAAAATTGCAGATGGTTTCATTGACTCCTCTGCTGATATAATTTTGGATAAATTGCAACTCTTTGTCCTCACCAAACTATTGCTAATGGAAGAAAGTACATTCGCGGCTAAAAACATTAGATTTATAACCCCTTCTGTCAATGTTTATTATGGTGACTTTTCAAAGGATGCAACAATTGACGGCTTTGAGAATGTTATAAATTCTGAAAAGAATGATAAAGGTTGTTTTCTGGATCTCTCTAAAGTATTTGATATGAATTACATCTATTTATCTGTCAAAACACCATCAATTGTTGCCAGTTTTAAAGAAAGTATGACCAATAAAGAAACTGCTTCTGAGTCTCTAATTGCTATGCACTTACCTGCTGTTTCCATAAAAGTAGTTAACTTGGATGCGCCTAACTCAGAGGATCTGGCAGCTACTCTACGTTTTGAAGATTTTGAAATTTGGCTTGACCAAAGCCTTTCTGTGGTTTCATCGTTTGATTTGGAAGCCTTGGAAGTATCATTGGATTCTGAGCAGATAAAATGGTTGGCAAAGATAATTAAATATAATAGTGATTGTTTAATGCCGGCGATTGATCAATTACAGGCTTTGGGGACAAGGTTTGAATATTCAATAATTGAATTGATTTACAAATTGTCTATTGCCAGTGAAAAATATAACATTCATCATGACTCGTCCGTTCTCACTAAACCTACCTACATTACAAGAAACTCTGAGGCGAAACATGTCAGATCATTTGATAGTTGGAGAATCCTTGTGAGATTGCGTCATATTTTGAAAAGTTTACCTGCTGAATGGGATGAAAAAACTTTCGTTGATTCTGAAAATTGGAAAGATCATGATAACGCGTTCAATCATGTCCTTGAAGTTTTCTCAAAGTGGAGAAGCTGGGAATTTTCTGATATCAGACGAAGTTTTGTATTCAAAAGTGCTTTTAAAAATCTCTTCAAAGATGAAGAGAAGCAACCACTGAAAAGTAAAGGGCTTTATGTTAATATTTCCAACTTGGTGGTTAGATTGGAATCTAAATTAGAGCAAGACATAATACGTTTAATTGGATTGGAGGCTGAAACCTTCAGTCAATACGGCAGGGACTTGAAAGTCGCCTTAGAGTTGCGGTCCATTGAATCAAAGATTTCAACGATCTCTTTGTGCTTAATTGATGCTATTATTATTTTGGGCACAATGCTACCATCGAAGTCAATGACAGATGAAAATCAGGAACTTTCTACCAAGACAAAAGATGGTGGGGATATTCATGTATCCGCTTCTTTAGGAAAATTCAAAAATACGATTGTCATTGACAGAATTCATCACGAATTTGAGGTTTTAGGAGTATTGAGCTCGAATGTTTCTTTGTCTGAGTCATTGGATCAAAATGCATTGAATAATATCTTGCATTTAGATTCTTGTAGCTCCAAAATATGTCTTGATAAAGAGATCTTCGCCCAAAACTCTGTGAATGGTATCGATGTCAATATCTCCAATACAGGATCCTTTATCAACAACTTGACAGTTTTGGAGTCCAATATCGATTCTGTATACTGTGACATTTCTAGGGGCTCTTATGATTATCTTAAACTTTTGGCAGTTATAAATAACTATGAAATAAACCAGTTGGCCCACATTAAACAACTGCTTCAAAGACTATCTTCAGGTACGACGACGAATGATAAAGAATCTACGACCACTAAAGAGCAGGGATCTTTGCTTGGTATTTTGGACAATATCAAAATTAGCTCTAATTTTGCTGTCGAAAATTTTTATTGGAATATTGATGTTTTGTCACCGGTGCTTGTCTCAGGAAAGATTGGACGATCAGAATTCAGTACAGTACTTGCGAAAAGGATGGTTTATTGTGAATATAATTTTGATGGATTGGAATGCAATTTTATTCATAATACCTACGGTAAAAAGTTTTTGGCGAGATATCAACAATCGTACAGCTCGATGGTAATAAAGGGAAATCTCAATGAGGACAGACCATTAATCCAGTTAGACTGGAATTCCAAAATTAATGAATTCTCCATTCCATCGGCGTTGAGGTCTCTTAATGATATTTTGAATGCCAAAGTGCAATTGAATGGTATTGTGGATGAGTATGTTCTGTATGGTAAAATGATACAAGAAAAACTCGAAGTGATGTTGAAAACAGAGCCAACTAGTGAAGAGTCTCATAAAAACAGTGACCCTGGATTAAACGAATTTTTGGAAAAGGTGATGTTCAAGACGTGTATCGTGAATAACATCATCAAATTCAGCGTCGGGGTTGATGAAACAAAGGCCGAGTTGAAATTCATGGACACAACTTTCTTGGGGGGAAATTTTGATATTGACAGCTCGGAATCTCTTGTGAAAACTGCTCTATATGGTGATTTGATTTTACCTACAACCTCATTGTCTCTATTTGATCCGATTGTTCCGCAATACTTAACCCAGCTTATTGAATTCAACCTCGAGATCAAATTAAGCAGCTCCAAGGGCCAAGAGGATTCAAGAAGAATGGTTGAAATGACATCCGATTTCTTTAGAATTTTCTTGAATCCTTATTCGTTAGTGAAAATAATGGAAATTATTGTCAGAGCCCAGATAATCAACGAGGCTTTTATTGAGAATGAAGCTGAAATTGGGCAAGTAGTTACGCCAGTGGTTACACCAGGGTCGAACACAAGCCCGGAGCTCTTCTTCAAAAATTTGTCGATTCACATTCTATCTTACAATTTTTGCTTTGGTTGGCTATTTGGAGGTGAAGAATCGCAAGCGGTTGGAAAAGGGGTCATTGTTGGTTGCGAACGGGTGTATATCATTACTGAAGAGACGCTAGGTAAACTTACAATTGTTGATGGGTACTGTTCAAGTTTAGGCAATGATACATCTGTGAACTTCAATGCCAAGAATGATTCGACTCAAAGAGCCTTATTACCCAACGTTCAATTAATCTTTTCAATTTCAAAATCATCAAAAGGTACGAAAAGCCTCAATGTTAAAGTAACTGGTGAAGTCCTAGATGTGAGATTGATTTCCCAATATTTTTACACTAGCGACAACTTGATAAAATCGCTTGCCATCTTCCAGAATTTGAAAGCCGAATTGGTGCCAACTATCAATTATCAGAAAAAGCCGGTTACCGAATTGGGGGATTCTAATTATATAGATTCTTTGGGGACATTTTTTGCCTCTGTTAATTGTGTGATTAATTTTGCCGGGGCCAATATTAGAATTGATAGGTCTCAAACAAGTGAATCCTCTTTGGAATTGCACTCTCCTGCAGTGGAAATTAGTATTGGTTATAAGAAAGTAATTGGGGCGTTGAAGCATTTGGTAAGATGTGATGTCACAACATTTGCATCAGACAACACTTTGGAATCATCTTGTGTGCCAGTTTTGATGGATATTTGGTACGGAATTAATTCAATGATGAAACATGATTCTTTGATGAGGACCAAGGAATTAATGACTAAGGAGAATTGCATAGAAGATGAGGAAAATGCGGCTTTGTCTTCTCATCCGATTGATTATGTTGCGTTGATACATAATATTGACTTTAGTGGCTTATTAAATATCCAGCCACAGAGTCTTACTTTAAGTTGTGCACCAAATGCAAAGATCAACGCGGTAATTTCTACCGGCGGTATCAAACTTCAACTCAATACTGTTGAAGAAGGAGAAAAATTGGGAGCTGGGTCATTGCTATTTAGTGAGATGACGGCAAAACTTCAACACGCCTACTCTCGAGAAGTCAGTGGCTCTTTTTCGATTGGACAAATTATGATAAATGCAATTCTACATCAAGAGAATCAATTGTTGAAAATCATCACTTCTGGAGAGATTTCAAAAATCATTTCGTACGTCAAAGTTAGTCAATTACAAGATCTAAATATCTTTATGGACACTTGGATGCCTAAAGACTTGATGGAGCAATACGAAAACCCATTCTCTAAGGTGAGCAGTTACGAAGCTCCTGAAATCTCTGAAACCAATGAATCGAAGAGCAAAACGTTTGCCGAAAGATTTCAACAAGTATCCACCACCAATGCGTTCCCATGGAACGTTAATTTTGTAATATCTGATGTCAGTTTGAAAATTGATCTTGGTCAAAGTTTGGGAGTGGCGAGTCTTCTTTTGGATAAATTCTGGTTAGTTCAAAGAAAGAGTTCTCATTGGGAACAGAATTTAACTATTGGAATGGATAGTTTGGTTTTGAAATGTGAAGGGAGATTGACGGCGGAAATTGCGATCAGGAACCTGAGATTAAACTCGGTGATCATGTGGGCTACCGAAAACGAGGTCTATGAAATTCCGTTAGTGTTCTTGTCAGGCGGGGTTGAGGCGTTTGAAATAATTATTGGGTTTGATTATCACACCATCTTCGTTGCTAATGTCGAGCATTTTTATTTAAGTCTCTTTAACCAACGAGATCAGGATGAGGCTAACCTTGATAAGTTATTTGGTACTGCATCGTTGAAACAGGTCAATATTTATACCACATGTTTGGCGTCTTCTACATTTGTGGATATTGTGAATGCCTTCATGAGAATTAGGGCCAATACCGAATCATCATACAATGAGGTTTTATTGGATGCGGGTGCCAACGCTCTAAAGAAAGAAAATCTGAAGCCTACCAAACAAAAAGACTATAGTATTTTAGAAAAATTCACCAATTTAAAGACAGGGGTAGGTGTTACGATTGAAGGATTCCTATTACAAATCTATCCAACTTCATTGATGGACACTGATGTGTTGGTGGTTAATTCTGGGAGAGTAGGGGCAAAGTATAGTAGAAGATTAGAAAAAGAAAAGTTATCTTCTGATCTAAGTCTCCAATGGAACAATTTGGATGTTGCTTTATCTAAACTTCGTACTGCTTTCCAACATAAGCAGGTTGATTTTGGAAATTTTGCTCTTTACATTGAACATTCACTTGGAGCTAAAGGTGGGACGATTTTCACTTTGCCGATGATTCTGATTGCCATGGAAACATCGCAGTTGAATAATGATAAACACGTGAATTATACCTTCAATAGTTCGTTTGGCGGTAACGTTGATATCAGATGGAATTTGGGGTCGATTAATTTCATTAGGGCGATGCATGAGTCTCATGAAAAGGCGTTATCTTCACGATTAGCCAAAAATAAAATGCTCAGTAAATCTAGTAGTTTGGCAGAGGAGAAACTCGAGGCGTTGAAGATTAAAGAAAGAGTGGAACATGCAGAGCATGATAGTGAATATGAGTATGTGGCAATTGAACCTCCAGTGATTGAGCCGCCGCACTTGAAAGAATTGGGGGATATCACTCCTCCTTTAGAGTGGTTCGGGCTTCACAGAAAGAACTTCCCGGCTTTAACCCATCATTTCTTCATTTTACCATTAGAGCAGTTTGTCATTAATGTTGAAAAACAATATAATTCTGTGTTGGGTAAAGCTTGATATTTTTTTTTTTTTTGTTTCTTTGTTGTTGTTTTTTCTATATATATATTATTGTTTGTGCTTTATGTTATTATTAATACCTTATATTATTATCATTATTAATTTGTATTATATTTTAATAGATCTTCTGATGAATGGTTGTTTTTCGTTTTGTGTGTATGGATTGTGTATGTGCTGCAATAGTGGTGTAAGTAAGTGATACCACACGAGGCACGTGCTTATGTAATATTTCGAATCCCCTTTTCCTGCAATCGGTGAAATTAACAAACCTAAGCATTGTGCCTCCGATATCCCCAAACTTGAGGGCCAGATATAATATAATTAAGAAATAGCCACAACAACAACATGGTACGTCACCACCTCCAATGATATGATATATATATATATATATATATTTGCAAAAGAAAAAACAACATTAGAATCATATACTAACTATTGGATGGGATGTTGAGATTTTCGTTTTCCATTTCTATTTGTATCGATTGGATCGAAGTTGATCATAACAGCATGTCAATTTCGATTTCTTTTGGGGTTATACAAAATTCAATGGAAGCGAAAAGTTCTTGATATCTATGGGGGGGTTTTTTTTTCATTACAGTCACAATCATTGAAACCGTACTTGACTGCCGTGAGACACTCGTTGACCGCGGCGGTGTCACTTGAAGATTTTGCGTCGCAAGTTGCTGAACGACACAATGATCCAGAGATTGAAAGCCAAAGAACTCCGGAAGTTCTCTTGAACCCTATGGTGATATCGCGTAACGAGAACGAGAAAGTGTTGATTGAGTCGTCGATCAACTCGGTGAGAGTATCGATAAAGATCAAGCAAAGCGATGAGATCGAGCATATTTTGGTGCACAAGTTCACGAGATTTTTGACAGGCAGGGCCGAGCAGTTTTTCATTTTGAGAAGGGCGCCGATTGCTGGGTACGATTTGAGTTTCTTGATCACTAATCTCCACACCGATCAGTTGATGAAGGCGAAATTGGTGGATTTTATCATTGAGTTCATGGAGGATGTCGATAAAGAAATCAGTGAGATGAAGTTGTTTTTGAATGCCAGAGCGAGATTTGTTGCCGAAGCGTATTTGACACCATTTGATTGAAAGGAAAAAAAAAAAGAAAAGAAAAAATGAATAAAAATAAGTAATAATAATAATATTATTAATAATGATAATAATAATAATAATAATAATTGATTGATTGATTGATTGATTGATTGATTGATTAAACGAAGCTATTGTATTTATTGTTCTGTTATTCCTTTTTTTTTTTTTTTGTTTTGTTTTGTTTTTATCTATTTTTTGTCTTTTCATTCTTATCTAAAATATTAACATTTGAAAGAAAGGGGGTTCTTCTTTTTTTTTTTTTTTTTTTTCGTTTTGTTTAGTTTTTATTTGCCTCTTCTCTTCTTACAACTATGTAAAAAAGTTTTGATTCATAGATATATGTATATTATACAATTAAGGTCATTCTTCGTTAGACAACAAGGCAGAGATTGCCATGAACCCAATCATGGCGTACTTCAAATAAACATTCTCGGTGATCAAAATTGTGATATAACCGACAAATGGGACGTAACCTTTCACCACCCCTAAAATATCGTCGTCTCTATTGAGGTACCCTTGGTTTCTTCCGTATAATCCCAAATCATTCACAGGGTTATTGTCACCTTTAGTAAGAAGTAGCTGTTTCCCGCCAGAAGTGTGAACCAATGGACTATATTCCGACCCCAGGGATTTCGCTTGTTGTTGTTGTTGTTGTTGTTGTTGGGCCAGGGTGGTGTATTCGATGTGATGTTCGTTCATGACACGGTGCACAATTGGAATACTCTTGTCCTTGACTTGATACACCACTATATCTCCAACATCGACGTAATTGTCACGGTTATAAAGGAAAAGCACATCACCTCTTTGGAATGCCGGTTCCATCGACCCAGACAACACCACGACCACTGGGGATTCGCTAGAGGTCAACACCGAAAGGAACTTCCAGAACATGAAGGCGCTGGCGAGCACTAGCCCGAAATTGAGTCCCTGGTGGATCTGCTGGCGTAGTTGGCGCGGGTGCATCATGTTGTGTTGTGAATGAATGTGTATATTTGATATGTATGTACCGGACAATTGTTTGTCTAATAATGGCCCCGTACCGCGTACCGCCATCTCTTCACACACCCGTTTATCTGAGTTGACAGATTGTGAATATTTTGGGTACGTACGGAACGTGGTGGGTGGTGGTGGAAGAGAAGGCAGGGTGACCGTGGCCTGTGGGAGGGAGACTGCCAAAAAAAAAGAAAAGAAAAGAAAAAGAAAAAAAAAAAGAAAAAGAAAATTTTGAGGTCACGAGGCCCCTCCGAACACACAGAACAATGCGTGAAAGCGATGAGATGAGAAGAAGAAATTTTCCAGGGTGCATTTATTTATTTACACGTTCTATCGATTATCATTCTTTTCAAATTCCACCCATCCCATCCCATCCCATCCCATCCACAGCAGAGTCTTCATTTAGAAAATGTGGTGCACAAACCTTTTAAAACGATCATTGACAACCCTTCCCACATCATCCTCATCCTCATCCTCCACCCGTCATGGATCAACGTTGGTATTGTCGCAAACTCGACACTTCCACTTTTCCCGGTCGTTGTTGAATCAGAATCATCCACGGACGGTGGTGGATGAACCTAAGAAATACTTCTCGTGGAAACATCCACTCATGTATCCTCTCGTCCTTGTTTTTCTCTTTGGTTCCCAAGTCATAAACATCATCAATATTCGCAAGGACAAGAAAGAAATGCAGAGCCTTTACGTTGCAAAAGTCGAGGTGCTCAACCAGTGTATCGATAGGCTTGGCAATGGAGAGAAAGTAAGCATTGAAAAAGAGTTGCAAAAGATCGAAAAGAAGTTCAAGAATAGAAAGGCTCTCAAGGAAAGAGATTACAAAGCGTTAGAAGAGTTGAATACCGAGAGTGCAGACACCAGCTTGAACGGCAGTTTGGATCAGTTGTTCAAGGAAAGCTTGGGAGAGGAAACTCGGGTGGTTAAACCTTTGGAAGCAGCGGAGGAATTGAATAATAAGCAAGAACACGTTAAGGAAAATGTCGAGAAAATTGTAATTAGAGACGTTCCAGGGGCCATGAGTGATGCAGCAAGTCAAAGAAAAGTTCCAAAATTCTTATAGATATTGTTATTCATATGAAAAGTTTTAGAAGATAATGTTGTTGTTTTTTTCTGGTGGTTTTTTTTTTTTTTTTTTCTCATTAATATTATTATTATTATTATTAATATTATTATTATTATTATTATTATTATTATTATTATTATTATTATTATTATTTGGTTTATTGTTACTTTGTCATTTTATTTTATTATCAAATCATTTCATAATTACTACTAATTATTTTACCCATTATTCAAGGCTATTTTTTTTTTTTTTTTTTTTCCCTCCCCGTCATCATCATCCATTTTTGCATCCGATTTAGTAGGACTTTTTTCTTTATAGAATAATCCATTCCAAATTTTAGTTATTACCACAAAGTATCACTCCTCCATGATGATTGAATCAAGTACTTTTGTTTTGTAAAACTCATCAATTAATGATAAGAAAGTGCAGAATCGTTGTGATGCTCCTTTTCTAGTGCTTAATCATCCATGAAATATGCACCTCAGCAGACAGTAAGAAACCGCAAAAAAGAAACTTTCTAAACCGCATGGCATGAAAGATGTATTATTCATTAGAAGACACACCAATCAGATACAATAATCATTAGGCATTTCATTAGATAGATTTTATAAACTTGCTACTCATAATTCGATCCACGAGAGTGAAGTGATCCAAAAAGACATAAAAAAACGTTGTCGTTAGAAAATATAATACAATAATAATAATAGAGAGAGAGAGAAAAAAAAAATTCCCAAATCAGGAATCAGGAACGCTATCATTAGGACTGTTCTGGGCAGTTGAATCTGCCATATACCCCAACAACTGAGGCGACATCCCATGCTGCGGCATATCGTAACCCATCATTTGTCCAACACCATTTGGAGGCCCGCCTGGTGAAACCCCTTGTCCTGGTGGGCCTAAGGGGGCTAATGGGCCTGGCATGATTCCATTGACAGGGCTCAACATGTGTTGTGGAGGCATCATCATCATCGGATGAGGTTGATTCATATACATGTTGTTGTGGATTGGGTATTGAGGATGTGGTGGCATGGCCCACTGATGACCGGGTCCTGAGGGATGATTATTTGGGTTGTTACCATGACCGTTGGAGTTGTTATTATGATTATTATTATTATTATTATTATTGGTATTATTGGTATTACCATTGTTGGGATTATTATTCTTGGCATTCATATCGTTAGGTGTGGTGACATTATTACTAGTTTTCGATTTAGTAGTTTCTAGTTTCCCCCCATTGTCCCCAACATCTTGGCCAAGTTCCGGGATTTGGGAATATAAGGTATCAAATTGCCTTAGAGCCTTCCATGCATGATAAAAGTTCTTGGAGATTATTTTTAGACACCACCGATAATTAAATATCAAGTCTCTCAATGAACTTCTTTCCGATTGATTTGGGGTACCGCCACTGGCATTATTGGCATCTGGGTTTCGATTTGGTGGGGCAGTAACGTATAAAATCATTGCAAATGCCCCGACCATCGCAAAATCTGAACAGGCGGTACTGTACCAGAATGAATGAATATTCTCAGATTTCAAAGACATGAGAAATTCCACTGCTGCCGCCAACCTTGTATGAGCAGCATTACGACACACGTGAACCAATTCGGGAGGTTCCATTGGGCTTAATGTGGTGATAATTTTCCGGTGGAGAGTGATTTCGGTGATGAAGTATGCTAATCTGAGATAAGTGTTTGAATTTGGCTGACGAGACGCCGCTAAGGAAGCAATGTTGTTGTTATTAATTGAAGTTGGGTTAAATTGGTTGGATAACGGCAGAGTTATGGATGACGGCGAGCTGGCGTTAGGAATTCTATTTGGGGATGGATGATGGTTGATGACGGTTAGTTGAGGGGGTAAAGAGCTATTCCAAGCCCTCAATTTCAATTGGATTGGTTTGGCGGTATTGAGAACGTCCTCGATGGTATTAGCAGTGGCCCCCGCTGAAGCAGATAAAGAATAAAGCTTGTTGAGGATTTCTGATAGGATTTTGGAAAGATTTATTAGCTCTATAAAGAAAAGTTTTCCGGTGTCCGAATTGTCGTCAATCGCATGAATTGGCGACGATGGCGGGTTCTTATTATTGTTATTGTTATTATTATTATTATTATTATTGTTGTTGTTGTTGTTGTTGTTGTTGTTGTTGTTGTTATTATTATTCATAAATGACAGCTTTGTGCTTGATTCGATAAAGTCGTCGGTCGTCAAATCATTAACTAACCAGTTGATCCCAGGAATCAAATGACTGGGTCTCGATTCGATCAAAGAAATCCATTTATCCTGGAAAAATGCCGCCCATGCTAATCTTCTTCTTAAACCTTTTTCCCATTTTGGCAATCTCCAATTGCCACAATCGACCCCTAACCCCAATTCTTCAATTAGGGAAACTACTTGTGAGCACAAGATCCATTTTCTCGATGAACCATTGTCATTAGAAGGGATATTTCTGGTGCCTTGTAATAACAACAACCCTGCTTGAACAGCAGTTAATTTTGGTCTTTCCAAGACATCGAGGAAGGTTTTTTTGGCGATTTTGTAGAGTGCGTGAATATCCGGTTTTTTGCGTCCAATCAATTTTGTCTCACTTTCCCAGAGTTCCATTGCTAGTAGGTAGACTGAGCTCAATAGCGGGGCAGAGACTTCTTTGTAGCCTCTGTCGTATTTTTCAAGAAACACTTTTTTGTGAAGAATAGGATAGAAAGGGTGGATGAATTTGAAATACATTTCAATCAAGATGGGGCCGTACGGCTCGACGATTTTTTCGATATCTTCTAAATCTCTGGATGATTGGAGGTATAGTTCATCGGTGTAGTCTTCTCTTAGTAGGAATCTCAGGCTACCGTCTACTCTTCTAACTGAGATGTCTTGGGTCAACTGTACTTGATCTATGCCGTTTAATTTCATATTATCGATCAAAACGCTGTCGTAAATGGAGGAGGTTCCGATGTAGAAGGATGAGCGAGGGTACTGACCTTTCCGTTTAGTTGGTTTGATATCATCATTAGGATTAGTATTGTTGTTGTTTCCGGAGGTGGGGGTTTTTTTTTGTCGTTTTATTAGATCGGATGAATTGAAGAGATCGAAATCGCTGGGGTGTTTTAGCGAAAGAGTGGTACTGGCTGCGGATGTTGGAGTGTCATTTTTGATGGAGGGTTGACGAGGAGGAAGCTGGGGCTGATGATGATGATGGTGGTGGTGGTTGTGGTGGTTTTGGTGGTGTTGTTGTTGTTGTTGTTGTTGTTGTTGTTGTTGTTGTTGTTGTTGTTGTTGTTGTTGATGGGGGTTGATATTTATGGAAGGATTGGGCTGATGTTTGAATTGGGTGGACATGTTGTTGTTACTTTTGTTATTATCATTATTCTTGGGTGTAGAGTTTTCGTTATTATTGTTGTTATTAATTGAATTATTATCGGGAGAGGTATTGTTGTTTTCCTTGGGGATGTCGAATAGATTGAAATCTATGTGATCGTCGCCATTCCAGTTGTCGAATGGGTCCATGATGAACAAGCGATTAAAGAAACAGAAAACAAACGAGAGAGAGAGAGAGAAAAAAAAAAATTAAAAAATAAAACAAGAAATAAAAAATAAAAAGCAAAGCAAACTGGGGAGTTCTTGTAGAATTGGGAGTGGGTGTGGAAGGTATACTGTTGTTATCTATCACCTACCTATCTATCTATTTTCCATTATCTACCTACTATCTATCGATCGGGGTGGTGTTCGTTATCTGGGTGCCGATATTTTTGTCAGCAGAAAAACACCAGAAAATTCTCCCCGTCACGTGTGCCACGCGCCGCTTGTGAAAAGAAGAAAAAAAAAAAAAAAAAAAAAAAAAAAAAAAAAAAAAAAAAAAAAGAAAAAAACCGTCCGCCGTCCACCGGGTAAGCGAGGCATGGTACTACCATAACTACTACCATCCCATCCCATATATATCTACTAGTTTGCCACCGTAGAGCAACATCACACCCTATGGCCACTTATAATAACAGTCATGACTCCCAACCACCATCTCATCAAATGCTGGCAGTCTCTTTGCACAAGTTTTTTTTTTTTTTTGGAGGTGTTGGAGGGAGACGATCGCATCACGGTTGGTTGTCTCTGCATGTAAGTAACTAGTAACTAGTAAGTAGTAAGTAGTAAGTAGTAGTGTCCCGTCGGACGCCTAAGTTATGATGGACGGTGTTTCCTACTATTCTATTCTATTCTATTCTACGGTCGCCAGCCAATTACAACATGAGATATAATAATAATAATATAATAATATAATAATCATAACATATCATATCATATCATATCATATATTTGGTATCCCAAATTGACAGACAACACCGGGTGGCACACCTCCCCCCTTCGCACGCCCATCGGGGCCGCGCTTATTGTCGTGCGCTGTGATTGGCCGGCCCCCACACGGATCCGCTACTCCAGCTTTCAGACATTATTACACTATGAAAAACAAATTTTACTTAGTGGTGATTCTTCTTTCCCTTCATCTCATCACCATCATCATCATCAAGTATTCCTCCCCAACACAATGTTGAGAGCCCTCCAGTGCACATCAGCAAACTCAAGGGCAATCTTGACCGCTCGTCGTGCTGTCAATCGCCCTGTTTTAGCCACAACCTCTCGTCTTTTGGCCACCAGCACCGACACTTTCTCTTCCACCAACAATGCTGCTTACATCGATGAAATGTACTCCTCTTGGAAACAAGACCCATCCTCCGTCCACGTCTCATGGCAAGCATACTTTAGAAACTTAGACAACGGCGCCATCCCTGCCAGCCAGGCCTTCACCGCCCCTCCATCTATCGTTTCTAACGGAATTGATCAAGGTATCCCAACCATGACCGCCGACGGTGCCAGCTCCACCATCAACACCCACTTAAAGGTCCAATTGTTGGTCAGAGCTTACCAAGTCAGAGGTCACAGAATGTCCAAGTTGGATCCTTTGGGTATCAGTTTTGGTGACGACGCCTCTAAGCCAGCTCCAAAAGAATTGACCCCAGAATACTATGGTTTCACCGAAGCTGACTTGGAACAAACCATCACCCTCGGCCCAGGTATCCTCAATAACTTTGTCCAAAATCACGGTATCAAATCCCTCAAGCTCAAGGAAATCATTGCTCACTTGAAGGGCGTGTACGCCGGCCATTTTGGTGTCGAATACACCCACATCCCATCCAGAGAAAAATGCAACTGGATCAGAGAACACCTTGAAAACCCTACCGTCTTCAAATACACCCCTGAAAAAAAGAAGCAAATCTTGGATAGATTGATCTGGGCTACCTCTTTTGAAACTTTCTTGTCCACCAAATTCCCAAATGACAAGAGATTTGGTCTCGAAGGTGCCGAATCCTTGATTCCTGGTTTCAAGGCCATCATTGACCGTTCCGTCGAATTGGGGGTCGAAGATGTTATCATTGGTATGGCTCACAGAGGTAGATTGAACATGTTGTCTAACGTGGTCCGTAAACCAAACGAATCCATCTTCTCCGAATTCACCGGTTCTAAGGTCAATGACGTTGGTTCAGGGGATGTCAAGTACCATTTGGGTATGAACTACAAACGTCCAACCGTCAGTGGTAAACACGTCAACTTGTCCCTCGTGGCTAACCCATCCCATTTGGAAGCCGAAGACCCTGTTGTCTTGGGTCGTACTCGTGCTGTTCAACACCTCAAGAATGACGTTGGCACTTTCGACAAAGCTTTGGGTATTCTCGTCCATGGTGATGCCGCTTTTGCCGGTCAAGGTGTGGTTTACGAAACTACCGGTCTTTCTTCGTTGCCAGCTTACACCACCGGTGGTTCCATCCACGTCATTGTTAACAACCAAATTGGTTTCACCACTGACCCACGTAACGCCAGATCTACCACTTACCCATCAGACATTGCCAAGGCCATCAACGCCCCAATCTTCCATGTCAATGCTGATGATGTCGAAGCCGTCATCTTTGTTTCCAACTTGGCTGCCGAATGGCGTGCTAAATGGCACTCCGATGTTATCATTGACTTGATTGGTTACAGAAAGCACGGTCACAACGAAACCGATCAACCAAGTTTCACCCAACCATTGATGTACAAGAAGGTTGGTGAAAAACAATCCGTCATTGACATCTACATTGCTAAATTGATTGAAGAAGGTAGTTTGACTAAAGAAGATATCGCCGAACACAAGAAGTGGGTTTGGGATCTTCTTGAAGAATCTTTTGCTAAATCAAAGGACTACAAGCCAACCACCAGAGAATGGTTGACCACCCCATGGGAAGGATTCAAGTCACCAAAGGAATTGGCCACCGAAGTCTTGCCACATTTGCCAACTGCTTTGGAAGGTGACTTGCTTAAAGATATTGGTGTTAAATCCTCTACTCCTCCAAAGGAAAACTTTGAAGTCCACCGTAACTTGAAGAGAATTTTGAACAACAGAATCAAGTCTCTTGACAAGGGTGAAGGTATTGACTGGGCTACCGGTGAAGCTTTGGCCTTTGGTTCTCTTGTCAACGAAGGTTATCACGTTAGAGTTTCTGGTCAAGATGTTGAAAGAGGTACCTTCTCCCAACGTCATGCGGTTTTGCACGACCAAAACTCCGAAGACACCTACACTCCATTGAAGCACATCAGCGAAAAGCAAGGTGATTTCGTCATCAACAACTCTTCTTTGTCCGAATATGGGGTTATGGGTTTTGAATACGGTTATTCTTTGACCTCTCCAGACGCCCTTGTTATGTGGGAAGCCCAATTCGGTGATTTTGCTAACACCGCCCAAGTCATCATTGATCAATTCATTTACAGTGGTGAAACCAAATGGAAGCAAAGATCCGGTCTTGTCTTGTCCTTGCCTCACGGTTACGATGGTCAAGGTCCAGAACACTCTTCTGCCAGAATTGAACGTTACTTGCAATTGGTCAACGACGACCCACGTCATTTCCCAACTCCAGAGAAATTGCAACGTCAACACCAAGACTGTAACGTTCAAGTTACCTACCCAACCACCCCAGCTAACTACTTCCACTTGTTGCGTCGTCAAATGCACCGTCAATTCCGTAAGCCATTGACCGTGTTCTTCTCCAAGTCTTTGCTTAGACATCCACTTGCCCGTTCTAACATGGAAGAATTCACTGGTGAATCTCACTTCCAATGGATCATTGACGATGTTGAACTTGGTAAGTCCATTAACGAAAAGGCTGGTATCAAGCGTCTTGTTCTCTGTTCTGGTCAAGTCTACGTCAACCTTTTCAAGAAGCGTCAAACTTTGGAAGACAAGGAAACCGCTTTTGTCAAGATTGAACAATTGCACCCATTCCCATACGAACAATTGCGTGACTTGTTTGACAGTTATCCAAACCTTCAAGATCTTGTCTGGTGTCAAGAAGAAGCTTTCAACTATGGTCCATGGAGTTTTGTTCAACCACGTTTGCAAACCACTTTGAAGGAAACCAAACAATACGCTGACAAGGAAATCAGATACGCTGGTAGAGACCCAAGTGCCTCTATTGCCACTGGTATCAAGGCCACCCACATTGCTGAAGAAGAACAATTCTTGAGCGATGTTTTTGGTAAATAACTATCCGCTGAAGGAACGAACGTGAATGATATGGCAACACCACCACCATTGTCATCATCATCATCATCTTTGCCTTCTACTTCTGATGCCCTACATAACGATCATTCCACACCATCATCAAATAAAAAGATCAATTATTCGTCTCCTGGTGGAGCAGTTCCAGAAGAAAAGGGCTGGTTCAGTAGGTGGTTCAACTGATCTGTGTCTTTTCTATATATATCCCTTTTAATTGCTTACTTATCCTCTCTTTTTTTTACATCATTATTATTCTTTTTTTTTTTTTTCAAGTCATCATTACCGTAATAGGCATTACAATTTGTCATATACTTTAAATAAATCACAAATAATATTGAGCCTTTTAATTTCGTGTTTTTGTAGTAGTTTTCATATATTATAAAATTACTGTTCATCGCCAATATTGAAGAACAAATAAAGGGGAATGATTGCTTTTTTTTTTGTTTTTTTCTTTTCAATATTTGAATATATAAATAAATATAAGACTTAAGGAGTCAAAAACACTAAACGAAATGAATAAATAATAAAATGAATAATTGATTGATTAATTAATTTGTAAAAAAAAAAAAAAAAAGCTAATAATAAATGAGATCTTTCAATTCACTCTTCACACCCAAGAGTCAAGAAATTCAAAAAGCAGTCATTTGGAGAGAGAGAGAGAGAGAGAGAGAGAGAGATGGAAGGGCAAGGAAGGGACAGCGTAGTTTCAAGAAAAATGTGTTTGCCAAGGCTGATAATAAAAAAAAATCATCTTTTGCCAGAATAATAATTACCACCACCTCTTTTACCGCCTTCTCTTCTATTGTCTCGTCTCCCATCATTTTTTCCATTATCTCTTCTCCCGCCATTTCTGAACCCACCCTCGTTTCCACCACCACTATAACTACTGCCACCACTGCCACCACCACCAGAGTATGAAGATCTCCCGGAACCACCACCATTATTACCACGGTATCCGTCTCGCAGACTTGAGGCAGGACCAGTAGGGAACGATATTTTCTTCTTCTTGGATGGTTCGTCGAAATTCTGACCTTCACGCGGTCTCTTATTACTAGTAGACTTGGTGTCGAGTCGATAAGCGCTCGTACGCGATGTGGTTTGGTTGTTGTCAGGTTTGCCAGCGGTTTTGGAATTTCCCGCAGAGCCCGCGGCGGCGGTAGTGGTAGCACCGGCCACTGGTTTATTGGTAGCCATCACGTCCACAAACCGGCCCAGGCGTTCATTGGAAGGCTTATTTGAACTAGCGGCTTTATTTCCTGGAATACTTGAATTATCTTTGCCATCACCACTAACGGATTTCTCAGTACTTTTCACAGAATTTTCCCCAGTTGGTTTAGCCAATGGTTCTTTGCGATCAACATCCGTTGGTTCATCATTGTTTTCCGTGGTTTCCTCTTCTGGTTGCTCTTTTTCATTTTCTTCATTCTTCTTCTTTTCCTCTTCTTCGGCTCTTTTGGCTTCTGCTTCCGCTTCCTCTTTTTCTTTTTCTTTCGCTTCTGCTTCTCTTCTCAACCGTTCTTCTTCTCTTTTCTCTTCTTCTTCAATCTCTCTCAATTTGGACTCCTCGGTTCTTTTGATCTGCTTTTCAATTTTAAGTTCATCTTGCAAACTCTTGAGCTCCTCAGCAGCCTTCTGTTTCGTGGCATTGTATGCTTTCTTTTCCAGCAATGGCATCTTGTAAAAATCGTACACCGCCACCCATTCGGCTTGCTTGGATTTCAAAAGCCCAATAATCGCGCTGGAGGCTAATCTGATATCCTCTCTTTCATCATTCACGAAAATCGTTTCGATTTGTTCTAACAATTCCTCACAATGATCGATCACCACCGGGAAATACCCAACCAAATTCTTGAGGAAAGTAATGGCGTTACGACGATACATGTAGTCATGATTTTGCAAGCAACTGATAATTGCAGAAACCGTTTGGGAGTGCCATCCGTAGAGTTGAAGAGTATATTCATTGAAAATTGCAAGGTCCCCTTCTTCGGCTTCATCATCAACCTCATCTTCGTCCTGATTTTCAAATTTAGCTTCGTTTTCATTTTTATTATTATAACCATCATCATCATCATCGTTATTGTCATCACCTTCCTTCATTTCAACATCTTCATTATTATCATCTCCATCGTCTTGCGGTTCACTGATAACATTCTTTTCTTCTTCATTTCCCGGTTTTTCTCCATCATCTTCAGTCTTCTTAGTTTCCTCCTTTGGTAATTCTATCCCCAATTTCTCCATAAAGAAAACTTTTTTAATTCTCAACAGGTTCAAATATTCAAGCACTTTACTGAAAAATAATCCAAAATTTTCCGCTTCCTGAGGAGTCGACAGGAAAATCGTGGAGCAGATCACATCACTAAATAGCACATTCAAGATCTCCAAAGATACGGTTTGGAACACTTCGGAAGATTCTTTCAACAACAATATCAAGAACTTGGCACAGTAAATCGCATCAAATGGTGAGTGGATCAAACGAGGTAATAGACAATTCTCAATGAACACCTTGGCTTGTAGTTTAGTATCCTTCTTACCGCTAAACCACGTCTTCTTTTCAGCCTTAATCCGTTTTTGAATCATCGCATCATGGGTTTTATGGGCAAGTTTATCAGACTCCAAATTCTTCAACATGCTCTCTAATTCAATTTTTTCCAATTTTTTCTTTTGCACCATATCTTTGCTCAACGACGAAACTCTATTATTGATAGATTTTTCTAACCCGCTGATTTGGTGGACCAATTTATCACCGATTTCATAATTCTTGGAACAATAATTGATATCGTATAATGACATTTGCCAAAATGACACGAATAATTCTCCCAGCAATCCTTTCCAATCAATGTATTGGAATCGCTCATCTTTCATGATGGCCTTAGAAATAGGATTCAATAATTTACTCCAAGGATTAGCAGCACTTTTCCCGGCAACGGTCTTCTTGACTGGGGGAGCAGCCATGCTTCCACGCCATAATTCAAACGCCCATTCAATGTCAATTTTATGTTCAAATAATAATGATTCAAGACTGAGCAAATTATTAGCCAAGAATTCTTGAGATGGACAGAAATGGTTCAACATCGTGATATAAGTATGGATCAAGCCGTTCAACTCATCATTTCTAAGGGATAAGATTTTGGAATGGTTCTCACCACTTCTATCCAAATACACCTGTTGCTTGTAGTACTCGGTCAAGAGAATAAAGAGCTCGGATAATTTGGAAATATCTTGTTCATTGGAATTGAAGATTTCCGCGTCTTTGGCATCGGTGCTAATTAAACTTTGTAAAAACTTCAAAGATGCATTGGAACATAATGTGCTGGCACGCTTATCGAAAATCACGTTATAAACGGTTCTGGCAACACTTTTCGCCCCACTACTCAACAAATCAATTTGGGACATTGTCAAGTTGGAAATATTCGCGATCCCACTGACATTATTGATGATTTCTTTAAATAAAATAATGGTGATGTTATCAAATTCATAAAGTCTTCTACTGATAAATTCAACAATTATTTCAAAGTTGAAATTCGATGGATAATTAACACATAACTTCCCAATGAAACTGGATAAATTTTGCAACCACAATCTGTCATTCAACCCATCGCTTTGCACGAAATTTCTCCGAGATGTCAATCTAGTGAGTAACACGTAACTCAAAACATCCCAGGCATAAGCATTATAATATCTCGCAGATAGGACAATCAAATCAATCAAATTATCATAACTTTCAACTTGGGTAGTGATAACCTGGAAAAACGGCAATGGGTTAGAAAAGGAAATTTTTGACAAATTTCTCATAATGGCATTGGCATTAGTTTTACTCAATCTTTTCAAGCCATCCTTGGTTTTTTTCGTGGCCTGATCATACTCGAGATTAATAAACAAATTTCTTTTCTTCAACTTCATTTCCAATTCCCCGTATAAGTTGTATCTTGCATGAGTAGGGAATAACGCAAACAAACTGAATGTCATTTCCACTAACGGGGAGTTAGTACCCATCAACGGAATAGCGACAAAGATAAACTTTCTGAAAAATTGTAACCACTTATCCTGAATGGTCTTGTATTCTTCTTCGGTGATCTCCCCAGATTCTTTGGATTTGCCATTATCAGTGATATCTTTGATTCCAATCCGCACAAGCTTAGTAATTAATTCACCATCGAGCGCCAACTTCGCCCCGCTGAAGGATAAAAGCTCATTAGCCAAACTGAATAATTCATCAATAGATTTGATCTTTGGTAAAGCCCTATCCCAGTTTCTATAGAAAAACACCAGTTTGTTATCACCAGCAGGTAACTTAAATGTGTCAATTAATTTTGTTTTCTGATGGTCATAATCGATATAATTATTATCCCTTAAAAACCCAATCATACTTTTTGACATCAAACTATTTTTCACCGCCTGATCTTTAATTGGATGGTAATTTTCGTAATAGAAATCATCGGCACAAGCTTGAAATAATCTGTGGATATGGTGAGGAATCTCATCGCTCATTTGTGCAAGCACCGGATATTTTGTAAGCAAAAAGATTGCCTCGTCATAACATCCAAACAACAAAAAGAGTTTCAAAAATTCGTATTTTAGATTGATTTTTCCCCCTAAAGGTTGATATTTTTCATCATTAACATCTCCGGCGGCTGGTCTACCACCAGAAGTTGATCCAGTGTTACCTCCAGGATTATTAGAATTATTATCATTATTATTATTGCTATTGTTTTCTTCATCATCTAATTTCAACGGGGCGGCTAACGCCAAAGCTGAGGCTGTAGCTTTGAAGATTTTGTCATTCATATACTCCTTGAATTGACCCTCCAAGTTTGGAAATTCCAGATCATCGGGAGTCAAATAATGGAAGAACGATCCGAAGGAAATAAACCCTTCTTTTATCAACATAACCACTAGATATTTTACCATTTCTGAAGAATTTGGTTTGTTGGTCATTGTCGGATTCAACACTTTGAGACCCAAAAGTTGTGCTCCAATGGCTGATCCACCTATCAGAAGGCTGTCTAAATTATGACAGTCAGCGGATGCTTCAACCTTCGGCCACCATAGAGATTTTCTGAGGAGTTGTATACAGAATTTATAATTCTTCAGGAGGTTGGCTGTGAAAATATCAAGAATCACGTCTAATACCCGATTTGGATCTAAACTATAAGTCCCAATAAGTTTCAAAATCACCTCATTCACATATTGAGTCATCAATAATGCATCGGGGCTGTTGATGGCCTCGAACACTTCGACTATTAGTTTAGAATACCCTTCAGAACATTCGTATAACAAATTATAGTTTTTGATTTTGCTTTGACCTCTTGCAAAAGTGATGCTTTTCTTAGCGTATCCGTCAATAATTCTAGAGGCCTTAGCGAGATCCGATCTCAAATATTTCTTCAAAGTTTGGCGAAACACATCACAATAGCTAATAAGGTTGGCGATATGATAATTTTCCGGAGGGAAGGTGTTCAACATCTGGATAAAACAAATTCCAAGGTCATTGTTGACATAAGTCCCTGATTTCTTGAGGAAAGCATTGATGAACTTTGTGGCGCTAGTATCAGATGGAAAGAGCTCCAATGATGAAAAGATGAAAAGAAACTCGTAGAAGAAGACTCCCAATTTTTCATTCTCAAAATGGTTGGAGTTGGTGCCGACAATTTCCTTATATAATTTGTCGACATACGCAGGATCGCCGGTCTTAGGGATATCTTCTGGTGAGAACCATACCCACAATGGACCATCATCATCAGCGTTATTTGAACCACTGCTCATTTTATATATATATATATATATATATATATGTATATACTATGGGTGGGGTAATGAATGGTTACTTTGTTTAGTATGGGATTTCTCTTCGCTTCTGTTTGTTTGAATAATTCTGACTTTCAAGTCACGTTTTTGACCGCCCGTCCAAAAAAGACGGTTTAAAAATAAAACACCCAGTACTTTCACCGGGTTTTCTGCGATAAATTTGAGACCTACTCATCATTCAGATCATATACCCGTTTATTATTAAGGTAGTGCTAGTATCCTCTATTGGAGCTGTGTTATTCAACCAAAATTAACAGCATTGAACAACTACAATAGAAAAAGAAAAAAAGAAAAAAAAAAAAAGAGCAGAGAAAAATTCTCGAACACTTTTTTTTGCCATTGAGACACACACACCACAAACTTTTAATCAAAAATGCCAATTGACTATTCCAAATGGGACAAGCTTGAAGTCAGCGATGACAGTGATGTCGAGGTTCATCCAAACGTTGATAAGAAATCGTTTATTCGGATGAAACAAAGACAGATACACGATGAGCGTATCAAGAGAGATCAAGATATCAAGATCTTGACCACGCAAAACAACATGTACGTCCATTTGAACAAACGAGTGGACAGTATGTTGAAAGAGATGAACGACGCCGAATTGCTCAGTGAATCAAAAAGAAACAAGTATCTTGAAGCCAGATTCGATGCCACCGAAAAATCCAACGAAGAAGGTCTTGAAGATGGCCCAACATACAATGAAATGATTGAGGATTTGTATACGCAAATTTTCTCTGACAACAAGGTCACTGACGGAACCCATTTGAGACAATTGGTTTTGGAGCATCGAAAGAAAATTGACGATGTGTCAGCCCGTAACAATGAGAAGTTGGCAACTTTACTTGAAGAAAAGAAGAACCACATCACTTCAGATGACATTCACACCGGATTCGATTCTTTCTACAGCAACAAGGACCAAGTCAAGAAACAATCCGATGCAGAAAAGAAAAATACCGTCACCAAAAAGCAAACAGTCACCCAAATTGAAACTTTGAACTCCCCAACAATCGAACAACAAAAGAAAACTGAAAGAGAAGAATTGGAAGATCTAGAAACGTATCCGGAAACTGATGCTTTTGGGAAGATACATATGAAGGATTACACCGACAGCGCTAAATTCCTCAGATCCAACCCATTCATTGTGTCGGTGCAACAAAAAGACGCCTTGATGATGAAGGCATTTGATTATCAATTGAAAGATGATGGTAAGACCGCCAAGAACATTGTTCATCAAGCGTTAATGATCCAATATATTTCTGACTTGGCCAAGGACAGCAAATCTATCGAGAAAATCGAATCGGCTATTGGGATGTTCTTTGGGAAGATGCTTCAAGATAACAGTTTATTGATGAAAGAACTTGAAAATACTTATAATCATATCAAGAACAGATGTGAGATCTTGAAGAAAGACAATGCCGGTATAGCCGATGATCAAGCCCAGGAAGAGCAAATCCAATTGAAGTCCATGGACCCAAATAGTCAGTTGACCGTCAGTATTCCAAATCCGGATACTGAGGCTGATAAATATGAGGAGTTCTTAAAATTGCCTGTCGCCATGCAAGACGCAGTCAAGACCAAATCTTTAGATGAAATCAATAAGGTGTTTGCCAGCTTAAAAATTGAGGAATCGGAAAGCATCTTGGATATCTTTGAAAAAAGTGGAGTTATCGGGGTGCAAGCAGTGTTGGAAAACGAGGAAGAATGGGACAAATTGAAAGATAATCAACAACCTTCGATAGAATTGAGATCGACTGATCCGTCTGCTGAATTGGTGATTTTGAAACCTGATGAATCCAAACCAGAACAATACGCCGAATTCTTGAAGTTGCCGGAGGAAATGCAAAAGGCGGTGTTGTCAGAATCGTTGGATGCCGTTAACAAAGTGTTTGCTGATCACATTAGTAGCGAAGATGCTGAATCTGTTCTACAATGTTTAGAAGGCGCTGGAGTCTTGGCTCTTCTTAGAAAACAACATAATTTGGAAGACGAGATTGATTGAAATGGTTTTATTAACGTATCTTACTATGATTAATCTATATATATACATCTTTCCATTATTGTATCAATATTGTGCTTATCTGTTGTAGAATGATTCGATAAATGAGTGACCCGCAGGTGGAAACTTTTTTTTTTTTTTTTTTTTTTTTTAATCAGTCATGAAATTCCAAAATTTCACAAAATTAATTCTCAGTCGACTTTCACTCCGAAGGACATTCACTTTCTAGATAACTTCCCCCCACCCATATCTCAGCAATAGAAAATGGCCCCAACTTCTAGTGACAAGAAAAATAGTGCTTCTGCCAGAGTCTTTGGTTCTGCCTCGGCCGGGATTTGTGAAATCGGTGTTTTCCACCCAGTCGACACCATCTCCAAGCGTTTGATGTCAAACACCACCAAGGTGAACAACTTAACTCTTTTGAACAACGTTATTTTCCGTGAACATGCCCAAGAAGCTTTCGGGAAACGTCTCTTCTCTCTTTTCCCTGGTCTTGGGTACGCTGCCTGTTACAAAGTCTTGCAAAGAGTTTACAAGTACGGTGGTCAACCATTTGTCAATGAAAAATTGACCAAGAACTTCAAGAGCACTTACGACAATGCTTTCGGGGCTAAGACTGGTAAAGCTTTGTTGAGTGCCACTGCCGGGTCCTTGATTGGAATTGGTGAAGTTGTTTTGTTGCCATTGGATGTCTTGAAGATCAAACGTCAAACTAACCCAGAATCATTCAAAGGTAGAGGGTTCATCAAGATTTTGAAAGACGAAGGGTTTGGATTGTATCGTGGATGGGGCTGGACCATGGCCAGAAATGCTCCTGGTTCATTCGCCTTGTTTGGTGGTAATGCTTTTGCTAAGGAATACGTTTTGGGTTTGAAAGATTATAATTCTGCTACTTGGAGTCAAAATTTCGTCAGTTCGATTTTCGGGGCTAGTTCCTCCTTGATTGTTTCTGCTCCTTTGGACGTTATCAAGACCAGAATTCAAAATAGAAATTTCGAAAACCCAGAAAGTGGGGTCAAGATTTTGAAAAACATCATCAAGAATGAAGGTTTCACCGCCTTCTTCAAAGGTTTGACTCCAAAATTGTTGACTACTGGTCCAAAGTTGGTGTTCTCCTTTGCCTTGGCCCAAACTTTGATCCCAGCTTTTGACAAGTTATTGGCTAAATGATTGTCTATATTCAAATTATTAGAAGAGCTAATAGCCTCTTTTCTTATCTTTATTGATTTGATTTGGTGGTCTATTTTGTTTATTTATTTGTAGTTGCTATTTTTTTTTGTACATAGAGTTAGCTGATATGTTCTTTAAGTTTACATAGAGTTGCTGTTTATGCCAACATTCTTCCTTTTTTGTTTGCTTGTAAGAATTTAGTGGTGTGTAAAGTTTGACATCAGTATTAGCTGCAGTGGCAAAACAGATGGGCAAGTATCGGATTATCTTGGCTTTCTGCTTGGAAAAATGTGTTCCGCTATTGAAACTCTGATGAGATTGATTCATTCTATGCTTTTGATCATGATAATAGAATTGAAAAGAGGAATTACTGCAACGGGTTTATCGAATGTTAGTTACTACCCTTCATGAGTGCCGTTTCTTTTTTCTTTTTTTTTCCTTTCTTTATTTGTTTATTTAATCCTTTTCTTTAAATACCGATTCGATGTTCTGGTTTGTTATTTTACAGAATCCATAGTTTCGCAGTATTGCAGTGAATACATGCAATTGCTTAGTTAGGAAATAGAATATCCATTATAAAGAATGATCTATGTTAGGCTTGTGCCATGGGAAATATTGTAGTTGTAGTGCATATTTTTGCACTGGTGTAGTTAATCATTAGTTTAATCGAAAGGTCTTGATTTTGGTTTTGGTTTTGCTATATCATTCATTGTATTAGTTGTGTATTAAGAGAACAAACGCATTTGTTTAATTTGGTGATATTTATGTATTTAAACTATGAATATCTACTTAGATTACTACGTAAATGTATATGAGGCATAGGAAAACCCCCTCTCGAAGCTTTGTCAGGCCTAAAAATCCCTTGGTAACCAACATGTTGACTCCTTATCAACTTGAGCTTATGTGTTGAGTAATGAATGTTGATAGTATTTGGAAAGTAAGTTCTGAAAGAATTGCAATGAAGTATGAGCAGCGAGCTCAATTAATTCTCGAATACTTAACCTAAACATACATATGTTGTATAGCTATTCATGTTTCTTTGCCAAATATTTATCAGTGAAGGAACAAATAAATTTCAAACCAGTAGGAAACCTATGACTCAATCTTTATCTATGATTCGAAAATCGAACCTTCTTTATATCTAATTATTCCCCGCAACAGTGCGATGAAAAAGAATCTTCATCTTTGCTTACTCATTTCAGAAATCCTAAATCCAATTCGAAAAGTAAAATTTAAATAAAATTTAAATAAGTTTTACAAACATACGGTGCGCTATAATAAATGCACACTCTCCATTCATCAGAAACACAAGTTTTACAATTTTCTGCCAATAGAGACTCACAATAGAAATATATTTTCTACAAGGTATAGCATATATATAGCAATCTAAACTAAGTGTACATCTGGTTAAATTCAAGAACCAGTTTCATTCTGTGTTAGAATTGATTTGTTTGGAATCTTTAGCCCCTTTTCTCTGAGAATAGACTACGGTGGAACAATTATACCAATTCCCAATTCTATTGTTATACTTTCTCTGTTCATGATGTACTAAGTTATGAAATATCAATACATAAGATATCTGATCATAATGGCCGGCATCGAATGATGAATAATATTATTCACCATTATAGAGAAAATATTGTTGGGCGGGAGGATCATGCAATCATCTCACTTTTCGTTTTCGTTTTTTAGAAAATAAAATGTTGAACAGATGGTTATTCAAAACAGCATCGTAACAGCATTTTGAATATTGATGCAACTCCCATTGCGTGTACCTTCTTTTAGCTAACCAATATGACGAAATAGGGGTTTTAAGGAGAAAAATCAGGCTACAAACATTTAACCACCAACAATAACCAATCTCATTACACAATCAAAAGTATACTAAAAATAGGCTCTATATTATAGCAAATTTCCGTGTCTATATTATAAACAGTTATATACAAGAAATGTCACTCCCATCAATTGTCATTAGACAATATGCCAAATTTATATTTCCCCAGATCTTATCGAAAATGAAAAATAAGATTGCGGTCCACAATTTCTCTATTTCTTCACCACTCATCTATAAATTCTCTCAAATGGTCTAGTATCATTGAAACACGATCCCCAAACATCATTCACCACCTGCTCTGCCATCTCTTTGTCTTTACAATTTGGATTGGCCATTACCGATAGTACTGCTCTACGTTTCACACACTCCTGGTGTCCTCTGCTGACATTTTTGATTGCTCCTTGCTTGAATTGATTCCAGAATCGACATTCTCCACTGAGCGAACTGGCTCTTATTTCACTACACGCGTGATGGCGCAAATTCATCCAATCGACTTGGAATTTCGCATCATCGTAGGCGTGGACCAACTCGTGAGATAGCGTGTCTTCCATATGGAATTTATTGATTATTCTATTTTGACAAACGAGAATCCCAAGTTCAGGATGGTACCCCCCGGCACGAGTCCAATCCGGACAGAAGTCACAATGAACGTTATCCCTGGAGATGGTTTTCGAAGGGTCGACTTTGGTGATTTCGGAGGTGAGGAAACGAACAGTTGGAGAGTAGTTGAAGATCCAGTTTTTGTATTCGTTACACGCCTGACAGTTGGCTTCGTTGAGCTTGTAAGCTAAGTCATTCTCATATTGGGTTTTGTCAGTTGGAGTTAAGCCAAGCCCGGTCTTATATTGAAGGGTTCTACGCCACCATTCGAAACCACTGATGGATGAGAGATCCGAAGGAGCTTGAGGGATCTGATCAGGAGGAGGAAGCTCGTTTTTTGACATATCTGAATGGGATTTCAAGCTGACAACCTGGGGTATAAATTTGATGATGATTTGATCTAACATTTCAGGAAAGATTTTGATGATTTTTTACCCGGGCGAAACTTTTTACGGATTTTTTTTTCCTCTTCTTTCTTTTGTCATTGCATTCATACGCCATGGAACTTCAAATATAATTATTAATAATGGTTGCTAATATCTGGGTGGCTGCCTCTGATGGGGATACCTCGACTGTAAAGAAATATATTGAATCAGGAGAGTACAGTGCGACTTCAAAAGATCCTAATGGCTATACCCCGATCCACGCAGCAGCGGCTTACGGTCACATTGAACTTCTTGAATACTTGATAGGGGAGAAAAAAGGGGATGTGAATGTACTTGATAGTGATGGGGATACACCATTACATCATTGTGACGAGTTGGAGCCGGTTAAAGTCTTGGTAGAGAAGTTTGGTGCCGACTGGAAGATCAAGAACCAAGATGGGGAGACAGCATTGGATGCGTATGATGGGGAGGATATTAAGGTGACCGAGTACTTACAAGGGTTAGCTGGAGTTGTTGGATCACAGAAGAGTAATGAGGGATCAATAAATATTGGTAGTTTGGGGGCGTTAATTGGGGAGTTGCTGGATGAGGAAAGAGAGAAGATCAGATTGACATTTGAGAATGTTGGGGATTTGAATGGGGACGTTGAATTTGATGAAACACAGCAGAAGATGATTGAAGAGATCGCCAATGGAGAGAATGGTGAAGAAAGAATGAAGGAGTTTATCCAGCAGGTGGTGAGAGACAATTTGGGGAAATTGAAGCAGAGCACTGACGATGAGCCACTGAACAAGAGAAGAAGGGACTAATGGACAATACTAGCCGGTGGGGCTATGTGTGCGTGTATGTGTGTGTATAACGTTGTAATATAATAATAACAATTAAAAAAAAAACAGGAGATTTAAATCATTTGACGGTGGTCGAGATATTCGCTTATCTGGAGGCCTCCATGTAATGCACAATTGTGTGATTATATGCATGTATCATGTCCAGATAAAACACAAAAAGAAAGCTGTTACCCGTTCACATACAAGCCGGAGCTCACCAACATTTTTGCCCAACAAGAAAAAAAAAAAAAAAGAAAAAAAAAAGAATCACGCCCCATCGTATAAAAATGATGCGCATCGCCTCTATATAAGGACCTACCCGTTTGCCAGGCGTCAAACCTCAACTCATCCCCCACCACCACCAACAACAACCATCGACAAGAAATGTCTTCTGCCATCGAGTCTGTCGACATTACCGATGCCAACGCCGTCGCCGCCGGCACCAACAAACCTGTTAGAAGAGTTGTCGCCGGTGGGGTGGCCGGGAAGCTCATGGGCTACAAGGCTATGGTCAACATCACCGCCGATGAACTAGCAAAGGAAAATTTGAACACCCTTCTCGCCAGAGATAGAGAAGAAAAACTCAAGTATTCCAAACAAAAACACATTTCTGAACAGCCCTGGACTTTTGGTAACTGGCATCAACATGTTAACTGGTTGAACTTTGTTCTTGTTCTTGCCATCCCAATTATGGGATTTGCCTTGGCCACCCGTTGTCCATTGCAATGGAAGACCGCGGTTCTTGGGGTCACTTTGTACATTTTGGGTGGGTTGTCTATCACTGGTGGGTATCATAGATTATGGGCTCACAAGGCTTATTCTGCACACTTACCATTGCGTTTGTTCTACGCTTTCTTTGGTGCCGGATGTGTTGAAGGGTCTATCAAATGGTGGGGTCACTCTCACAGAGTTCATCACAGATACACTGACACCAGACGTGATCCTTACGACGCCAGAAGAGGGTTCTGGTACTCTCACATGGGCTGGATGTTGGAAAAACCAAACCCAAGATACAGAGCCAGAGCTGACATCAGTGACTTGGTTGATGACTGGGTGGTCAGAGCTCAACACAGACACTACATCAGTCTTATGTTGTTTGTTGCTTTTATCTTGCCATGTTTGATTGCTGGTTACTTCTGGAATGATTACTTAGGAGGTTTTATCTATGCCGGGATCTTCAAAGCTTTTGTCATTCAACAAGCCACTTTCTGCGTCAACTCTTTGGCCCACTGGATTGGTGAACAACCTTTTGATGACACAAGAACCCCAAGAGATCACATTTTAACTGCGTTTGTCACTTTTGGTGAAGGTTACCACAACTTCCACCACGAATTCCCATCTGATTACAGAAATGCCATTAAATGGTATCAATATGACCCAACTAAGATCTTGATCTGGGCTTCCTCGAAAATTGGATTGGCTTACAACTTGAAGACATTCTCTCAAAACGCTATTGAACAAGGTTTGGTGCAACAACAACAAAAGAAATTAGACAGAATGAAGGCTTCTCTTAACTGGGGTACTCCACTTAGTAGTTTGCCAGTTTGGGACAAGGAGTACTTCTTTGAAAAATCTAAGGAGACTAAGGGACTTGTCCTTATTTCAGGCATTGTTCACGATGTCTCCGGATTCATTACTGAGCACCCAGGTGGAGCTCCATTGATTAGAACCTCTACGGGTAAAGATGCTACCACCGCCTTTAGTGGAGGGGTTTATGCACACTCGAATGCTGCCCACAACTTGTTGGCCACTATGAGAATTGCAGTGATTAAGGATGGTGATGTGGATGCAGACACTTTCAAAGTGCAAGAACAGTTGCTCAGAAGAAAGAAGGGTGATTTTTAGACGTGTTAAATACAAAATTTGAGCGTGTTGAGTACAAGTAAAAATACATGTATTCAAGATTGCTAATATATTTTCATACCTGTTTTTAATGTTTTCATTTTTTTTTTTATTTTTTTGTCTCTCTTTTTTTTTATCTGTTGTCATGACCTGGGAATATATTATCATTATATTATTATTTATTTATCTATCTATCTATCTATCTATCTATCTATTTACTTATTCATTGTTATTATCATTGGATTGTGGTAAGTTAGACGAGTGGGTGGATACATACATTTCACCCCCCAGGGTGCCGTAACCAGTTAGTGCCAGATCAGAACAAAATTCCAATTAAAAAAAATAAAAATTTTTCCCATTGCCTTCCGCAACCCTTATCTTGCCACCAGAACTACACACCCTGGAGTACGTTTTTTCCTTTTAGCCAATTTTCGTGGTTGATACCAATTGGGTTTAATCATTTGTATCACTGACTGTCACCATTGCGTGTTACTAACATTCCTCTTGTAATTGATAGAATCCTGATCTTCAATTTTCTGTATTTTTATCTTGAATTGATATCATTCCCAATAATGTCTGCTGTTCCTCCTCCTTCCTCCTCCACACATTCATGTTGTGGTTTTTCCCTCTTGTCCTGGAAGAACCCTCAACAAACCGCCAAGGTGTTTGGTGCCTCCATCGCTGCCATCTTGACCCTCAAGTATGTCAACCTCATCAACCTCTTCTTCCGCGTGGCCTTCATCACCCTCTTTGTATCAGGGGCTGCTGAATATGCTGGTAAACTCGTCACCGGTACCGGTCTTGCCACAAGATTCAAGCCAAAGAAAGAGTGCACCTGCTTGAAAGATTTTGTCAGCGAATACTCTCCAAAGCTTGCTCCACAGGTGGCCAAGTTGCAGCACGATATTGAAGCTATTGTGTTTGCTTCCGACGTTGAAAAAACTTTAAAGACTGCTGGGGCTTGTTACGCGCTTTACAAGATTACCTCTTGGTTCTCTCTTTACACCTTGTTGGTCACCTCTACTATTGCCGCTTTCACCCTCCCAGTGGCCTACGTTACTTATGAAAAGGAAATCCATGAAGCTAAGGAAAAATACTACTCTTTGGCTAAGTCTAAGGCTGGTGAATACAAGGACCTTGCCCACGAACACGCTAAGCCATACATTGCCCAAGCTCAAGAGCACATTAGTCCTTACACTTCCAAGGTTGCTGGATACTTGCCAAAGAACAGAACTGCCGGGTCAACCGTTGGTGCTTCTCCAGTTCCAGCCAAGCCAGCCGCCGCCGCCGCTGCTCCAGCTCCAGCTCCTACTGCTACCACCACCGGTTCTAACTTGCACACTACTACCGCCATGCCAAAAGTTCCATCTGCTGAACCAATCTCCTCAAACATTGACATCGACGACTTGAGATCTTCAATTCAAAAGGACAAGGCCGACGCTGCTGCCGCTGCTTCTACCATTGCTTCTGGCTTATAAGAAATTTTCTTAAACTATCAAATAGCCACCACTCTTACTTAGTTTATTTTGACATGAATATGTTGTACTTCTTTGTGTGTTTTTTTTTTTTTTTTTTACTTTTTTTTTTTATGAATGTTAATTTACTTTCTGTGTTTTTTCTTCTGTTGTTTTTGATCAAGTAGGTTATAACATCTATCCAGTTTATTGTGTCTTGCCATATATTTATACTTATATATTCCCGTGGGAGGTAATATGATTATATATTTTTTACATTGTACTTTGTTATTTCGATTATAGGTTTTTTTTTTTATTTGTGATGGCTGCCGTACCAACATTGATTCTCCTAGGCTTTTTTGGTTTTCCAATCACTCTTGGTAGGATTGGTTCTCTTACCGATAGTTTTTAATTTTTTTTTTTTTTTTTTTTATTTATTTAGTTTGTTTTCCAGATTTCTCTAGCCATGGCGTAGTATTATTTTATCTCAATGTTGTTGTCTGTGTGCCGTTTCAAGCTGTCAATTTTTTGTTTTCTTTGCTGCTACGGCGTTCTTTTACTGGTTATTTTGTTTATTCTTCCCATCTACGTCGCGTGATGGGTCGTGTGATAGGAAATCACAGAACCCAGCTTATTGTAGATAACCAAACCAAATATTATTCTCGTCAGCAGTACAGGATATTGAGATAATGAATATTATCTATAATAAATAAATAAACAAACAAACGCAAATAAAACATATCGTAGATTATAATCTTTAATAAAAATACATAAATAATGGACAATCGCTCACTGAGAATTCAACTCTTGCATCCTTTGGATCGCTTTAGGATGGCCTTGGGCAGCAGCCTTCATATACCATTTTCTAGCCTCATCGACATCCCTTTCTGTTCCCAAACCAGTTTCTTTGAAATGGCCAAGGGCGTACTCGGCTTTCGATAACCCTTTTTCTGCGGCTTTAAGGGCCCAAAGATACGCCTCTTTATCGTTCGATTCTAATAATCCTTTGGCTCCGGTTAAATACCACCCACAAAGTGCCATTTCCGCCAACGCATACCCTTGAGCAGCCGACCGACAATACCAGCCAATCGATCGTTTGCTATCTACCGTGCATCCCAATTTACCATATTCATAACACCAACCCAACTTGCTTTGTGCTGGGGAATAATTAAGTTTGGATGCCTTAATGTAGAGATTTAGAGCTTTGGAATCTTCGATTTCTGGGATAAACATTTTCAACTCCCGCAAGAAATTGGAATCTTCGACATTCAAAGAGTCCATCGATGAAGAAATTGGATAAAACCCTTCGTAAAGTTTACCCAATTCAAACAATGCATGAGGATTCTGTTCATCGGCCAGACTGGCCGCTTGTTCCAACCATTCAATTGCTCTTGAAGCCGACCGACGTTGCTGTAAAGTACCTTTGAGATAAATCATTCCCAATTTGAACATTGCCGGTACCACTTTTTTCTGCGATGATTTATTGAACCAAGTAAATGCATCAATATCATCTTGTTTCACCCCAATTCCCATTTCGTAACATATAGCCACACGATACATCCCATCGCCACTGCCACCATTGGCAGATTTCAAATAATAATCAAACGCTTTATCGTAATTTTTTTCCAAAATCTTCCCGTTGGTGTACAATGTTCCAAGATAGTAGTTGGCCTCAGGATGGTCTTTGGATACCAAACGCTTCAAGCGCTTTAACCCTTTATGCAAGAAAACATCTCTATTCTTTCTTATTTCTTTGGAGGTGGTCAATTTATTTGGTAAGTAATTACCATTCACGTCAATGACACTGATCAAGGTTGGTTCTTGAGTGGCTTCAATTATCGCTTTGACCCATAATAATTGGGTATCAGGGGATTCATCTCTTTCAGCATCGTTTTTCCGTTTATTGTATTCATTATAATCCAAAGGTTTTGGCGGCTCGGGTTTTTTATTATTTTCCTTGATTGGATCAGGCCCAATTCCTTGATTTCCTTGAGGTGGGCTGCCTCTCTTTGGGATAATTTGTTGTTGGTTGTTGAAATAACCGTCATTTACATTTGCACCTCCTCCTTCTCCTAAACTAGAAGTTATGGCATCATCATAATTATTATATTCCCGGTTGTTGTAGTTGTTTGCACTCTCGGTGTTTAATGGGTTAGCTTTGGCGCCTGTATTTTGTTTAACTAGATCATGTTCAAATGCGTTAGTAGACATTTGTGAAGAAGAAGTCATTTGCGGGGCAATCATAACAGGTGATCCTTGATTGAGATGATTATTTTGATTATAAGGATTGTTTTGATTATAAGGATTGTTTTGAGAATAAGGATTCATATTATTGTTATTATAATTGACACCTTGGTTTGATGGAGGAGGAGGCTGGTTGTTGCTTTGCGGATTATTTCCATAAGGATTACGACCACTCGATGATGGTGGTGGGTCTTGGTTGCCATTTTGGGGAGTATTTCCATAAGGGAGATTGCCACTTCCACCTGATGATGGCGGCTGATTGTATGGATTTTGTTGATTATAAGGGTTTTGTTGATTGTAAGGGTTTTGCTGCTGACCGTATGGATTTTGTTGGTTGTGAGGATTTTGTTGACTGTAAGGGTTTTGTTGGTTATAAGGATTAGGTTGACCATTATTATTATTGGGGAGCCCTTGATTGTTATTCATCGGTGGTCCTTGATTGTTCATACCAGGTCCTCTTCCATAAGGTTTTTGATTAGGAGGAGCTCCTTGTTGATAACTGGTGCCAGCTTTTGTAGGTGGCGCACGATTAGGGGAACCGTTACCCATTGGCATAGGCTTTCTAATTGGCGATCCGCCAGGTATGTTATTATTATTATTATTATTGTTATTATAATAATTCTGAGATCCCGCAGTAGTAGCATGCCCCGGAGATGGACCTCTCATCATTTGATTTAATTTTTGTTGTTGGGGAGGGTGGCCGCCGTAGTTGTCATTTGTATTGTTGTTGCGTGGTGGTCCATTACCAAAGCCGTTTGATCCTTGAATAGGAGGAGGGCCGCCGTTTCTTGGGGGATAATTCTGTCTTGGAGGGCCATTTTGAGGAGGTGGTCTATTTCTTGGTCCACCATTTGGAGGATACATGTTATTGTTATTATTGTTGTTGACAGGTTTTGGCTTACCTCCTTGGGGGCCAAAGTTGGAATAAGGATCGGTACTATATAAGTTGTTGTTTCTTGAGGCAGAAGGCATTCCTCCATTGGCGGTATTCACGTTCATTCCTCCACCGTTCTGTTGATAATATTGCTGCTGAGGAGGAGGCGGCTGCCGTTGATTATTGTAGCCATGCGGAGGGCGGTTGTTGTTGTTATTGTTATTGTATCCGTTCATCATGATGACTTAATAGTATATAGATGCGACTGTTTGATTTGATCTGCGGGCAATGAGCATCAAACAGTAGTTTTTATTTTCTTTTTTTATATTATTCTTGTTTATTCTCGGTGGCTGCCTGTGTTGTAATAAATTAGTAGTGCTTCTCGAGCAATTGACCAATAATACAACTATTTGTGATGAAGGCCTGTTTAAGGATGGGTGAAAGATGAAACCTCCCAAGGATTATTTTGTTGATTTTTTTTTTTTTTTTTTTCTGGCCGCTTCACAGCCCGTCCGCGCCGGGAGAGGCTTAATTATTCCTTCTTTCCTGTCCGGATGCGGACAGCGGCTCTTCATTTTTTTTTCTTGTGGAGAGAATTGATCATGGTATTATCACCATATTATTGTTATAATATTGTTATAATATTGTTATAATATTGTTATATTATCCATCAGTTATTGCAGCAAGCAGAAGGAAAATAGGATGGGATGGTGGCCATTTGCAAGCTCAAGCAGCAGTAATACTGAAAAACCACCAGTGCAAGATAATCAACAACTAGCCGCATCGGAGCAAGTACTACTAGAGGATCTTCCAAAAAGATTCAACCCTGATGAATATGATCCAAGAAAACAGCAGCAGCAGCAACAGCAACAACAGAATCAGCAGAAAGCCATGATGAAAATGGCCCTCGACTCAATATCTTCAAACGATTTCAAGTTCGAAACTTTGGTGAAAATCCCTTGTTTTAGAGACGCTGGGTTGATTGGGATCTCCTCGATGGGGGTTTTGGCAACCATCATCTTTCTTGTTCATAAAAATCCTAGCAGGGCCGCCAATTGGGGTGTTGGGGGTGGTTTGTTAGGTAGTCTTGTTGGCTGGGAACAGTGTAGATCCCAAAGAAAGAGAAGTTTCGAAAATGTTGAGAAGGCAAAAGCAGCACTTAGAGAAAAACCTAGACAAATGAAGAACCAGGAAGAAGGTAAAGATTAAGAGGGAGCTGGAGAAAAAAAAAATAAATAAATAAAAGAAACAACAAAAAAAAATATTGAAAGAAATATCATAAGAATGCGTTCGTTCTGTTGCATATTACTTTCCAAGCTTTTAACCATTACTTTTGTATATATATATATCTGAATATTTCTACTCACCAAATAGATTCCAATTGTTGCAATTTGCATCTTAAATTCTTACAAGTATTATTGCTCAATTTTTCGGTAGTTTGTATTACGCTATAGAATATATAATATGCACGAAAATAAACAACACATGAAGCACAAACAACTGTTTATTGTTCAAAGATAAGTTATGACACATACTCCTCCCTCTTACTCCTCCTCTCACCTTCTTCTCTTCCCATTATTTGTTTATCGAGAGAATAATATTATTATGATCAATAATATTTTTTTTTTTCTGTTTAAAACTCCCAAACAATAAATACAACTTTTAGCCGAGAAGAATATATTCAACGTTGAATATTCTTCCCCCAACTCCCATTAACCACCCCAGTAATAGTTTAAACTCAATTATTTCAAGTTCTTTAAAGTTTGTTCAATGGCACTGCTGCTAAGACCTTCCAAAGAATATTTGGCTTCTCTACCATGTTCGAATCTGGCGTATAATGTTGGAGGAACGCCAAATGCTTCTCTGATCAATATTGGCAATTCTGGATTAGATTTCTTTATGGTTGGGTATTGTTCACTCAAATAGTTTCTATGAAGGAATGTTAGTAAAGGGAAACTTTTAGATAAATTAAAAGAAAACAAAGCTCTCGCATATATAATAAATAAAGCATGTAAAAAGCTAGAAAACAAAATTTCACCAATATTTACGCAAAACACCTCAAAGCATTGCCACTAACGAAAGATATCAACTAACCACAATTATAAATCATTTCCTCTTTTCACATGTATATGGAAAAAAAAAAAGGTCATCTCCCCCTAATCAAATTAATAAACTCACCTCAATGGAACACTAGCTTCGCCAGTTTGTGATAAGTGGAATCTTAATTCTCTAACGGCGGTTGGCACACTGAATCTCAAAACTTTAGAACCAATCATTGTGATATTTTATATTTGTTTTAGATTAATCTCTTTCGAATAGTAATAATAATCCTCAGACCAATTGTTCAGCAGCCATCAACGAAGGCATTTTTTTTTGAACGAATGAAATCGCCAATATTAGAAATTACCCCGGTTGAGTGCCCTTCTCTAGAGGAGCCGTCCACGCGGGTGCATCAAACACTACAGCAGGTTATACTAGCTGGTTATAGACAGCATTTTTGTAATAAATAAATCTATTAATATTAAAAGGAGCCTCTGACAATTAAACCATAAACCATTAATTCACCTTTGTAATTCGTTACCTGCTGAACAGGAATGAATTCCACAGAATTATCGCCATTATTATTATCCAAAATCTTCAATAGAGCTTCAGTTGGTTCGGCGAAAACAATAAAATGCAATTTTTTACCTTTAGTTAAAACCTCCGCTAATTCTTTTCCATCATTGAACGTTAAAGTTGATACAAATTCTCTGTTGTTGACAATAAGCGTGCCCTGGGATTTCAAAAGATCATAAGCTTCACTACATACACTTTCAATAGTTGGTTTCTGATCCTTCTCCTCTTCTTCCTCACTATCTTCATCTACGATCAACTGTTTGTAACTGACCCCACTCCATTCGATTTCCGCATTCTTCGGCAAATTACCGACTTTAACGATGAGCAAACTTTTGTAAACAGGATCAACGAAATTTTCCTCGTATTCCAATGTATTATACTCTTCAAACGCTTTTGCCCCCAATTTTATATAAATAGAATCAGTAACGTAACAAATAAATGATCCGATTTTATCACAACCAATGACGTCCTTAACAGAGACAATATGTTTTAAAGATAATGCCGTATTTAGTTGATGAAGATTATTGGCATACTCCAGTGGAACGTTATTTTCATTTGGAAGTTCCATTATTGCAGGAATCAACGGGATTTGCCCCGCCAAGTTGGCCATATAGTTGGTAGTATCAAATCCTGCTTGAGAATAAGGCCCAATGTTGGCAGGGGCCCAATAACTTCTTCCTTGAACGTGCAACCCTTGCTTCTCGTTGTTATTCAATAATACAACAGCAGAGAGTTGAAGATGCTTCCCCTTTGGTAAAATTGTCTCCACACAGGTTCTCGAAGGTGGCAAAGGGTCTGGGAAATAATTCATGTAGATTGAGTTGATCTTTGAAAATTCCGACATTGCAGCAACTAAAAGATTAGTCGATATGATATTCGCTGTAGATTCAATATTATGTTTTTTCAAAATTCTCTCAAGTTGGTAAAAAATATCTGTAGTTTGACCATCAATGGATTCAGCAGACGAGGTGATGTTCGAGATAAATAATTTGTTACCACATATGATTGTGTTTAATGATTTGCCAACCCCTTCAAATGAAGAATCGGCCAATAATAGTGAGTCGTCAGTACTGGTAATGGAATCATAAATCTGCTTGAAAATGTCTGTCAACAACGGTTGCTGGGTGATGAATTGGCTCCAATCGGTATTTTTCAAACTGAATTTGTTATCGGTCTTATCTTCTACTTTGGTCTTTAATTGTAAGTAAAATACATCATCATCCATATGCCTAACAATCTTTTGTTCCGTGGTGACAATTTTCTTATTGATGAAAAACGGAGCATCGAGCACAATGGTTTCGAATTCCCCACCTTCCCCACAAATATGGATGTCGAATTGTGAGTTCAACCTTACCAATTGAGGATATATCTGATTCAATGTTAAGCCCAAATGATCTTGATTCAATCCAAATGCCGCCACTTTTAGGATTCTTGCGTCCATACCTGATCCACACATTTCTCCCATCAAATCGTTCTGATTCCTTTGCCAAAGATAGGCTAGCGATGTCAAACCTAATCTTTGACAAACGTGTTCGACCCTGATTCTCTGATACGATGAAAGAATTGCCCCGACACTTACGGCGGTGAGATCTGGGTGATTCTGCTTGCAGGTCGACAACAATTCGTATAAGTCTTCGGTTTCGTCATCCAAGGTCGGCTGGTATTGCATGCCAACATTCTTTGAGGTTCCCAAGATTTCTTTTCTATACATTGGTACCCCAATACACTCTTGATAATTCTGTAACACCGTATAACCGACGGTCTGGTACATGAAGCTATCGATTTCCTCAGAAGAAGAAGAGGTTTTTGGGTACAAATTGGCTAGCGCAACAAGCTCATGGCCATTACTGAGACAGTGGAGGATGTTGAAACAAGAGTCTTTACCTCCTGATACCAAGGCAACGAACTTCATCTTTGGTAGTTTGTGGGTTTGGGCAAAGGCGGAGGTTGAAAATGGTATTCGGTATGCTAAGAGGTTAATTGAAGGAGAGAAAAAAAAAAAACAGAACCAAAAACCTCTAAACGCCCCACAATAAATGCTGCCTACAACCGGCGTACAAAATCTATGGTACTATCATTTTATTCACATTTTTATTATCTTCATTATTTTTATTATTTTTGGAGCCGAGTAGATACTGCATTATCCCATCATTTCCTCTCGATATTCTCAAATTGCAAAGGCTGTCCAGCCTCCTCAGCCATCCATCATTTTTTTATTTTCGTCTTCCCTGATTAGGGGCTACAGGGGGGTAGGTGGATGCGCCTTACTTGAAAGATCCCTGTGTTCAGGACGTTGGCAGTGAATAATACCAAAATAAATGTTTATTGGGCAAATTAAGATGGGCATACTATATTATTCATACTAAATACATCATGTTTTTGTGATTCATTTATTACCCTTTTGCTTATCTTTTTCATTTTTCTCTGTTGCTTCTCTACTTTTCCTCCAAATGACTCTGAAATAGAAGAATAAGCAATATCTTTTCCAATTTCGATTGACCAGTCATCAGAACATATTTCTTTTCGTATTACACACATTGTCTGTGGGTGCCTTTGGCAGGAAGGGTTGGGTGGTAGAAGCAGCGGTGCAGGGATCATTGGATGGACCTTACCCAATTGGGGAAGTACAGATCTATTGTTCACGTCTTTCCAGCACAGTATTAATCAGTCAGCCCCAGCAAAGAAGTATATTGACTATTATATGTACCCAATCTTACAATAATTAACCCTCCTTGTACAATTGTACGTTATACTCGAATTCGTTTATGCAAAATACAATGTTCTTTAATGTGCCGTCAAAACCTAATGTCACCTTTCAGTCAAAGAACCAGCAGTTCCATTCCCCCTTGGGAAGTATAATAAATATTCTTTTATATTTATATATATATATGAGGTATCTCTTATTGTCAATTTTCAGACACTATAATGTATATTTTAATAACAAATTTAGCTAAAAAATTGACAACACTGTTAAAAGAAAGCACAGGGTGGTAACTGGGGAAGAAATATTTCAAAATAAAGTAATACCTAGAGTATAAAAGATGATTTTTTACAACCAGTCCATTTTCTTATTGGTGGTGCTTTGTCAATCCATCTTCACTTCAGCATATGTACCAGTATTTGGCGAGAATGTCATCATCTATAAAAGCTGTTACTCTGCCATGAATGAATTGACTTTTGGCAAACATAACCTCACTTATTGCTCGTACCCTCCAATGATCGGTACCTTGATAGTGTGCATTAATGACCACTCTCCTAATGAAAAGCTTCGAAAGCAAGCATTGGCATACGTTGATAAGACTTGCAAAAGCAACACAGATCATCAAGAGATCTACAATAACGCTACGGAATATTTGGATCTGAATGGCTATTTCAACTATCTTGCCAATGATACCAATGCTTCCCCTTCATATTCCCCAATGACAATTCCTGTCAGTATTTTCTCAGAATGGCATGAGGTATACTCATGCTTTTATCAAAACTATAACCGTTCCAGTTACTACGGATACGCCATAATCAGTTACTGGTTCCTATGCCTCATCATTGCCATGGTATTCAACTTTTTTCAAAGAACCGGATTAATCAATAAATTTTACGGACCAGTTTCACGGTGGATTCAGCTGAAACTCATCATGCCAACCCTATTCAACACGTCTCATAAAAAACCTTTGACCATTTTTACTGGGTTTTCCGTGATGTTACCAGCAAGACTTGAATTCTTGACAATAATGGGCTATTTCATCCTTCATATTGTTTTCCTTTCCATTGGTTGGTCACAAGTTGACCTGAACCATCCTAAGTTATCTACGGAAAGAATGCTCGCTGCTCGTACCGGGGTTCTCGCAGTGGCTCATTTTCCACTTATGTTCCTATTTGCTGGTAAAAACAACTTCTTGAGCTCTTTAACGGGTATCCCTTATGATAGTTTCTTACATTTCCATAGAGCAACTGCTAGAGTTATGGCGATTGATCTGTTGATTCACGCAGTATGTTATATCCACCAAACACTGGTCACTAGCACCTGGACAAACCTAGTCACTATGAAGTTCGGGGCGTTTGGCATATTAGCATTGGTTGCTTGTTGGATAATGGTATTTTTCAGTGGGTATTCCATTAGGGCCCGGATGTATGAGATTTTCTTGGTGGTTCATATCGTTTTGGCAGTGGTGTTCGTTGTTGGTGCATGGCGTCATACTGCGGGCCTTGGATATCAAGAGTACACTTACACTGCGGTGGCCCTTTGGGTGTTCGATCGTCTTTTAAGAGTGTTGAGAATCATTCAATTTGGATTTGGTCACAATACCCAGTTCGATATTGTTTCTGAAGATACTGTGAGAATCGTTATCGATAAACCAAATGGTTTTGCCGGATTGGGTTGGGGCAAATTCGGCCAATGGGACATCACTGCAGGCCAATATTGCTACTGCTACTTTTCTTTTCCAGGATACTTTTATCAATCACATCCATTCACCGCCACTACTTTCTCATCATCATCTCAACAAAACAGAATTGCGTTTTACGTGAAAAGAAAAACCGGGGTCACTGACAAGCTCTACCAGGCGGTGGCTGCCAAAAAATTCCCAAAAGTGTTCGTCGAAGGTCCATATGGGTCAACTCCTCCAATTTTCCAGTATAAAAACAATTTATTGATAGCCGGAGGAAACGGTATTCCTGGCCCGTTTTCTCAAGCGGTGAAATTATCAAATAGCATCACCTCGATGGAAATGGAAGAGTGTTCAAAAACTTCCAGAAATGTCCAATTATTGTGGATTTCTCAAAGCTTGGAATCGGTTAAGTGGTTTGAAAAACAGATTTTATCATTGGCTGCTTCACCAACAGTGAAAGTGGTTTTATGTTTGACTCAGGAAACTAAAGAATCACTTGAATTTTCCAGACTGAAAACACCAGGCTCTCCTATTAGTGCTGTTCAAAGTACCTCCAGTTTATATGGAATGACACCTTTTACGACACTTCTGGATAAAATCAATGCCACGAACGAATCATCTTCAAGCACCCCAGCTATTTCCAGTGAGAATGAAAAGACAAAATCACAAATCGAATGCAATGATAGTGATTTTGAAGGGTCTGAATATACTAAAGTTTTCAGAGATGATGAAGATATTTTGGACAGTGCGGTGATCGTCAGGGCTGGCAGACCAAATATCCATGATTTTATTGGCGAGTATTTGGGGGATGGGGACGATGATTCTTGTTATGGTTCGGTTTCTATTTCATCATGTGGTCCAGCTGCTATGTGTGATAGTATCAGACAATCAATTTCCAGTCAAGTTATTCATTATAAGAAAGGAAGAGTTGATTATTTTGAAGAGCTGCAAGCTTGGTGATCAAGATGAATTATTCTCCAACACTTATTTTGCCACTCTAACCTTTTTTTGTTTTTTGTTTTTTGTTTCGTTTCCCTTTTTAATCTCTTCGATAGAATTTATGACTTTTTAATGACCTGTTTAGCTTTGTGTGTTGTTTTTTATTATTATTGTTTTTGATGACCTGTTTTTATTTAGATGTTTCTTATATCCACAATTTACACCAAAGTGTATGATTAATCATCAGGGAAGTGTTCCTAAAACATATAGACACATATGAAAGTAATTAGCAATATGGCTGAGTAGATAATAGCTGCTCATTTGATAATTCGTAGTGTATTTGTTTAGTTGCACAGCATTGGTCGGGGAGTCATCACTGAAACATTGACAACAATGCCTAAATGTTTAAAATATCATGATAATTCTTCCCGTTGTTTTATTATCGCCAGTTGATCATGGTTGAAATTAATATGAGGAGAAAACAATGACTATTATAACAATATGTAAAACATCCTCAAATAGCTGGAATAAATGGCTAACGGAGGATCCTAAACTATAAATAACTTTCCGTTATTGGAAGATACCGATTTCCTTCTTTTCCATCTTCGGCCTCTGCTGAGATACCAGTTATTCCCGATTGCATTGTCTAAAGTTTGGGGTTCATGGCTGTTTGGTTTCATATTTTGCGGGTCCTGCAGCAACAGGATTTAGCCGAGAAATAAGAAAGTCCGAGAGAACTTTATATCAGCATAACACAACAGAGTTGGGTCATTGCAATACCACAAAACAATTCTAAGTATTTATGGGACAACACCTGTTATTGTAAAGAAGAAAAGAGAATTCATCCGGATATTATTACCAAAGACAATTGGACAAAAGAAAAGCTACGTTCTGTGTGTGTGCTTAGTGGGTTGTATCGGATAATGCGCGCCTCTATTCTTTATATCATGTACCCAAACATCGACTCGGTTTTTTAGGGGTTTTCAAGTTGGCCTCGAATAATATATTTGCAGGCGATCTCGAAAGTCATTCATATATTTATAACCACTTTCTTTTCATATTATTGTAATTTCTTTCTTCTCATAACTTTCAGTCCAACAATCTTTGCCATGGAAATTATTGTGCACCATTCAGTTTTGATTCCATGCGAATCTTATTGTCCTTTCGACGACGCCTATTTACATAATCTTTTGCAATGTCTTGATAATAATGAAAGCTATTCAGTCATTACAAAGTCTCTAACAGCCCTCAATAAAATTATCCAATCCACTAAGGAAAATATCATCGCTCTAATACATCATCACTTCAACGCCATCTTCGACAAACTAATGGGGCTATTGGCGCAACCTTCACTTAATGCTAACTTGGAATTGGTATTGAGGAATATTTCCGAATTGATATCCAAAGTGAATTCCCACCCAATTTTCAAAAACTGCCGAGAGTATACTAAAACTAAAATTTCCGATACTACGCCTTTATTGATTGATAGTTTGAAAATCACGGCATCCATGGAATCTTCAGCCATGAAATTTCATTCGATATTGGTGCTTTGTGAGATCTCAAAAAGTGGTATTAGATATTTTGGAGAAAATCTTGAAAATTTGAAGTCGATAATTCTAGAGAATATGAAGCTATCTGTTGAGAAACTTAGAGACGGCGATCACCAAGAAGCCCAATATTATTCGATACTTCATAACTCATTGTCTTTTTGGAATGGAGTGGACCAAAGAGATTTGACAACGAGAGTAGAGATTGTGTGTGTGCTTCAATCAATGCTAGATTTACACCTCACCAGGTTAGATATTCCGATGATCAAATTGTTGTACAAATTATACTTGTCAATGGAAGATCTACAAGGGAAAAATGTGATTATCCAAAATCCACAATTGATGAAATATTGCAAGAAATTGATTTACATGTCGAGCAGCCACGAGGTTGTCAAGCTCAGCATTGTGATTGAGTTCATGCACAGCATAGTTTACGATTATGGTATTTTTGAGCTTCAAAAGTTGAACCTTGTGGATATTAGTTTCATATTGATCCAAATATTGACAGAAAGATTAGCCAACGACGCCACATTAGAGAAAAATATTGGGATAAAGTACAATATCATGGGGATTATGGGCAAATTGATGCTTGTGGACGATGAATTATTCAATTATTTGGTCGATGATCCACTTTTGATCAAAATGTTAATCGACGAGTTCTTGACCGTCAATAACCTCAAATTCCAGCAATGCATCGCCTATTTTTTGAATAATTTACTATTGTCCACGGGAACCAGACGGTTCAAGAAATGTCATAAATTTCAAGACTTCATTTATATCGATGAGCTCTCGTCAATATTATCCAAGCTCAATACCGTATTGGCGACCAATGATAAAATTTGCCATAATCCCGATACCACGGAAAGCCAAAAGAACATTATTAATCTCATTAAGGTTTCGATATTTCAAATTTTCCAACTATTAATTCAACATTCTACCCCGTTTGACAAATTGCAGATCATCCAGTACCACTGTTTTGACAATTTGATGGCGGTTTTAGATGGACCAACCAATGAAAATAACCAAAGCAAATTAGTACGGATCTCCTTAAAGAGTATCGAGCAATTGTTAGAGGAATACATCTGGCTCATCCATGGGGACTTTGGTGGTGATGTCCGATACAGGGTGAAGGTCCCGACAATTACTCATGTGGTGAAGAGCCTTTTACACCAATACCATGCCACTTCACTGGAGGAGATCAGAAACCTTGTAAGGTCCATAATGTTCCGATTACTGTGATATAATAGATAAATAAATAATAATAGTACTAATATATGAATGATGAATTGTGTTCTCCAATTGTAGGATGATGATTTTATTTCTGGGACGTACGGTAACCCACAAATTTCAGCAAAAAACAAAACAAAAAAAATGTAAAGGAAAAAAAAATACATCTCATCAAATCATTATTACTGAAACACCCAAGGCGCTGACCTTTTTATTATATATTTATATATAATAGTATACCAAACAATAAAGGGACGGGCCTGTTTGTGGGAGGAAACTCGGCAATGGCATCGAATAACAGGAATAACTCACCCAGCGAGGACCTTCTCGCCGCCACTACCAGGCTTTCGAAAGCAGTGACCTCAACGGCCTCAGCGTTGATCAATACCTCAGATTCCAGCAATGTCTTGTTGAAAACCCCCCATTACCAGAAGGCGATTTACGATACATTGATTGGTCCCCATAGGAACCAGCAGCCAAGGACAGTGGCCGTGAAGTTTAGAAAGAAAAAAGCTCCCAGTGAGTTTTTGCGATTGAATTTTAGCAAGGATGAGATCAGTTATCGTGCCATCACCCATATTCCCGATGATTTGTTAAATGAGATCCCTGAAGGATCGAACCTAGAAAATAAAGACAAATTCACGCTTTTCCAAGGGTTCAATGCGTCGATACCCCAAGTTAACGAGGAATTGAATCTTTTCAAAGAATTGAATCTCGAAAATCTAAAATTTTCCACCAAGGACGATAGCCAAAAGTTACTCACATTAGATACAAATGATGAGAAAAGTAAAATCATAATAGAGAAAAAATTGAATAATCCCCTCCCCATAGATATATCTTCCAAGAAAATCAAACAATCCAAATCAGTGAAGAATTTGAATATCTATAAGCAAAAAATATTGAAGAAAATGCATTATTTGGAGATCAGGAAAAATTTGACCTCTAACGAAATAAGTGAAATCGACGCAAAAATCCAAAAACTCACTTCCATGAGGGATGCGTTGTTTCAAAAAGTTGCAAAGTTTGAAAAAGACGAAATATATCTTGAAGGGTTCATCCATGAAATTTCTGATAAGGTCGAAGCATTAGATAAAGGAGAAGTTGCCGTTGATGACGAAGCAGAGGATTCCAGTGATGAGTTGATAGATACCAATACTAATTTATCGACAAAGAATCCTGGAAAGAAATCGATAAGCTTCAATAAAGACACAATAGTTCATGACAGTGATAATGATCCAGAGAAAAAAACTAGTGAAGAAGCACCACAAGCCTATCAGTCTCTCCTGGAAGAGTATGATCTTATAGAGGATGCAGAAGCTGATGAATACTTCCTATCGCAATCGATATACACATCATTACAAAAGAAACCGCCAAAATATCACAAAATCTCATCAAAAAATAGGAAAATCAAACCAACATTACAAAATTACTACAACAGCGGGGCAGAAATCAGTAGTTTCCCTGCTCATGAGCAAGGCATTACCTGCTTTGATTTTGACTATCCCTTTGGAACCATGGTTAGCGCTCTGTTGGATAGCACAGTTAGGGTATGGGATTTAAGTACCCAGAAATGTTTGACATTGTTGGAAGGTCATGAGATGTATGTCAGATGCATGCAAATGGATAATAACTTGTTAGTTACCGGTAGTGAAGATAGTAATCTTAAACTATGGGATTTATCAAGGGTCGAAAATAAGGAGTACGAAGACGATGATGGTGTTCTCGGGAAAAGTGGTGAGGAAGACGAAAATGACTCTGATCCTTGTGTTTATACATTTGAATCTCACATAGATGAGATTACTGCATTGCATTTTGATGAGAATAATTTGCTTTCTGGATCTTCAGACCGTACCATTAGACAATGGGACATGAAAACCGGTCATTGCTTACAAACACTCGATGTTTTGTGGGTTACAAATAATGCCCAAGTGACTTCTCCTATTGATACTGGTATGTCATACCAAGGATCATCTACCCAGAATAATAGCAACGTTCCGTTTATTGGTACATTGCAATGTTATAGTGCTGCATTGGCGTCCGGTACCGCAGATGGTATTGTGCGACTATGGGATTTGAGATCCGGTGAGGTTATTAGAACGTTAACAGGGCATACTGGGCCAATCACTTGTTTACAATTCGACGAGAAATCATTAATTACTGGATCAGAAGATAAAAGTATCAAGGTATGGGATTTGCGAATGGGTAAGATTGAGCAAAACTTGGTATATGATTCAGGGATTGCTAGTCTTCAATTTGACTCGAAAAAGATTGTGTTTACAAATAATCAATCGTATGTGAGCGTTTACGATCGTGAGAGTGGCGAAGTTAACAAGCTAGTCCCAAAGGATGTGGCATTTACCAGTACCTCCATATTTGCCCGATATAAAGAAGGATATTTGGTTGGAGGCTACTCTAATGGAGTTGTGAAAACCTGGGCAGTATGAAAAATCCTAACATAAAAAAAAGGGAATAAATATATTTAATGAAGATCAGAATTAAAACAGGAAAAAGGGAAAAAAGTTTGAAACAAAATATTGCAAAAATTTATGTCAAGCACACAACTTAATAAGCTGGTGACTGGAAATGAACAATGAGTAAATGAAGTTTTCATGATTAATAATTTTGAAATTATTATTTTCCGGAATGTTTTTTTTTTTATGCGAACTCTGTAATATTTTGGAGCTTTTATATTCAACTTGTATATAATATACAACATTTTTGGCATCATCAGTATTAATTCATGACATATATGTATATAGTATATAGTATATAGTATATAGTATATAGTATATAGTATATAGCGTCTGGTTTATTAAGCTGTGAATTGTAAAAGTTTCATAAGAAAATCACTATCGAGACATTGAATACACAACAGAAAATAATGAAGATGTCGATCTACCTTTGCGCCCTCCTCTTGAATTTGCTAGTAATTGCTCTTGGTTTTTTCTCTGCAAACTTCATTTTCCAAGTTTTTGAGCGTTTGGAGATCATCGTTAATATAATTGACTTTATCACACATAATGGAGTTTTCAAAGTCAAAGACAAAAAAATTGCCATCCTTCCAGCCAATATTTTCCATGGTCAATTCATCATAGGTGATGTTAGCTTTTGCTAAACGGCGGAGCTGTTCCCTACCATGTCAGAATTGGTCAGACGTAGTTGGTTTGATTTCTCCGAGATTTTCCATTGCTAGATAATAACCACCAAATAAAAAATTTCCATTAGATGATAGAATCATTTTCCCACTCCCCAATATTCTTGGAACATTTATGGTCAAATGTGGGTTGAGGATATTGAACTTCTCAATTGCATCATATATTTTTATCTCGTTTTTGAATGATGAAACTTCATAATTTAAATATTCTGTAATTTCTTTTTCAGTAAGATCGTCATCTAGACCTTCAATGAAGTAGTTCATGCCCAAAATTTTCACTAAAACCTCATCAATCCCTTCAACTAAAATAGTATACTTGATACCAAAACGTTCAGCAAAAGTATCAAACTTCATTGAGATTACTTCATTTCGGGATTCAAATCCACACTTCAATTCTTTATAAATATTTTTTCCAATGTCAAAATGTAATATATCCTTAGCTGGTAGGTAATTGAGACAATCTTGTAGTTGTTGAGTTCATGATTCTTCCCGACTCTTGCTAATTTTTTTTTGGAATTGTTTCATTTTCTTGGTGACTTCTCGCTTGTATTCTTCAGGGTTTTTTTTTTAATTTTTATTACTTTTGAAAGTAGTGCAATGGCAAGCGCCGATCTTAGCGTGAAAACCTCATCATCAAACCTTTTTAAAGTATGGCTGAATGTTACCTTCACTTCGTCACCTCTTTTGCGAGACTTTTGGAACTGCATAAAATAACTGGACACAAAATTGGTGATGATAATTGTATCTGTGCATTCCTCTGCAAGGTATTCTGTGATCTGTCCCATGATAGAATTGTTCTTCGTTATATCTTCTTCATCATTTAGGGACACGAGGCCATATCTCTTAAGTTCACATATTAGTATGGTGTGTACTTGTACTCATGTTCATTTCTGCGGAAAAGAAAGCATTTTGACAAGTGATCTCTAGGGTGGACTTGTTTAATTCCGAGTATTGTTTTCCTGACACTATTGCGACAATCAATTCATCAACAGCTGGCTCACTCTTTGAAAAAACATTATTGAGGTCTCTCATTAGAGTTTCTTCCTTTTCAAAAAACTCTCCATTTTTCTCGTAATTCAATTCTCTATATAGCTGTAATATGGAGTTTTTGGTTCCTTGGATGTTATTGTGGTTCTTTTTGACTTTCGCTGATTCGGAAATCTGGACTTGGGCTGGTGGAAATGAAAAGAAAATCTTGTGCAAGTTTTTTGTGATTATGCTTTCTGAGAAGCATCTTTGGACTAAAAGTGTGTAGAACGGAGGGCTAAATTTATTGGTAATCTACTTGAAGTTGAAGGTCAAATCACGAGTTTGGGTATGTTTCAAAACGTTGAAAAGTTTCTCATAAATGGTTTCTGGGGTCAGACTGTTTTGATAGCTGTTTATATGGAATTGGTAGAGAGGAGAGTACAATGGCGATAAATTCCTTTTGTACCGCACTGCAACATTAGGCAAACGAGAGGACAAATGTTTGATCATAGTGTCTTGCGAGGTTGGTGATGAATTTGAAGATTAAACTGGTGAATAAATGTTTTGTTGTAATATAAAGAGAATAGAGCACATAAAAGGTTTCATGATGAGCTACAAAAGCGGCAGCAACCACAGTGCATACAACCGCACCGCACCATTGGTATGACTTTGCAAAAACACATTGCACGATTGTCCTGCTATTATTTCTCTTTGAATGAAGGTATAATAAATAATTAGTATGAATTTCATTGCTAGTAGGTACCAATAATTAAAGCACAATGTTATGACTTATTTTTGTTGAATAAACAATGAACTCGCTAAATAATCCATCCAGTGATTTCGAATGATAATAAGCTTTTCTTTATATTCCAATCCTTTTTTTTTTTACATTTCGATCCCCCAAAAATTTGACGATATAAATTTGTGATTTATTAAAATTGACATAAAAAGATATAACAGTATAAAAAAAACAAGAAACATGTAAATGAATGGCATCATACACCAATAATGAGAAAAAAAATATTCTACAATATTGGTAAAATGACAGGAATGAATGTTCAAATTATTATACCTGTTTCATTGACCTCCATTCCACTTGACTCACTCATTAGCCATCCTCCTCGATGCAAATTTAAGTTTCTTTTAAAATAATAATAATAATAATAATGATGATGTAATACACGTTGATGTATTCAGCCTGCTGTTTTTTTTTGATGAAATAATGGGAGGAATCATCATTATTTTATCCATGTGTTCAGAACCAATTGATTCTTTTTCCTTCTCCTCCTGCTCAATTCATTCTTCCATACATCCTTCTCTTTCTTTCCTTCCTTCCTTCCTTCGTTCTTTTTTTCTTTTTTTAGTACATTTATTGGACAAGCCCCAAAACTTCTGGAAGCGAACTCTTCATGTCGACCACGGACTTCAATGATCCATCATCCTTAGATGAATTCTTATGGTTGAGCAATTCTTGCTTGATGAGTTGGACTCTCAATCTTTCTTTTCTGTGATGAAGGCATTCGAAATAATCGTCAACTTTCCCGGTACAAGCCGCAGGGGATTGAGTTTTCGCACTGGTGTAACATTCCATGTAACGTTGGAATTCCCCAAAACAACGGGATTGCCCGCCTCTTAAACCGAAACCAGAAGACATTATTTTATTTAGTTGCTGTTGAGATAGTTTAAAATCCACCGGTTAGCGTGTGTGTGTGTGGAAGCCCGCATTTGCTTTCGAGTACAATTTTTCTGATTATTTTTGAAGTTTTTCATTCGTGGGACCGCAGGGGTTGCCCTGACTAGACCAACCGGACGGGTGGCTCTACGTCCACCATACATATTGTGATGATGATAATTAATACCAAATATATTAATGCCACCAGTAATTAAGAATGCTAAGCAAGTAATGGCATCAAAGCATTGCTATACAGACTGCCACGCACGTCTAGTCCTCAAAACCACCCCCGAGTCTTACGTAAATTAAACGAAATCTATGATAATCATCAATTCACCAGGTATATATTATACAAACATTCAAAGATCATCCTCCACCAAGCTGGTTTAATCACTATCACTATCTGGATTGGCAATAAACAAACCACCACCCCTGTTGTGGTATCCAGCACTGCCCCCAACCGTGCCCACACTATTGATGCTCTCGTATCTATTCACCATCGACGGACTTCCTGGACTAACCACCCCAACATCAGTATAGTCCGGCGCTACCACTGAGCCATCGCTATCTTCATCACCTAAAATGCTTCCATCATTGTATTGTCTGGCCTTTTTCTGTTCTTCCTCTTGAACGGCCTTCACAGCATCAATATCCTCTTTAAATTCGGCAAAAATATCTTCATCATCACTATCGCTAAGCTTCCCTGCTCCCGCAGGTGTCGTTGCTACCGATTGTCTGAACATCGTGGTATTTCCATCCAAACTCACCCTGGTAATGCTATCATTATTGGTGCTCACCACTGCATCGTCATCGTCTCCCGTGGCCAATAATCTAGGTTGTAATGATACATGTTTGATATCCTTGGAAAACCCACTGATGAACCCTGATGCCCGATGGGTTGATCCACCAGGTTGACCCAGTCTTCTATTAATCATGGCACTACTAATGCCTCCAGCACCAACGGTGTTAGTAGCAGATGAAGATGAAGATGAAGATTTCTTAGCAGGACGAATGGCAATTGGCAACTTCCATTTACGGATCACCGTGGTATTGGCACACATTGTCTGGTTCCGAATCGCTTCCACATATGATGATTTCTCTCCTTGGCCTGGTTGTTTTGAATTCTTAATCACCGCAGCAACTCCTGGCCCCACAGTACCACCACCGTTGGCAATTGTCGAATCAAACGGGGATACTTTATCATCATACACACTATTGGGTAAGTGCGGATTGGACATCCGATGACTTGGCCCTCGTAGTTGTTGACTTTGCCCAACATTCATTAGCTTGGTATTACGAATTTCCACAGGAACTGGGCCTCTTGGAACTTGATAATTGAAAGTACTACCCTGATCGTCGGGAGTTGGACCAGATAACATCGACCCTTCCCTAGAGTCAGTAGGCACACCAAAGAACCCCCATGGAGCACCATCATCATTATTAGTGGTTGCTTCTGGGTTATAATTAGCTTGGTTATAACCAGCTGACTCATTGATACCACCTCCTGGAGTATTGGCAAACTGTTGGTCTTGTAGATATTTTGTCGATTCGGGGAAATCAATATGGTCCATGGTACTGTGACCATCTCCATCGTCGTAGTCGATAGCCGTTTTTTGAGGTGGCGTTGCGTCTACTTCACTTATTGATTCACTGTTCGAGTCATCATCAGTGACGTTATTGGCAACCACCATTTTACGGGGTTTGTTATTATCATACCCATCACTGCCATACGGACTATACAAAGGTGATCTTGCAGTAAAACTTAATTCTTCACCTTGGTGATCTTCGCCATCATGGTATTGATCGAACCTTTCCAGAGCTTGGAAATTGGCAGATCCTGTATCATCATAACTATCATCAGATTTCAACGTAGGAATATGATTCAATAATGGTGGGATGGAATTATTTTCTTCAGCTCTGTTATTCATAACAGATTCATCATAGTATTGATTTGCTCTACCATCACCCATGAGTTCAGAATCGTCATCGCTGGGGTACCCAAAGCCGTCTTCATCCTCTGATCCCATATTGAAAATCGGTTGATTCAACAGCAGTGGATGCTCGATGGTGTCTTCATTAGTTGGTCTGGATATCGTACTAGTCATTTCCCTCACAGTATCAGCAGTGGAGTATTGACCCATCGAATATTGACCCACAGAAGGCCCACGAGATCTTCCTGCTCCTTGGAAGCCTGGGGGAACAAATAATGAATCCTGAGGGTAATTCCCTGCAAAATCTGCCGAAGAATACAGATTTGTTTGATCAGGTACCTCATAATTATTTGGGTAAGTGGTGTGTAATTCATCTAAATATCCACCAACAGGAGCCGAATCGTAATTTGATACTCCTTCCACCTCATAGTGGGTTGGATTTTCTACTCCCACATCACTATCCCCACCAATTATGGTATTGTTCATAATTTCCAAACCATGATGATGATCTCCTTCTTCATCCTCTTCTTGTTCATGTACTACTGTGAAATCATTATGGGTTGGTGCAATCTCATCACCATCACTATCACTATCGAATAAATGCGATCTTCTTTTCAACGATTCATGCCGTTCCATTTCTCTATTTTTCGGCGATAACAACAACAATTGCTGGTCCAATCGTTCATGCTCTGCTCGCAATTTCATGTGGTTTTCATTGAGCAATTCATCTAATTTATCTGTTGACTTCCCAGCATCGTCGAAATACGAACCATTCGAACGGGTTTTATATAATGAATATGGACCCTGTTCCGGAGAAAGATGATCGTTGGTTAGTGGTTTCAGAGAACTAATAGGAGGTGAAGGATCAGCCGAATTTTGACCAGTAGCATTGGTTTCTTGTGGATGCTTTGCTTCATGGAAATAGAACCCTTCAATATCGTTGGTATTCGTTGGTGGTGGGGGTTTCCGACGAGGCTTGGCTTTGGCAGGGTGCAATTCATTACTGGTAACTTCAGGATGGTGTGATTCTGTATGATTTGAAGACAAATTCAGTGAGGAAGAAAGAGTAGCAGTAGTTTCCTGGGGAATTGTCGGTAATTTTGCTTTCTGGGAATGTTCTTGCTTCTTAACTATCGTGGACACTGGCTTGCTATTGCTACTAGGAGTCAGTTTTTTTGGCGATGACACGGGGGTTTGATGAGAAGAAGGCGTAGGAGCATCTGAAAACACCGATCCAAAGATCTTAAGTGATGATCTTTTAAATAGAGAGCTGCTTCTCTTTGATTTATTATTGCTCATGGCGCCAAGTACTTTTTTGAATTATCCAAGAATTGGTTTATCTATGCTTGGTGATGCAACGTGTGGGTATCATCAATAGTAAAAATGATAATGACAATGGTAATAATAACAATTTTTGGCCCTGAAGATCGTAATGATCCTATTAAATGTGAGTTATTCCTATTATTGTTTTTAATTCTGGGTATTCTTATTGGGGGGAATTGGGTTCTATTAGTTAATTGGGAAATTTGGAAAAAAAAAAAGAAAAACAATCCCGTGCGCCAATGTTTGACACAAAATGAACCCCTACAGTTATTATTCGATAAAATTAGAAGATACAAAAAGATACATTAATAAGACGCAATAAATTATAGAAATCCCGGAGAACTAAGCTCTGAAGATCATTATGATCATAATTAATACGCAAAAAAAAACAATCTACGTTTCAATTCTTGACCCCAACATCCTTCAACTGGTATTCCCCAACCATTGGTGGCACCAACACTTCGTAACGGGCACATTCTTCATTAACGATTTCTGAATGACGCTCCACATGAATACTGGCAACCAAAGAGTCTGGCATCACCGGATAAGCAACTTTGTCCAAAGTGTTGTGTAACACATTACCCCCAAGATCAGAACCTGGCGTAACGAGCCCAGGGTATCTGCCAGCAATATACTGTTTAGCATCATTGGTGTCTCCTGCACTAACATTGGCAGCGTTACCACTGGAATAATACGGATCTTGTTTGACCAATACTAAATCAGACCAATTTCTCTTATTCAAAAACATGTTATTGTCTCTGTCCTCGCCATCAACATCCTTGTGGAACAATCTCACCATATCTTCATCGGTGTTCCTGTCAAACCGATGAATCTTGCTTCGCTTGTATAACAACGTTGCCATGCCGTTTGGTGGAGGAGCGTTGGTGATGGCACTGGAGATGACGTTCAATATTAATCGAGGATCTTGTTCTGGATGGGTCAACACATGCTCGTTGGCTTCAATTCTCTTGGAAATCATACTATGCTTGTGGATTTTGCTTTTGAATCGTCCCACAGCGGCAAGATGGACATCCCCTGACAAAATGGTGATTCTCACCCCATTGGCGGCCCCAAATTCTTGTAATTTCCCTACAAGATAATTACGTTCGTGTTTGTGATGTTTTGCGCACCAATGATCTTCCAAATCATCAAGAACTTCGATACTCCCATCGAACTCGTTAACCAATCCTTTGGAAACGATTCGTTTTTGGGCCAACATCCGCACTGGGGCTAATGCTCTGGAAGTTAAGATTTTTTCTAACCATACAAGACGAGGATAAGCAATTGGGACCCCCAATAATATTAGCAAATGTTTGATATCCCCATTAGCAGCCTTGATTTCTGATTCAAGTCTGGCAAAGATCTCATTATAAGTAGCGTAGGTAAGAATTTGATCGCGTTTTCTTTCAGTTCGGCAATCAAACCCGACATAAGCGATTTCTTTACCCAATCTGATATAATTAGAATGTGACAATTCTTCCATATAAGGTCCTGGTTGAGCCCCGAAAATCCAACTTGGTTCATTCAATTGGGGTTGTTCATGAGGGGCGGTGTGGTGTTGGAAAATCATGTAATATTTGAAGGCTACTTTCCCCAACCCTTTGAAAACTGGGGCATCCATAGTTTCGTGTTTATAAGTCCCGTACCCATCGATGACATCGTGATCATCGTAGATGTTTGCGGTAGGGATAGTCGATAACGCTACTGGGAATAACGCTTGTAAAGTCTTGCCTTGGCTACCTGACCAATGACCACTTCCGAACCAATCGGTATAATTTTGCAAATAGAATTGGTCCAACGAGTTTTTCAAATCGTCATTGAATGGGGCCTTCATTTTCTTTAGTGGATTAGATTCTTCCAACCAGTCTTGGAAATCTTGTGACACGAGTTTGACCTTATCACAGTATAATTGGTCACCACCACCAATGGCGACGTGATAGTGTAACTTGCCGTGTTTTTCTAACACGTCGTACCAAAGTGAGTTCTTGTATTCAGAAGTGTCGGTGGCGAGAGAGAACCCATTACAAGAGAAACTAACAACGTTCATCGATTGGGTTAACGATGGGATGTAGAAATGATATTGGGGTTTATTGACACCATTGACGGAATACACCACTTTCTGCTCAACAGAATTAAGTTGTATATCAATATTGTATCTCCAGAAAGAAAGACCATTGGTGGCAAAGAATTGGGTGCCCGGGAACGAGCCGCTGTTGATGGTTGGAGTAGTATTAGTGGTATTACTGGCGGGGCCCACGGAGAAGTCAATGGTTGGTGGAGTTCCAGGATTCTCAGTGGTTGAGTCATTGGTCACCAACATTGCTGTAGCTCTGTAATTATTCAATGGCTTGCCATCTTGTCGTTCGTGGGTTGCCAACAATCTGATGATAGGGCCAACTTTGACGTCGACGGGTGGGGAACCAAATGGGACGGAGGCAGGAGGCAGGTCTGGGACATTGACGGCACTTTGTTGACCTATGGAAGCATAATACTCCAACGGATGAGGCGCGAACCAGTCACTAGTAGACATTGGTTGTTGTTGTTGTTGTTGTTGTTGTTGTTGTTGTTGTTGTTGGTGGAGGGAAGAATAAATGGGACGATACTTTTTTTTTTAAGGTGTCTGTCAATGCTTGTTTTTTTGGGTTTTTTTTTTCTGACGTATTTTTCAATTACGGAGGCTGGTTGGTTGGCCAACACTACAAATTATGGTGACAAAAACAACTAATAATAGTAATAATAATACACAAATACATTCAATCCAATTCAGCTACCAACCGCAACCCTAACGAATACTTTCCTCTGTCGTCAACGAGCCACCCGTTACTCACCATGCTCTTAAAGAGTTGCTGACCAGCCACCATCAGCTTGCCGGTGATTTCATGGTATAGATTGAGGGCCTCGCTACTGCTGATATTATTATTATTGTCATCGGTGCACTGTTGGATTACTGTGGTTATCACTTTGATATCTTCGGCACTGTACTCGGTGTTCAACTTTGACGGCTGGTCCTCGACCAAATTGACAAACGAATAGTAGATGTTCCGGTCCTCTAGATTATTCCGGTCCTTGTGTCGTTTTATTTCGTAGTTCATCGGGAGCATCATCACGTTGATTTGGCCAATGGTGTGTTCGAGAAGATCGTAGTCGTAGTCGTCGTCGTTGTTATTGTTGCTGGTCATTGCCTTGAAGAACTTTGCTAGTGATCGTTCACTAATGGTCTTTGACGCCATGACATATTGTAGAAGGGGACGGTGGTCGAACTCCATGCTGTACAAACCTATATTATGTCTAAGTATCTATCTAGAGCGGGTCAACATGGTTTATAACACAGACAAAATCACCATATTTTTTTTTTATTTTTCATTTTTCGCGTAGCGCGAATATCCTTAAAAAAAAAATCCCACCATTGAAGAACTAATTGATATGTAAAGGATATATCACATAGATAGATATTATAATTACAATGGCAGAAGACCAGACACCCTTGGCGATATTCCGCACTCCTTACACCCTAGAAGATGCTCTATCCCCATCAACCCCTCCCACGATGATCCCCAACGGACCATTATCATTATCATCATCTTCATCGTCATCTTCTTCTTCCTCTTCTTCTTTATTCTATAAAACCGATGATCACCCATTCAACAAAAGAGGTTTCAAATACAAACCATGCCGTCCCAACCCTCTATTCCCCAAATTGCTCTATTCCACTTCCGATCTCCCGCCTTATAATGCCAGAATATCCTATTTTGATCGGTCTCAGGGCACAATAGTCAATCAGAAAATGGATACCGTAACCACCACCGAAGGCTGGAGAAGTGTCAGAAGTACTGTCCCCATCGCGGAGGGCAAATGGTATTTTGAATTCGAAATCATAAAGGGAATTGATAGGGAATTGCCTGACAATCGCTGCCATGTCAGATTAGGGATTGCCAGAAGAGAAGCATCATTAGAGGCTCCCATTGGTTACGATGCTTATGGTTACGGATTGCGAGACGTCAAAGGTCAAAAAATCCATTTATCAAGACCAGTGAACTTCTGCCACGACGAGAAAAACGACGATCAATCATTGGTAACTGGGGATGTCATTGGAATGTTAGTGGAATTACCATCGTTGACAATACAACGAGACATTGTTCATCAACAAATCCTTCATAAAACCCCTGGTGAACCTACTGATGCCACAAGTTATTATGATAATAATGAAACAGGATCATTATCTAACGCCAATAGTAAAAAACGCAAAAAGAGAAAACTTGATGATGAACGTCATCAAATCACCAAACTAGATGATGGCCACCAACAGCAAATCACCCGCGATCAAATCCCAATTCGGTACAAGAACCAGCTCTATTATGAACAGTTCGAATACATCCCCACCGCCCCGTTCGAGCATCTACTAAACCCAGTAACGGTATTTGGTGAGCGGGCCATTCGAGATTCCAAACCTTTCCGGCCAGCGACTTTACCAGGCCTGAAATTAACTGTTTTCAAAAACGGGACCTCAATGGGAGTAGCCTTCCATGATCTTTATGCATTTTTACCTCCATCATCAAAACTAAGTAAAGCACAATCAAGAGATAAACAGTACAAAGATGATGGCAAACTAGGATACTTCCCAATGATGAGTGTTTTCAAAGGTGGAGAAGTGAAATTGAATCCTGGTCCTCATTGGAATGGTGTCAATCAGGACTTGAAACGCCGGCTAGAAAATGGCGATATCAAGGGATATTATCAAAGATACCATGAAATAATTTCCGAAGACATTGTGTTTGATATTATCGATGAAGTGGAATGTGAGCTTTTTGAGGAAAAGGTACGGTGATTTTATTGTTCATTTGTGTCAAACAGTACCAAAAATAATTCATGCTATTACAGTTTCTTTACTCAAACTAAATAGAAATCAATTTCATACTACACAAATAAATAGTTCACCACCTAAAATAATACATTTCCTTCGTGGATGATACCAGCGGGTCATTTAAACCTGAAACATCTTTACAAGTATGGAGAATAATTGGAAGTCCAACAGATAATCGTTTACAAGATAATATAAGCAAACTACTAGTTTATTAAGCTGTAACTTGTAAAAATATTACAACAAAATTAATTTCTTCACAGTGAAGACAGTGAAGATTCCTCAGGGAATAAAAAGGGTGTCGATCTACCTTTGCGCCCTCCTCTTGAATTTGCTAGTAATTGCTCTTGGTTTTTTCTCTGCAAACTTCATTTTCCAAGTTTTTGAGCGTTTGGAGATCATCGTTAATATAATTGACTTTATCACACATAATGGAGTTTTCAAAGTCAAAGACAAAAAAATTGCCATCCTTCCAGCCAATATTTTCCATGGTCAATTCATCATAGGTGATGTTAGCTTTTGCTAAACGGCGGAGCTGTTCCCTACCATGTCAGAATTGGTCAGACGTAGTTGGTTTGATTTCTCCGAGATTTTCCATTGCTAGATAATAACCACCAAATAAAAAATTTCCATTAGATGATAGAATCATTTTCCCACTCCCCAATATTCTTGGAACATTTATGGTCAAATGTGGGTTGAGGATATTGAACTTCTCAATTGCATCATATATTTTTATCTCGTTTTTGAATGATGAAACTTCATAATTTAAATATTCTGTAATTTCTTTTTCAGTAAGATCGTCATCTAGACCTTCAATGAAGTAGTTCATGCCCAAAATTTTCACTAAAACCTCATCAATCCCTTCAACTAAAATAGTATACTTGATACCAAAACGTTCAGCAAAAGTATCAAACTTCATTGAGATTACTTCATTTCGGGATTCAAATCCACACTTCAATTCTTTATAAATATTTTTTCCAATGTCAAAATGTAATATATCCTTAGCTGGTAGGTAATTGAGACAATCTTGTAGTTGTTGAGTTCATGATTCTTCCCGACTCTTGCTAATTTTTTTTGGAATTGTTTCATTTTCTTGGTGACTTCTCGCTTGTATTCTTCAGGGTTTTTTTTTTAATTTTTATTACTTTTGAAAGTAGTGCAATGGCAAGCGCCGATCTTAGCGTGAAAACCTCATCATCAAACCTTTTTAAAGTATGGCTGAATGTTACCTTCACTTCGTCACCTCTTTTGCGAGACTTTTGGAACTGCATAAAATAACTGGACACAAAATTGGTGATGATAATTGTATCTGTGCATTCCTCTGCAAGGTATTCTGTGATCTGTCCCATGATAGAATTGTTCTTCGTTATATCTTCTTCATCATTTAGGGACACGAGGCCATATCTCTTAAGTTCACATATTAGTATGGTGTGTACTTGTACTCATGTTCATTTCTGCGGAAAAGAAAGCATTTTGACAAGTGATCTCTAGGGTGGACTTGTTTAATTCCGAGTATTGTTTTCCTGACACTATTGCGACAATCAATTCATCAACAGCTGGCTCACTCTTTGAAAAAACATTATTGAGGTCTCTCATTAGAGTTTCTTCCTTTTCAAAAAACTCTCCATTTTTCTCGTAATTCAATTCTCTATATAGCTGTAATATGGAGTTTTTGGTTCCTTGGATGTTATTGTGGTTCTTTTTGACTTTCGCTGATTCGGAAATCTGGACTTGGGCTGGTGGAAATGAAAAGAAAATCTTGTGCAAGTTTTTTGTGATTATGCTTTCTGAGAAGCATCTTTGGACTAAAAGTGTGTAGAACGGAGGGCTAAATTTATTGGTAATCTGCTTGAAGTTGAAGGTCAAATCACGAGTTTGGGTATGTTTCAAAACGTTGAAAAGTTTCTCATAAATGGTTTCTGGGGTCAGACTGTTTTGATAGCTGTTTATATGGAATTGGTAGAGAGGAGAGTACAATGGCGATAAATTCCTTTTGTACCGCACTGCAACATTAGGCAAACGAGAGGACAAATGTCTGATCATAGTGTCTTGCGAGGTTGGTGATGAATTTGAAGATTAAACTGGTGAATAAATGTTTTGTTGTAATATAAAGAGAATAGAGCACATAAAAGGTTTCATGATGAGCTACAAAAGCGGCAGCAACCACAGTGCATACAACCGCACCGCACCATTGGTATGACTTTGCAAAAGCACATTGCACGATTGTCCTGCTATTATTTCTCTTTGAATAAAGGTATCATAAATAATTAGTATGAATTTCATTGCTAGTAGGTACCAATAATTAAAGCGCTATACTATGACTCACGCCTCTTGGTTGGCATGAATGTTTTCGATAGTTGGTACGAATAAAAAATGGAATCACTATATGAGAATCACATATTATCTATAATAAGTTTTTTTTAACGATTAGTTTCATCAATTACAATTTGTAAAATTTGTAAGATATGAAAAATATTTGTATTTAAATATGAAAAAAAAAAGGAGTTCTCGTCATAATCATCTTGACAAAAAATTAAGTATCTCAGATAATTACAACCTACCTGAAACACACAAGAAAAAAATAAATAAATTAAAAAAATATCAAGATATTATCATATCTCATATTATTGTCATCACACATTGTCGTCTCATATTGTCATTTCTATCAAGCGCTCTTCTTTACATACAATTTCCCACTCAACATATCATTGGCCTCAGTATAGTTGCTCCAGAAAATCTTTTTCGATTTTCTAAACTTCTCATCAACTTCCCCAGATCTCATCAATTCCACTACCAGTCTAAACCCAATATGACTACCTTGAATGGAAACCACACAAGCACTCAATTCAGAACTATCCTTAACAGTCTCAAACTTCACCCCATTCACATAACGGAATCTCAATTTTGGATCAGATTCATCATGGAATGAATCATTCAATTTCCAATCGATCTTGCTATTCCATTTCTCGATGAATTCACAAGCTTTAACCCCCAATCTGTTGGCATTCACACGATCCAATGACGATGGATAATTACCTTGCTGAACATGTCCAGGAATCGCGGTTCTTGATCCAAATTTCCCGTGGGATTGTTCGGCAATGATATCGGTAATCAATTCAGTGGTGAAAATCTTAGACGCCTTCTCATTTCTGATAAAAATCTTCCCACTGCGGTTCTCACCTCCATCATTCTTGAAAGATTCCTCAAGTAAAGAAATGTCTTCTCTAATCTTCTTGAGGGAGATTTTCTCTTCAGGAGTATAACTGGCAATCGCCCCAGTGATCAATGAAATATAGGAGGCAATATAACCACAGTACCCACCTTGCACTTCAATAACAAACACACGCTTTCTGGAAGCGGAAGCTGATTGTTTGATAGCATCACAATATTTCACAAGTTCATTCATACAAGTATCGGACCCAAGCGAATATTCTGTACCCGGAACATTGTTGGAAACTGTAGCTGGAATAGCAACCATTGGAATGTTGAAGATAGGGTATTGTTTTCTAGCCTCTTGCAATTCCTGTAATGATGTAAATGCTTCATACCCACCAACAAGCACTAACCCATCAAAGTTGTATTTTTGGAAATAATAGGCAATTGTCCCCATGTCTTGAGATGGTAAAGAACGGTTGGTACCAATGACAGATCCGCCCAAATTATACCAGCTATTAACATCATTGTAATGTAGCTCACGAACCGCTCCATGACGAATCAAACCAGCAAACCCATTTTGAATTGCAAAAAGTCTGTGTCCTTTAGCAAAACTATAAAGCGCCATAGATCTTGTGGCGGCATTAAGGGCAGAGGTTGGCGCCCCTACATGCACCACCGCAATATTAAGTCTTTGATCTTCTGGTAACTTATGGGAGCCATCATCATACATGGTGGTTTCGATATAATTATTGTAACATTCAGCAAATTCGGAATCACGGAGACTCATGGCCTTATCGAAGTCTTTAGCAGCAATTGCCGCGGCCACGGATTTTGTCAATTTCACCGCTTCCAATAACGGCTTGCGGACAATTTTCCCTTCCAATATCCCAATCATAGGCGATGGCAGCTTACCATCGTCTTCCAAAACCGCTTTCACTGCTTCAACACCTTGCAAAGTACCCAACATACGGTCATAAGCACAAGCAGTACCACCTCTTTGGACATGTCCCAATTGGGTGACTCTGGTATCCAAGCCCAAGTCAACAAGAACTTTCTTGACATCTTCAGAAGTAATAGGCTTATTTTCGTTATCAATGGCCCCTTCGGCAACAATCACCGTGGTCTTACGATGTCCTTTTTCTCTATGTCTCATACAAACTTTCAGTAATTTGTCTTTCCAATTGGTGGCATCATCTGGTCTTTCAGGAATGAAAATATAATCAGCCCCGGTAGAAATCCCCGCCATAAGCGCCAACCAACCACAATGACGACCCATGACTTCAATGACAAAAGCTCTGGAATGCGAAGTAGCGGTGGCATCAATATAATCCACCATTTCAATGATTCTTTCCAAGGCACTAAACGCTCCGATAGTTCTATCAGTCATGGCCATATCATTATCGATCGATCCTACCAAACCAACAATAGACAATCTCTTGTATGGAGCAACTTGCATTTCGGTGAGTTTACCAGTACTCACCAACTCTTCCATAAGTGATGGCCAGTCTGATCTGAAAAGATCAGCCCCAGTTAATGACCCATCACCGCCACATACCACCAAAGAATCAATCCCATTGCTCACCAAATTATAAGCAGCTTTCAAACGACCACTACGCTCCCTAAATTCTTTATTACGGGCGGTACCAATCAATGTACCACCAAGTGACAACCATCCACGTACATCGTACCAGTCCATCTTTTTTATCATGTTACCACCAGAGACCAACCCATTGTACCCATCATAGATACCAAACACATCACAATCGTAATGGATCCCAGCACGCACTACGGCACGCACCACAGCATTCATCCCGGCTGAGTCACCACCAGACGTCATGATCGCAATCTTCTTTTTACCACTGGTAATCAAAGAAGCTACCGATCCCTCAGAGCTAGGACTAGTCAATGATTCAGAAGAAACACTACTCTTGTCAGCGATGGTTTGTAAAGGAGAAGCATATTTCGAAAATAGAATATAGGTCCCTATTGGATCTCTGGTCTTGAAACTGTAATCATTGATACCATTTTCAGTATCTTCCTCAGGATTATTTGTTACCTCGTACCCATTGTCCTCCAATCTTGATCTGATTGTGTCGAGATCCTCACAATAAAATACAAGCCTTGTTCCATGGCGAGTCATATCATTAGAATCATCAATGGTTTCCGTAGAATAATTCGATAATCTCAATTTTACCGCAACTCCCTGACCCAGTGATGAAGCACTTGGGAAAGATTCAAGCCAAGATTCACGGACTGATTCGTAAGAAATCCCTTCGAGTTCAAGGGTAGATGCTGCCGCATTGGTGTCTCGGACATAGTTCTTGACCAATTTGAATCCAAGCAACTTATAAAATTCAATGGCTTTTTTGTATGCCTCAGGCGACCCTGTCACAAGCGACCAGAAAGCAAAAGGATTACCGTTATTGGAAATCATAGCAAAAAAATTTATTTTAATAATTGTTATTACTTTTTAGGGATAGGACTAATAAAGTAGAAGCACTGGAAATAATGATTGGCTGCCCCAAATATTTTTATTTTATATCGGCTGGTTGTTCTCGAACGTCTGGAGATGGCGATGGGGCTCACATGACGCACTGTAGTCACTTACCGGCGCCGTCAACACACGTCCTAAGCATAAATTCCTTGAAAACTTCTTATTTAACTCATGATAAATAAATGATACGAGAAGAAGAGAAAAAAAAATGTACAGAGATAATATATCGATATAATAAAAGATCATGTAAATAAAAGAGATAAACCGTAAGTGAAATGAAAATGGAAATAAAGTAAAATGGAAATAAATAAGCCTTATCTGATAGTTTCAGTACTATGTTGTTTTTTTATTAAGACAAATTGAATCAATTATCTTCATTAATAGTGTCAGGCGGAAATCTGCCAAAACTGTTGTTCTCGTTATTTGGAATCGCCATATTGGTGAACACTGCTGCTGCTGCTGCCACGGATCCGTTAACGTTGTTCATTGTGTTTTCTCTCACTTGTTGCTGTGGTTGTTGTTGCGGTCTTACTGAATCTCCTCTTTCGCTGAAAAAAAGGGATTCTGGCGCTGGAAGCCCTTGCTGAGAATAAATATTACTCCATTGAAATGGGGCAAATCTTTGCCTTCCATTATCTTGAGGAGTTCCTGCAATTAAAGAGTCTGTGCCTGAATTTTGCTGTTGCTGCTGCTGCTGTTGTTGATGTTGCTGTTGTTGTTGTTGCTGCTGTTGTTGTTGTTGTTGTTGTTGTTGTTGTTGTTGTTGTTGTTGTTGTTGTTGTTGTTGTTGTTGTTGTTGCTGCTGCTGTTGTTGCACTGTTCCGGCAATTGGGGTAAATACAATATGATTTGTTACCGCATTGTTTAATATTCTTTCAAATTGTTGCTGCTGCTGTTCCAGCTGCTGCTGAAGTTGTCTTTGCTGTCTTTGTTGAAATAAAATTTGACGATTGAGTTGGTCTTGACGCAACATCTCAGAAGTTTGGTTCGGTGCTGAAGAAGGTATTTGAAGTGCTGTGTTATATTGCAAACTTTCTTCAGCTGCATAAATACTAGTTAAGTGATCACGAAGTTTCTTCACACCACTGCCACTGAAAACACAGAACAAGGACCTTTGTTGTGGTGTATACTCTTCTGGTGGGGCGCGGCAAAATCTCTTGAAATCAGGTCTCAAAAATGACAGAATGCCTGTCAACGATAAATGTGTTAGTTTAGGGCAAAAAGTCAATAGTAGATATATTGGATGGGTTGATAATTGGGTACAGTATGATAAATGTACTCGTTCTAAAGTATCACCAGGGCCTCTTTGTTGAACTAATTGAGTGATGCCTTGATCAGTTATGTGACCACACTTGACCAACCCAATTCTTTTTAACCTTGGTAAATTGGCTAATTCCACAACCGATGCATTGGTCAATTGGGTACAACATGCTAGATCAATGTACTGTAACCTGTGACAGCTTGAAACTAACAATTTGACCCCATAATCAGTTATGTTGGAACAGTGACCTAAATGAAGGTAATGGAGCGATTTGTTTAATAATGCTAATGATCGCAACGAAGCATCAGTGATATTTAGACACTTAGACAATACCACGTTTCTTAGTCTTGGAGCACATTTCACGATTTTTTCAATGGAGCGGTCGGTAATATAAGAGCAGTCAGTAAAATCCAAAATTCTTAAACGATTCAAGAATTGAATATCTGGCAATGGCTTAAATATTTGATCAGAAATATTTCTGTTTTGAGAGATTCTGAATTCCCTGAGTTGTTCCAAGTTTTGAAAAACATTTGACAAAGATATATCTGTAACATTTGGGCATCCATGTAGATCAATTTCAACCACGTATTTAAAATTTTTAGCTAATTCGTTGATGGCATCATCAGTAACATTTTCACTTTTCGTCAATTTAATTCTTTTCAAATATGGACATTGTTTGAACAAATTTATTATCGATGCTTTGGAAACTTTTCCAGAATCCGGCGCATAAACCCCTTGTAAGCGTGGACAATTTGTAGCTAAAGCGTTGAATATTTCATCGTTAATACTTTTCACTCCTGACATATCTATAGATTGAAGTTTCGAGCAGTTCTTCAATACTTTTGCGATTGAGGCACTGGTGAGTTTTGAACAGTTAACCAAGGTGAGACGTTCCAAATTTGGACAGTGTTGAAACTTTGATAAGAATTCATCGTCGGCAAAGCTTGAGATAAAACACACATTCAAACGGCGAATATATATACGATAATCGAAAAAGGTCGTCGACAGATCAAGGTCAAGGATTCCTTGAATGTTTTGGTATGCTTTTTTGGATTGTAGTTTTGGTCTAAACCAAATTAATTCCACCAATAATTGAGCCCAGTATTTACAGACTGGCAAAAGAAGGGCCAAGTCTGCCTTCTCCTTAAAGAATGAGAACACCAATACGAGGATTTCTGGTGGCAATACCGATATCGACGATAAGTCTTGTTTTGTATAAGGATGTACGAATCCGAGGATATTATCATGGTTGATGTTCACACTGTCATCAATCACTTTGACAGACGGCGAGCGATTATGTATCTTTGGGGAATTGGTAATTGAATTATTCTCTGAGCCAGACTCATCTGACGATTCAGAAGAAACATAATTGGCAAGATGGCTCATGTTGTTTGTGAATAACAGGAACTCCAATCACTCGGTAAACAAAACAACAAAACAGCACAAACAAATATTAGGAAATCAGAAAAATTCAAGAAAAAAAAAATTGATGGCAAAAAAGAAACAAACACCGTGCACAAAAAGGGAGCAAGATGGGTTTAAGTCAATAAATGAGCGTGGTAAATTATAAGAGACAGGAATCCTGGAAAGTTGAAGAAGCCGGAGATTTTCAGGTACCAATCAATGTGTATGGCCCCAGCAGGTAATGTAGTTTGGCGGGAACAATTGATGAACTGGCGACTCATAGCAGATTAATAATAATATACGGTGATAATAATTTACAATGTTGGTTGTGGGAAAAAGGCGGTGGAGAGGGGCTGTCCCGTGACTTGAGACTTTTAGTGTTGTGCGCACGCACGCATTCTTATCGTAAATAGCTACTGATTCATATAATAATAATAAAGAATTTCCATCAATAATAGCACCTAGCAAAGAAAAAGTAACCAAGAAAAAAATTAAGTGAGGTGAGGTCAAATAATATATAATAATAATAAACACCATAGATTTTCATTAAAACAACTTCATAAAATAATAGCAAACATTTGTTCACATTGCCAAACTTCAAAGCTTATCGCCAGCATTCTCCATAACCACCATCTTATCCCACAACTTCACCAATTCAGATTTACCCTTCCTCTCATTTTCCAATTGTTGTTTGAAAGCTTCAACTTCTCTTTTCAACGATTCATTTTCTGATTTCACAGCATTGAACTCTGATGAATACTTTCTTTCATACCCTTCTTTCAATATTTGGACTTTGTTGGTGTGCTTTTGCGAATATTGAACGTATAAATCATCAGATAACTTCTTCAAGCGCTCTTCTGTCTTTTTTTCTGACTCAAGTTGTTGAGATCTCAATCTTGTGAGCTGTCTTCTGGCATCCGATAATTCATCATTAGCTCCTGCTAATTTTTCATTCAATCTGTCGTTTTCCACAGATAACAGCATTTTATTATCTTCCATATGCGATAACTCAACATCCTTGGAATTGATAGTGTTTTGCAAGACAATAACTTGATGTTTAATTTTCTCTAATTCTTCGATATAATTTTCCTCAGAATGGCTTAGTCTCTGCTGATATCTAGATAATTGTTGTTGCTTGTCTGCAGAATCATGTCTGAGATCATCATACTTGTCCTTTAACTTATCATAATCACGCTGGGTGTACTTCATGAGTTCTTTGGTGTCAGATAATTCTTCCTTGTACTTTACAACTTGAATCTTCAATTGATTATTTCTATCGGTTAGTTCGCTAACAGTTTTATTCAAAATTCCAATTTTATTGTTGATAGAATTAATCTCTGCTAATTTCGATTTTTGCTCATCCAAAGCATCAAGATACTTGGATTTAAGTTTCTCATACTCATTTTCCAACTCGTTTAATTTCCTATCTCTATGTCTAACCATTTCTGTGGCTTCATTGCTTTCCTTAATGAGCTGTTCATTTTCCAAAGCTCTGACACGAATATCGTCTTTATAACTCTCAATTTCTTTTTCATAACCTTTAAGAACCCTCTTCATTTCACCACCTGATTCCTTCAACTCACTAATAGATAGCTCCAAATTATTTTTCATTGACTGTTCTTGCCTGGCTCCGGCTTTCAATTCATTTAGTTTTTCAGTAACGTCGGCCCTTTGTTTATTGATTTCATCAATTTGATGTTTTAAGCCAAAATTTTCTTCATCCATCGCTTCATGCTTTTCTTTCAATTCCTCAAGCTGCGTTTCCACCTCTTGAATACGCTCATCTTTGACAATAATTTCATTGTTCATCTTTATAGCCTTACCTTGTAAAAATTCCACTTTGTTGGTAAGCAAAATCTTCTCGTTACTTAAGTCCTCAATTTCAGCAAGATGTTGCTCCCTTTCTTGTCTCAATTTTTGGAGTTCTGTTTGCTTTTCTTTGTAAAGATTTTTGAACCTATCGCCCAATCTCGTGTACGAGGCTAATTTTTCATCTTTGGAAATTACATCCGTTTGTAAGACGTTGACATTTTTCTCAAAAATCTCGTATTCTTTTGTCAAGAACTTATTTCTTTCTTGTAATTGTTTCTCAATTAATTTCAAATCATCAAGTTGATGTTCCAAATCTTGAATTTTTAGATTGGATGCTGAAGCTGCTTCTGATAGTTTCAAAAGCTCTTTATTTTTGTTGCTCAACTCTAATTTCAAGACCCGTAAATCTTCATCGTATTCACTTTGGATTTTCGCAAATTGCTTAATTGAAAAAGTTGGCTTTTCTGCAGGATTTTCAAATGTTATCTCTGAATCATCTCTCGAAGCTTCAAGATTCCTTTCAGCAAGTGTTTCTTTGACCAATTTTGCTAACTCAGATAATATCTCTTCGTCTTCATCATCAGCAATCCCGAGTAATGAATCTCTCCTATTTTCTTTGGCAGCGGACAACTTCACAACAGTTTCTTGAAGTTTCTTCAAGGGTGACTTAGATTTTCTGGGAGACATTTTTGGCTTATGTGTTGATAAAGGACTAACAGTGGTCTCTACGTTAACTGGTTTGGAAGTATCTAAAGAAATATCAGCATCATCTATAATTCTGCTTACCTGTTCAGTTCTTGGACTAACTGCAACGGCTTCAGTCATTCGAGTTGGTGTAGTTGGTACCTGATCCTCATCATCATTATTGCTCGCCATCGATGATCTCCTGGAGTTTTCGGCAGGTGAAGAAATGGAATAGAACATATCAGTATTATCAAAAGTAACCCCTGAATCATCAGCTTCCTTGTTTGTACCTGCATTGCTACCCTTAAGGAAAAGTTTTCTAGTCATATTGAACATTTTTTTATCCCTATTGGTGGCGCGAACCTTTTTTTCGCTGTGTAGGAAAGTCACCCCGGGGCCTTTACTAATTGGGCTATCCTCTTCAATTCTTGTGAGTTGCTCATTGTCACTAATGTCATCATGTCCTTCATTTTCTTTATTGTCAATATCGACCTTGCTAGGGCTCTTAGTCTTCTTTGGAGTCCTGCCTTTCAAAATTCCCCTTTTTCTAGCACTCATGAGATATTCTCGATTTAGAATTGCATCAATGGTTGAAGGTTCAGGCTCAGGATTTTTCTTGTGGAGCTTTCTTTGAGCGCTAACTTCGCCAATTAAAGAGCGGCGCTTAATTGAAAAACCCGGACTAACAAGAGGAGTACGAATTTCGTTTTCTGTTGGGGTTCGTGGATAACTCTCATCGTCACTATTTGACTGTCTGCTGGAGTTGTATGATGATAGTTGGTTACTTGGGGTTTTCTCAAAATGCGATTCTTTTGCAGCATATCTTCTGAAATCCTGGTGATATTCACTATCATCTTCATTTTCTTGTTTTCCTTCCCCTTGTTCTTCTTCGAGGTAAAGTTGGCCGTCCTTACCCTCGATCCAATATTTGCCATTATCATCGACATAATATCCTTTTTCAACCCTGTAAAATTTGGTACCTCCCTCTTCAAAAGAATATTCGAATCTACTATCCATAAAAAACTCTGATTGATCCATTTTAGCCCGGCCTATTTCCACTTCATTATTTTGTTCACTTTCTCTCTTTCCTTCCTCTTCCTCAAATTCGGCAACATCAATTACCCCACTTTTGGTAATATCTCCCTGTGAAAGCATTTCAACATCCATGTCTTCTTCTTCTTGTCTTTCTTCTTCTTCTTCTTCTTCTTCTTTATCAGCATGGTCTTGAAGGAGGCGTTTGGTCTTGTGATCATTTTTTTCTGCAATCAATCTGAATTTCTCATCCAAATTAGCTTTGGATCTCATGAGACATTTCTTAGAAATGGCCTTGTTATTACTTGTGCTCCTTGAAACTGTGAGAGGTCCCATTTTAATTAGATCATTGTTTTCCTTGTTGGAATCCAAGGTCAAACTTCTTCTTCCATGTCTTTTGTTATTTATTCCGTGGGGGATCTTCTCCAATATGCTGAATGAGTCGTCACCGTCATCGCCATCATCATCACTCATATAGCGGCGGTCAATATGATCACTACTCATTGTTAATTGGCGTTAACGCTGGTAAGTTATTCTCCTGGTTTTGTAGGTTAACGTGCAACAAAAACAAATAGAAGATGTTTTCTTTTTTTTTTTTTTTTTTTGTAAACAAGGAGTGAAAATAAACGCGTCTTCTGAAAATGCAGAAATACCCGGACACTGTTAAGTAATGGGGTAACACACCCTCGTGAATCAGGGCCTTCATTCGAATAATATTATTCTTTCAGATCACCCAAATTGATGATATGACGTTAAGCTGCTCTTGTCGGTATTACAAATCATGAAAAAAAAAATTCACAAACTGTAATAATATAAAAAACTAAACAATAAAAAATATGTTATACAAACAAAAATACATAAGGGTTTGCACCATTTTGAATGGTTAACAAACCACCAACCTTTCCACAATAACATTCATCATGCCGATGGAGCAGAGTATCTGACATTAATTACAGCATTACCAAGGTTACCAAGTTCAACAGTCAAATCGTCAGAATTATCAACAACACTATTAATTGCAATACTACCTTCGGCAATCTTTTTATCCTTTCCTAATCTGTGAGGAACCAATGCTTCAAAAACTAATCCATCTTCAGGGATAGCCTTGAATGTAGCTTCTTCTGAAAATTTGTAAGTTGCTTCATGAACCTTGCTTCTCCTGGTCTTCAAAATCTCTTTGGTTCCCAAATCATTATTTTTCAATAACACCCTCAATGATAAATGTTGGTGAGTATCATCAAGCCCGTGTAATTCTTTGATAGTTATTCTGCCAGTAGATCTCTTACCCCCGAAAATCGCAGTGCTGGAAGTCATGGTACTTGAGAGTTGGCTTTCGTTAGCGCCGCCAATAATGCTTGCTGCGCCGTTAGTTGGGGTTGACACAAATGAGCTTTCCGCATCATAGGTAGACTCATTACCATTGATTGTGGATTGGGTATCAGAATTACCGTGCCCAAAGTGTAAAGAATACCTTTTGCTTTTTTTACCACCCAAGGCTCCCAAAATTTTTCCTCCGCCTTTACCAACTCCACCAGCAATTAATCCAACACCACCAACAGCACCTTTAGCAACACCGCCAACAAGCTTTACTGGAACCTTGCTAACTGCTCCAATACCAGGAAGACCACCGCCGAATTTTTCAATTTTTGGTCTAATATATTGAGGTTCAAACCCAACTCTAAAATTGATCTTTCCTGCTGGTTTTCCTTCCAACACCAAAGGAGTGGAAACACTAGTCTGATGACCTGGTTTCACTTGTGACAAATCAATCAACGCATCACCCAAGTAGTCGTCATCACCTGCCAAGTCCCAGTCAAACATTTGAACAACTAATCTCGTTCTCTTTAATGACGGTATTGGGAAAGATGCAGATTCATTGAATGTTGGATGCAAAGTCTTCTTTTGAATTTCTGTTTGGAAAACCTTGGCCCCATTAAGCTTGATGACAGCGTATGGGTCTGACTTCCCATTACTGTCAGCAGCGAGCAAGTCTTCACCGTTAAGAATATCGAGAGTAAGTTTACCAGTATCAATCATAAGTTCACTAGGGTGTAGTTCAACTTTAGATGGCGAGTAAGATACTTGCAAAGTGACGGTGCTTTGAGAATTGCCGTTGCCAATTTTAAGGGTCGTTGGCTCATTGTAAGCCTTCTTCAAAATTTCTAAAGTAGAGTAACAATGTTCGTAGTAAACATCTTCTGGGGCTTCTGCCTCTTCCTTGGATGCTTCTCTAACCACAAAGACAGAATTCTTTAAATCTCTAATGAAAATTGTTGAGTAACTGGAGGACACTAATCCTGCATTAGCAGGACCAGCAACTAGTCCTGGGTAACCAACTTCATCCACCAAAACGTGTAAAAAGGCCTTCTTATGATCCAAAGAACCCTTGATGATGTCAACACTCAACACACCACTGTTATGAGTGATTAATTCGGAAAGCGGAATTTGTTTTTTGTGAGGATCTCTGTTACCATAAGGACTATCAACTTCCACCCATTCATAATCTTTTGGTTTCTTTTTGAACTCAAGTTGCAATTTTTCTTGTTCTTCTTTTTCTTTCTCCATTTTCTCTTGGATCTTTTCATCTTCTTTTTTCAAGTCTAAGAGTTCCTTTGGTGAATACACAGCGGTTGTTGGGATAAAACTTATAGAGTATGACAAAAAGCCCTTAGAAGTTTTGGATTTTGGTTTAAACAATGGAGCTTTAACTATTTTTTCGCTTCCGTCAACATAGTAATATTCACCACTTGGGCTCTTCTTCAAAAGCTTGTCAGCCTTGAATGAGGTGTCCCCCAATATTTTATCACGTCCATTCTTTTCAGCATCAAAAACATCCAAAGTAACATATTGATTTTCGGAAGTCACTGGAATGTAACAAACTTCTTCAAAAATTGGACTTGAATTCTCTGGATGGACAATTGTTTGAAATCTCACTTTATCGTTCAAAGAAATTGAAACATATGGGTCAACCAGTCCGTGTAATTCAGATGCATCACGAACATGAATTCTGAAAACACCCAATGGATCTTTGTGTGATACTTCGCTAGCAATTTTAGCCATGGCCAAAGGTCTCCAAGTAGGAGTGATCTTAATAACACCTTTAGCACTCAACTTAAACAAAGAGTTACCGGTACTTTCAACTTGACTAAGAATGTCACCAAGAACGCCCTCGTATTCACCCAACATTGTGTCTTCACTGAAGCCCACTGAGTCCTTGATAACAATCTTGATGTTAGTTTCAGACTTCGAGCTGACCAAAGTTTCGATAACGTCACCAAACGATGGTTCATTGGATCTTTTCAAAACTCTAGTCTTATGCTTCAATTTACCGTCAAAGTAAATTTCTGCATACGGTGAGACTTGACCAACCAAAGAAGAAGACACATCCAAGTCCTTAGCTTCATTCAACACAAATTTCAAAATACCAACTTCGGACTCTGGAACCGGACCCTTGGCGCCGTCATCCAAAGTAGGAGCTTCAAGTTCTGGGAAATAGAACAAATCAAAGTTGGCAAAACCCACATGTTTGCCGCTAGATTTCAATTTCACATTCAATCCGGTAAATTTATCCTTTTGGTAGCATGAGGTTAAATCAAATTCTGCGGTACCCACTAATTTGTCCTTACCAAATCCACCAGACTTATAAACATTAATAAGCAAATTCTGTTCAATGGAATTATTCAACACATAATAAGTTTTATTCCAAACAGGGTTTTTAGTACCAGGTTTGGTGTCAGTTCTAATCTTCTTGTCTTCTGCAGAATTTTCAGTACAAAGGACAGCATAATAATCACCAGCATTAGAAAGAGTAATATCCTTTAATTCAACGGCAAGAACAGAATTGATATCGGTAGATGCAGCACTCATAATATCAACAAGGTTAACTTCCTGGTAATTTGGAGCGATAAGGAAACTCTTGATACCCCAGTTAATACCTTCATTAATAATAGACTTCAAACCAGGAATAAACTTCATAATATCAATACCAAAAGTATCACCACCAATTGGTTTCAAGGCGTAGTCAATCTTTGGAGGCTCCAAGAATTGTACTCTAATAAGCTCAATCATTGGGAACTTATCAGTAAAAGTCAATCTGATTTTCATTCTACCAACAAATCCCATATCTTCAACGTTGATTGGGAATTTCTTGGAAATGATACCTTTACCAAGAGCAGCCTTGATCACAACCTTTGGCATGATTTGCTTTCTAATTTCCGCCTTGGTCATGTTTTCTCTGTTGTTGGGATCAAATGCAAAAGCCCAGTCCATTTCATAAGCATCATTGGTAATTTTGGTATATGATTTAATACCAGTAATTTTTGGAGCCACTGAGCCCAAGTGGAAGTGGGTAAGTTCAATAGAATCAATACCACCACCTGGAGCCACCCCGGCCAAAATTGGATTCACGTTAGTCTTCACAATATCCCCCATTAAAGGCATGTAAATTGACCAAACTTTTGATAACAAATTATTACACCATTCTAAAGTTTCTGTTTCATTTTCCAAACGGTCAGAAATAGAAAGTCTCAACATATCATCACGGGTATCTCTAGTGAATCTTCTGAACTCAGCTCTGTAGACTGAAGTAGCACCAAGAAATACCAAACCAAGCCACAAGAAGCTGCCGCCAACTCTGGCAATTAACCAAGAAAAGAAACAAGTACCGGTAACCAAAATAGTGTTCACATATAAATCGCTGTAGTAAGCATCACTAAGATAAGTTTTCATCGCTTCGGATTTAGCCAACATTGCTTCACCATCACCGCCCTTATCAATGCCGGTCTGAAAATAACCAACGCTCTCCCAATCAAAAGTAGCAAGGTCGGTGTTCAACTTACGATGAGATGGCTTTGGTTTTGGCTTTTCGATAACTTTTGGCTTTTCCACTGACTTTAGCTTTTCTTCTTCTTCTGATTTCAGGAGTAAATTTCCAGCAGCTCCTGTAACGAGCTTTGCTACATCATTGACGCCTTTTCCTACTTCGATGGCATTCTTGCCAATATCTAGGGCTCCTTTTGCTAAACCTTTGTTAATGTTGTGAATGTCTGAGGCACCTTTCACAATGCCCTTATTAAGGTCGGTGGCACCTTTCATAATACCTTTATTCAAATCTGAGGCACCTTTAGTCAAGCCTCCAGCAAGCTTTCCAGGAGCCTTTAAAACATTTTTTGAGCTACCATTCATCATAGTAAACCTCTTATTAACTTTGGAGGATCCTCCAGAATCACTAGCAGTATCAGGTCCCTATTTTTGGTTAGTAAATGATGCCATTGAGATATATTACTGTGTATCGTCGCTTTATAAAGGCAAACCCAAGTCAGTCCAATGGAAAAAAAATTAAGAGTACCGGACAAGAGAATATTCAATTGTCGACACCCGTCATTGACATTGACATTGCCTGACGTTCTATCCGAGAAATGAACACTTACTGAACTCATGATGTTTTCTGATGGTTTGCTATAGCCAAAAGTAAAATTCTCAGGATATCGCAAACTTGAAATACAAGAAAGAAAGGCTGTTTGTATTGATGCGAAATGGCTGGTTGAGTCTATCTCTCTGCACGTGACTCCGCAGCTGAAACTTGCTCGAAGGGAATTTCCCAGTAAAACATTTGGTTGTCGTTGATGAATTTATTCCTATTTTTGAAATTTTACTTATCCATTTATTTTTTATAGTAGCGAATATTTATCTGGCATTTAGTAACGGAAAGCACCATTGATTGCTTAGGATCATCATGGGGCGATAGAATAAATTACTTGTATACCGTGTTATGACTCCACCGCCGCGGTATATTGTGATGCAACAATCAGGTGAATATGCTAGGTGTCCGGTGTGTGGGTGTTTATCGCTGATGGAAAAAAAAAATCTAACGGAAAAAAACAATTACCAACAGTGCACAGCAGCATTGTTGATATTGATATTGTCATTGGTATCATCGTTAGCAACGCAATAGGTGCCCCTCAACTATTACTGGAAAGAAACTTGAAACATGTCCAATACCGAAATAGCCAATCTCTACAAATCAGTGATTGATGAGGTGATCTCCGATTCCAGACAGGACTTTGAAGCAAACGCCATCGATGAACAGACATTGCAAGATTTGAAGGCCCTTTGGATGGACAAATTGGCGAACACCAATGTGGCGAACTTCAGCTGGGTAAACGAGGCCAGTGGTGCCCAAGAAACGCAGCAGCAACAACAGCAGCAGCAAAAACCACAACAACAACAACAACAACAACAACAACAACAACAACAACAACAACAACAACAACAACAACAACAACAACAACAACATCAACAACAACATCAACATCAACAACAACAACAACATCAACAACATCATCAACAACAACAACAACATCAACAACATCAACAACAACAGCAGCGTCAGCAGCAGCAGCAGCAGCAGCAGCAGCATCCACAACAACTTCAACAGCATCAACAACAGCTTCAACAACAACATCCACTGCAACAACAACCGCCAATTATGAATTTCAATTTACCACAGGTACAATACACAAACTCCAATAGTCTTATGAGTGGATCAGAAATGTTGAATGGTGCAAAACCTGAACAAATGGACCCATCAGTAAATTTATCATATCCTCAAGTGACCCAAAATGTGGTTGGACTACAATTACCAAGAGCCGAGCAGGATAACTCTGGCTTAGTTTTGCCTGGTACCCAAAGAATCAACCAAGCAGATGGAGCCCAAGATTTCAACTTTGAAGTTGAATTATCTAATGGTGATGCCAAACAATTTTTGGATAAAATAAACAAAAAACAAAAACAAAAGAAAAAGAAATTGAGAAGTCTTAAACAGGTTGACGGACCAAATGATAGTGACGATGATGACGATGATGACGATTTGAACGATCTTGATGACGCTAATGATGACGACGTAGCAAATGAATCTGATCAAATCAATTCCGACTTGGATGACTCTGAAGATGAAGAAAATAAATCAGGGGATGAAAACGACAAGATGGATGATAATTATATTTTCTGCTTGTATGATAAGGTCCAAAGAGTGAAGAATAAATGGAAGTGTAACTTGAAAGACGGGATTGCCAGCGTTAATGGCAGGGATTATGGTTTTACTAAAGCTACTGGTGAAAGTGATTGGTGATATTGTTAACTTGAGTGTATGTATTGATTTTCGCTTTGTCCGATATATCTTTGATTTTTCTGCTGAAAGTTTCTTAAATCTAATTTAGAGCATAGTATGCACTGATCCATTGAAATGATTCTTCAATATCGGTATTTATTTCAATATTTTCACTTGTATCGATCATGGGGGGATCAGCCTTGCTTTATGAATTTATTTATTTATTTTTTTTTGGTTTCATTCCAGCCCACTGTTAATAGAATAGGAATTATAATTAACACCCATTGTTTGAATTCACATTTGTAGAAACTCTCACTACAACCGTGTAAATTTAATCAATATAACAGTTGTATAAATTTTAATGTTAGACCATTAATACTATGCAATATAAAATCAAGAAATTGTCGTCAGTAAAGTCATGAGTAGAAAAGAACAAATTATATGAAATACGAATAAGAGAAATCTTGATAAATGGAAATGTTGAAGAAAAAAAATGATATCAAAAAATAGAAAGTAGACAAATCAATAATAATATGTAAGATTCGAAGCGACACAGAGTAACAAATTCCTCCTAGAAAAGAAAAAAAAAACATTGAAAATATCGAAATCAAAACAAATGAACTAGTAGTTAAAAGTACACTAATAAAATACACAAAGAAAAAAGGAAATAGGAAAGTATGCTGAGCCAACTGAAAAACAAAAAAAGAGCAAGAAAGCCAAAAAAAAAAAAAAAAAAAAAAAATACAAACAAAAACAAATTATAAATTTGGAAAGAGTTCATCTAGTGGGCTTCCCTATACCAAAGGAATAGATCCAATATCAACACTTGGTCTGTCATCTTCATTTATCAAGTTAGCATCTTCCCATAAAAAGCCGAAATTGATAAAAAATTCCGCCAAGATCTTCGGTTCGATGCTTAAGGTTGCGGAGAACACAATCACCAAATTCCGCAAATTCATCTTGTTATATTCATTTCTCGAAAGTACTTCGGTGTTCAAGTATTTTATCAACACGTAGAGCACGGCTCGGTTAACTGGTGGCAACTGGTGGACCAAACTCTTGAGCTGATACATGTATTGCAAATAGGCAGTATTGTTTTTATCATCAACTTTAATTCTGTTAAGCTGTGGTGACGCATTGCTCAAGTTTCGATTATAGTCCGATAAAACCAGGTGTAATCTAGCATCAATTTCATTGGTCATGACACTGGCAGGTAATTCTCTAAGATACAATTTAAGAAGACCAGTAACACTATTAATTTCTGGGCGAACTTCCATATTTACCAAATCAATATCGTAGCTAGTATCGAATTTCTCCTTTAATTGCTTTATCATAATGGTAGAGCCACTCAAACGGAAAATACCCTCTTGATATCCAGCTCCTGTTTGGCTCAAATAATCCAAACATCTGAAAATAATACTTGGAACTCTTTCACCTTGATACTCATTGGATGACAACTTCACCGCCTGTTCTAGACTATTACCAAAGATCTTATCATTTGAAAAGTCACCTTGAGCAAGTAATTCATCAGTCTTCACTGGAGTTAAAATATTACCATTATTATTATTCGTGGTACTTATCGTGGTGTTTATTGTTGTATCATTGAAACTTGACAAATCTGTGACTGGATTGATTTGGAAATCATCATTAGAACTGAAATTTGCATCGAGTTCACCAGGAGAAGCATTGGTAACATAGGCATTACCATTCCCCAATTTATTTCTGATCCCTCCAAAGAATCTCTTCCTAGACTTCTTTGGCTCTCTGAAACTATCATCAAATTCAGAACAGTTCTCATGCTTCGGCGATACCACTGAAGGAGATTCTCCTGAATTATGAGAAATATTTTGAGAACTGATAGATGTAGGAAATTCTGTAGATCTGGTGCGCAAGTGTCCGTGTCTTGGGGTTGATATCAAATTTGACGCAGAAAAGGAACTTGATACTCCGGCAGTACCACTACTATTCGCACTGATGCTATTATTTGCCCCATTATTTATTGCTGGTAAATTATTTTGAAGTTCTACTGGTTCATTATCATATGCACTATTGTCCAGTACATATTCAATCAAAGTATTAATCCACGAATCTCTTTCTTCGTCGGTTTCCGCACAAAATATGTGCTTATTGGAGCCCGAGCCAATTGAATTCTTCTTCATCTCTTTCAACAATAAAGCATGTCTATAACCTTTGGCATTACTGGTAGATTCTTCAGATGAGTTATCGGATTGTTGACGACCAATCTGCGCTCCCAGTAACCTAATAGAATCAATCAAGTTGCCATCAAGTTCATCGTAGACCAAGAAGTTCGGACCTTCGCAACGACAATATCTTACTCTCCAGTTGGCACCAAGACCCTTGTTTCTTCTAACCAAATAACCTTGTTTTTTGAATGCCTTTTCATTGATTTCATTGCTGAAATTGTATTCAATATCATCTAGTGGGTTCACGGTATTAGAAGAAATGAACTTGCAAATTTGATATACAGCCTTCTTAGGCAAAGGAGTGTTAAACAAAGTGCCAAAATAATCCAATATCCCATTTCTTCTCACATCAATTTTGGCCGGTAGATTATTCAAGAAAATGGATTTATCAGGGAATGGTGGTAAGAGGAATGAATCGAATAATTCTCTAAGACTACTATCCAATTGGATACATTGTGAATATTTCTTCTTGAACCTCCAAATTTCTTTTTGGGATTTCTTATCAATTGAAACAAACACCATAGTTGGGTCGAATGATGACGAGTTATTCTTGTTGATAGATAAAGAAGTGATCAACTTCAAAGATATTGTGTTCAATTCTTTCGGTTGAATGAATAAAGTAGTGTCATTATCCATATCAATGTCACCGTCAGAAAATGTACTTGATTGAGGAGTAGAAGGTTGAGATTTGCTAAGTTTAGGTTGAATGGAATCTAAAGTCAAAGGCATTGTCAGTACTGATGACAAAGTAGGAGATTTAACGTGACGCTTTTCAGAATTGGAGATGTTGGTATACGCAGAATATACTGGTTTTCCTTTTACCAGCTGGTAGAAACGTTCTCTTGGGTTAGAAATATTTGTGATTCCCATTCTATTTTCTGGATTCTGTTGCCCGTTGTGGCCCCCTGCAACACCTTGATTAGTATGGAGAGAATTGGCTTTTTTGGAGACGCCCGTCATTTGCTTAGCATCACCTTCTCTTGGGGATGATGGTGAATGGTCTCTTCTGACTATTGCAGGTGAATCCAAGCCCATGATACCCATTCCGTACATTTTTGGAGTTCCCGAGTCAAGATGAACGACCGGGGAGCCTTTAGGAATTGGACTATTTCTCCCAATGATTGGAGAGCCTTTAGCACTCTGGCTATTAGCAGCTTGCACTCGAGGTTGAAAGTCGATGGCGTGGTCATTATGCTGTTTAACTTCTTTAGATCTTTGGCTTTTTGGTGTTAGTGCCGCCACATCATCAGAAGATTTCTTTGGAGCACCTCTATTTGGATTTCTTTTTAATCGTTCTTTATCCATCTCTTTTTCCAATTCATCATCGTTATGAGCTAACCCAACTGAATTGTAAGATTTGTTGATTTTTGCATCCACGAGCAGTGCTGAAGATTCATGAGAAACTCTTTCTGGGAGAATATGCTTTTCAATATTATCCATATCATTCATGATAATTGGTGAAGCGACGTTCGCCTTCATCAATGGTTTATTCGACATACTAGAAGAATCTTTGTAAGTTTCAACCCTTGGAGATGGGAGTTGGATTCTGTTGTTACTATACGTTGTCGAAGGTGAGTTGGGAATTTGAGATTGATTGATAGCTTCCGAAACATACAGGGTTGATTTTGGAGAATATATCGAGGAGTTTCTTGATTGTGATTCAATGACATCTGGATCATCATTCAAACGCAAATCAACTTTTGAATTGCTTTTACTATTGTAATTTGAGCTGACATTTGATTGACTGGTGCCAGGTTGGTTGTTATTGTCCCCACCATATTCAGATGATGCTTCTGAATAGTTATAAGGCGATTCAAAACCCGTCGGCTCGCGATTAGAAGTGGAAGGTGTTAGAGAGTCTATATGATCTTTAATTTCCAAAGATTTCTTAAATATCCCTTGATTATTTTTCTTCAATATCGATTCTTCCGTATCTAATTCTTTGGAACTGGATTCAACTTCGGATTTTGAAAATTTTAATTGATTATCTAACGAAGAAGATGATGATACCAAAATTTTCGGGTCCAAAGTCTGGAAAGTTTTAGTAGATTGCAGGGTTGTAGCACTGGATTGGGTATTACTATTATTTCCTGTGGCATCTTCTTCATTGACAATGAAAATGCTGTTCAACTTCAGGTTCAATTCTTCATCAACATCTTTTACCAAGCTCTTATATGTATTCGATGAATGGTTGACGTTATTTGTGGCCAAAGACAACTTGATCAAAAGCGATTTAACAAAGGAAAGCTTTAGCAAATCAGGCACATCCCCATCAAATTTCAAATTCTGTATTTCCGCCAATGAAATGGTATTAATGTCAAATTTTTTCTCCATCGACTCATTATTGATGTCTGTATTTATTTTCAAGGTTGCCATTTTTTCCGATATACTATTCATGGTGATTTCTTGTTTTGTGGACTCAAATGAAAACTGAGAATCTATCGACACTCTGTTATCACCAGGCATTTGTCGTTCAAAGTTCTTTCTCTCCGTACAACAGGACAGATAAAGCAGTGATTACTTGATTTCTGAAACCACCGAACCACTAACAATCAGAAAAAGGAATAATGACACTGAGACAGGGGAGAGGTCTTTTCGTTTATGAATATCTAGTATAATAGATCTAGAATGTTGTTTTTTTTAGAGTTTTTATGAATTTTTTCTTACTTGTTATCTTTCTGTAAATATAAAAAAAAAAAAAAAAAAAAAATCGCTACGTGTACCCGCTGTTACCCGTGCGGTTGTTTCTAACATCATCTGTAGATGTAATATATATTGAAATACTATTTCTCAATCTCATAAATAGTCCGATATTGCAATTACTTCTAATGAGCTCTTTAGTTTTTGAGAGGTTTGGTCCTTTGGTGTCCATTCCTGTACCAGAACCCGTAGGTCTTCAATCAACGAGACAACATCAATATGTTTGATAACTTGCAACTCTTTAATCAATTTATTAAGAATCCAAGGGTACTGGAAATCATTGAAGTTATTAATTAGTTCCGGGTAGTTCACTTTGCTGAATTTCATTACATCTTGCGAGTTGTTAATATAATAATTCTTATGTCTGAATGCTGACTTGATGGTATCTTTATTGGTTTCAGACAAACTTCCGTGCCTCAAGAATTGACCTTCTTGAATTTGGGACTCATCGTCCACTTGAATGTGTTGACCACTAATATCCATTCCAGAAATATCATTAAGAACAAGATTGGTTGTCTCTAAACAGAACTGTAGTGCTGATTGAAAAGTCTCTTCATGTTGGTAAATGCTTGCACAATCCTCGTGGAGTAAGTTAGGCTTCGAAGAAGATGAAATCATTGGGTTCATTGAATTTCTAATTAAATAATCGCTTAGATAAACCAACATATTGTAGTCATCATATCCGAGATTTTTCACAGTCACGCAAACTTTCACCAAATTCACAACAAATTTGCTGAACAATTTTCCCTTATTATTCATATACACCAATCTGTTGATGTTCGGATGACTAAACTGACAACATAGAGAAGAATATAATGGTACCAATTTAGCATTCATGCTCCCAATAAAAGAAATCTTGACGTTACTTTGGCTTAGAAGATGTCTTATATCGTAGTCTAACCAGTAACTGTATTCAGAATCAGGATCAGCATATTGAAACATCTCATTTGCAATTTTTTTATCCAAGTGTTCAATCTCTTTTTTGACGCTATAAGTGCTTTCAATAGTGACATTTCCAGCATCAACATTGCTGTCATTGCTTCGACTTCTTTTACTCTTCCTTGTCAGGGTGTCATTCTTATCCCTTGATTTCTTTTCATTATTAGTAATAAGTGGTCCAGACCAAATCCCATTTATACTAATGATTCCAATCTTGCTTATATCGGCGAAGATCTTTTTGTATTTTTTAAAACATTTGCTGAGTATATGGACAGCAATAGGTCCAGAATTGAAGTTTCCCACAAACAACAAGTAGTCACATTCTGAAAACTTCATTATCCAATTCTTAATGATAATCTCAAAAAAATTTTCAACTTGATCAGTCACTAAATTCTTGCCTCTTAAAGTCAATAATTCAATTTCTAAAGTATCGGTATCAAACCCTTTGCTTTGCCCCCATCTCCTTGCAAGATTAATAATGGCCTTAGAAGAATCTACCAGATAAACTGACTTGTCATCAACATATTTCAACAATTCCAATGGCAAAAAGTTCTGAATATTAACAACCAAAAGCTTTTTTTGGAGGTCCAACTCAGAAGAATTATTCTTATGGTCTTTATGTGTTAACTTTGAATCATGGTACAAATGACGTTCAATTGGTATACTCATTTCTGCAATCTTTATGTTACGCAAAAGCTTCCGGGCGATCAATCTGATTCTAGTTTTGACTTCCAAAGGTCGGTAACATTCTTTAAAGGTTGGAAAAACATTTTGCTGCAGCTCATTCCTGTCGAAAATATCTTCTGATTCGCACAGATCCTTCCTCATTATTTTTTCATTATTACGATTATTGGCGGTGGTCTTCTTGTCTATCATTGCTTGTTCCATCTTTGACTTTGGTAATTCATTGAACATCATTATTGGATTATCCTCAAACTCGGTTTCACCAATTGCTAATTCTCCGATGATCAAATTAGGATCGTGAGATATGAAGGCCCAATAAGAAGGAGTATTAACATCAAAGCTTTTAATGACTTTTCTTGCTTTCTTGGAATCTATTGATTCATGATGATCACCGTCCTCGCTAACTAAATCCGTTGGTGATTGAGCTTGCGAAATCAGATTCCAAATCCAGTTTGAATTCCACCAACCACCATTTTCTTGCTTATTGATATCATATTTGTAATCCTTCCCGTCCTGCGGTTCTGATGGTAGCAGTGCTTTAGGTGTTGGTTGAAGGTTGACATCATTTGTAGCGCTGAATAGGGAATACCACTTAGATTCGCTTATAGACATCTCTTGAGTTTCAGTTCTAGTTTGATTGAGCAAATTACTAGAGCTATCTATCGGGACCTCATCATTCCCACCTTCAGTTGCACTTTCGAGAGTTGGTTTATATCTTTCCATTTTGTTTTTAGTGTCGAGTAAGTCCTTAGTGACAATTTCTTCATGTTGTCCCGATTCCTTTGTACTAGCGCCTTCAGCTTTATTATCATTAGACAGATGTACGCTATGCGGGTTCTGTTTACTCATCACTGATGTTTGCATCTGATAAGGCATTATTAAATCATTCTCCAGTTCAACATTATCAATGGGTACTGCGAGGCTCCATTGCAGTGATGTTTTATTGTCATCATTACCACGTTTTTCTCCATTCCTCCAACTCCACCATGAGTTTTCTCTGGCAATCGATAAATTGCTCCTGGATTTAGGCAATTTCATGTCAATACTCTTTTCCGATTTACTCGTGGTCATATTCAATGTTGCTGTTCCATATTTATCAGCATTAATTGCGCTACCGCCAATCTTCTGCCTCCAAGTTTTCCAATATACCGAGTCCAGGCTATCGTTGATGCTGTCATCCAATGCTGACCCATTACTATTATTGTTGGGGACCTCACCCGCGTTGAGTTGCGAATTGTTCAACAAATCGGAGTCATCGATAAAACTCTCCTGATCATCTTCATATTTCGACATCAGACTGTTTCCATAAATGATAATAAAATAATAGTACTTGTCTTTGACAAAAACACAAAAAAAGCAATAATAATATATAATCATAAACATGTGGGCTGCCTTTACCTGTCAATTTTCTAATTTTAATAGCTGCAATATCAACGGCTCATAACCATGCGATGACCGATGATAAGTCCTCTTTTTTTCCTTTATATTTTCTTGTTGGTAAGTCTTTCGATGCCCGGTACAATAACGAAATTGGAAAAATAGAGAATAAAATAATATTCAAAAGAATGGACTGGAAGCAGAATATAATAATTCAGCTACAAAAAAGAGATAGTTCTATAAATGAAAACCAAGATCTTTTGAGCTCATGTATGTGAATCGATATGAATTCATGATTGGTGTTTGCTAATCTTTTCTTATTTTTAGCTTCATTTATCTAAGACGTTTGAAGAATTGCTTTGATTACTAAAACTATTTGTTATTTCTAGATCATGATGTGCTAAATCGACTCTTTGCCACTGAAGATAAACTAAAATCGCTTCAGAAGACTGATCTACAAATGTATGGCCTTTATTTGCATCTCTTTTTTTTTAGGACTTAATTCAAGAAAGCTTTAGATAACTATCATGTCATTGATGAACCATTGAGATTTACTAACTATCTTTCCAGTGAATTGACAAAAACGATAAGTGAATTTGAGATACTCAAAACCAAGAATCAGCAATTAACAAACTCCTACGATTTGACAAAGTCAATCAACGAGAAGCAAGATAAGGAAATCAAACAATTGAACCACAAAATCAAAAGGCTACAAGACGTATCTAACAAATTGAATGACCAGATATCTGTTAAAATTGAAGAGAATCGTGCCAAAAGTAAAGCCTTGGATTTAGTCAATGATGATATGTTAGCCCTTCAATTGGAAAACAATTTGATGAATGAGAAAACCAAGGAATTACAAGCAGAAAATGACCAACTTGTGATTAGGTGGATGGATAAAGTCAGGGAGGATGCCGAGAAATTGAATGATGCCAATGCATTTCTTGCCAGTGCTAGGCTCGAAAGAAATATATAAAAGCGCTATTATATTTTACTGTAAATCATCGAGGTGATCATTAAAGTTCGTGTGTATTATTTTTATTTTTTATTTTTTTCCCTTTACATAATTTTAGTTATCTAGAATATAGAATCCATAAACACACTGTTATTACCATCCTTAACAATCTCATCCAATCCTTTGCTCACAGTGGCCGCCACGTTCTCAATCATCTTGATACCTTCAATAATATTCTGACCATGCATCCCCTTGATGTATTCACTACTACCACTCTGGTTCAAGTTCAAAGATTCTATTGGAGACACCACTTTCCCGGAGCACCATCCAATAACTAGCCCACAATCACTAATTTCCTGTTCTTCGATCGATGGGTCTATGAATAAGTTATTTTTCACTACCGACAATACAAATAACAATGGAGGGGAAGAACTATTTTGGGAAGTTGTATTATTTTCCTTAATTTCTTCATCTTCGTCTTGGGGATAAAGTAACACGGTGGATGACCAATCATCATTAAATGTCGGTAATTCTTCGATATCTTTATCATTGCTGTTAGAAATCAATAACGGTAACCTTGTAGACTTCAATGCCAAATAAATCCCGAACGAAATCATGCTCAATGGGTTTTGTAGAAAACTTGTATCTGTTTTGGTGGTTCTGGCGTTGGAGGAGCTGCTCAAAAACAACACATCAACATACAATTTGAAGTAATACCTGGTAGTCAATTTTAAACATTCAAATTTGTCTGCGAAATTTCTTAAAAGTGAATTTCTCAAAATATTGGTCCAATCAGAAATAAATGTCAAATCGTCTCTCAAATTGTCAATGGTCAAGTCTAGTTCAATCAAGTCTGCAAGAGTACTCATTTTCACCACTTTACTCTTGATACTTATTATCACTTCACTTCCATCACTTAATCTGATTCTTGATGATCCGTTAGAGTTTGGTAAAAAGTTTATTGACGCCTCAATCCCTCTTAATTGATGTGATTTTCTTCCATCTGGTCGTATTGGGGTCTTTGAGGAGAGAGATTGATAAAGATAGTCCTTTTCAGATACTGAGAAACTCATTTGATAACAATAAAAATGAGATAAATTTGCTGAGAATTTGAGAGAATCAAAAATATAATAATAATAATAATAATAATAATAATAATAATAATAATAATAATAACCGGTAATAAAAGGACCAGCTACTAGTGTTTTGTTCGGTTTTGCCTCATCGTCAAAAAAATTTTAGCGAAAAAAAAAAATAGAGCACGTGCTTCAGCACGTGACTATATCACAATCAGACACATATAGTGGTATTGGTGTTTCTCTAAATTCTAGCCTTTGTTTGTTAGTAAACCCCTTTTCTTACGCTATGAAGCCAAAATAGCTCTTCTGCACAGGCTTTGAACTATGTTTTTCGTTTATTTAATGCTTAATAAATCAGCATCTATACTATTGACTTAGATTATAATAATAAAAATTCATGCTAAATCAACTTTTTAGTCCTCAAATACATTTTGAAATAACACAACTGGCAAATGCCAACGGTAATCAATATAACAATCACCACTACTTCATAAATCATGTAGTTTGTATTGGCCTTTTCATTGATATTTCTCAACCTTATTTCTTTCTCCACTAGCCCTGCTAACTCTCGCTCCATCTCCTCGTACGATGTTTTAACTCTTTGTAAATCTGTGTTGATTGGATGGTACATTTCTTGCTGACGGAAAGAGTTTTCATTCCTTGCGTCGTCACCCACTTCGACATCTAACACCACCAGTTTTTCTTCCCCTGTTTTCGACCACGATAAATCGGTCATAATATTTTCCAAACAAACGTCAAAGTACTTGACCTCTTCTGATGAACTGAATGCAAATCGGACCTTATTTGTCAAATCCTCTTTGGAACGGTATAGATTATCATGGGAATCAAGTACCTTGATATTTAGCGATTGACCATTTATTCTAGGACCGACATTCAATCGTATCACTACTAGATCATTTGGATTAACTGGGTATCGGAAACAATGGGTGACTCCTTTACCAAGGTCTTTAGGCTTTAGTGGTGGTAAGACCACCCCGATGGAAGTGCAGTGTATTAGCGAGCTGAATAGTAAGAGCAATAGAATAATTTGTCTTTGTATCATTATTAAGGGTTAAACTGATCTTGATTTTTATTTTATCTTGGTAAAAGGGAACACTGATCTGGGCAAAATGATGCTATATTTTATCGACCATCAGTTTCTGGTGGAGAAAATCGTTGATCCTGTTATGTAACACACACACACACATACGCACACGGCCCAAACAGGTTTCTTGTAATCGTTTGGTTTATTCTGTATTTCACTGAGCCAACTGGGTTTAAATGGCACTTGAGCTTTTTATGTCACAGTGCTTCTTGTAATATGGATGAATAACCAGGGATGATCGGTTGGTGGTGATTTTTCATGTTTGTGTTGTGTTGGCCAAAAATCCCCAGAAATCTCAGCGGAGGAAGAAAAACGCCAAGTAATTTCAAAACGCCATCCTGCAAAGTGTGAGATAGACGGATAAGCCAAAATGATGATAAATGTTTGCTTAAATGGCTGTGGTTTTCAAGGATAACTTTAAACTATGTGGTTCATTCCGCGAATATTTCACTAGACAAGGAACTTTGAGCATTGAACCCCAGATCTTCGGGATTGAAAAATAGACCATTTCCCTTTAAGACTCCTTTATTGACAATTTGCGACCCCCCTTATAAAAATCATCCAACTTCATACAAATAAACAGATTTAAAAAAAAACAGATTTAAAATAAACAAATGTATAAATGTATTAAATAAAGAAAGCTTTACGAAACATTATATATAATCATTATGAAAAGAAACTCACTTAGTAGTTGTCGTCATAGTTGTTGTTATTGTTACCGTAGTTAGAACCGGAGTTGGAGTTGTTGTTGTTGTTGTTACCGTAATTAGAGTTGTTGTTACCGTAGTCAGAGTTGTTGTTGTTGTTGTTGTTGTTACCGTAGTCAGAGTTGTTGTTGTTGTTGTTGTTGTTGCTGTTACCGTAGCTAGAGTTATTGTTGTTGTTATTGTTGTTGTTACCGTAGCTAGAGTTGGAGTTGGAGTTGCTGTTGTTGTTGTTGTTAGAGTTGTTAGAGTTGTTGTTAGAGTTACCACCCAAGAAAGAAGAAGCAACGGAACTGAGCATCAGAGAAGCTTGGTTGTTGCTACCACTACCACTCAAGAAAGATGAAGCCATGGATTCCAAATTGGAAGCAGAGTTGTTACTGTTGTTGTTGCTGTTGTTGTTGCTGTTGCTGTTGTTATTGTTGCTGTTGTTGTTGTTGAAGTCAAAGTTGGTACCAAACTTAGAGTTGATTTGGTTTTCAACTTGATCGACAGCGAAGTTTTCAGCGGTTTGTTGGAAGCTGTTCATGGTGATGGTAATTATAAAGGAAAAATGTAAAGAATAGAAGTTTCTTAGTTTTTTTTTCTAGAAAGAAAGAAATTAATCATTTATTGAGACAAGCAAAGGGAACTACCGTCACTTTATAATAAAATCTAAATGCGCCTAGTTTGATTTCCCTACCAGCATTAGCATGGATGGAAATGGCCGATCTTGTCAATATCTGCGAATAATCGCACGTCATTGGTTCTCCGAAGAAGGTCGCAACCTGCCAATAACACGTTCCACAGCAATTCTTTTTTGACTATTATTCGGTTAGTAAATACAAGCAAAATTATTTAAAAATTGTAGATTATGAATGCGCAAGAAAAAGGTAGTATATTATTGAAAAAAATAAAAGGTTCAAGTAGACAAAAAAAAAAAAAAAAACGACAAATCAATTCTTAAAGTTTTGATTAGTAGCAGCACTCAATATACCTGGCAAAGGTTCGCTATCCATCTTAAAAATCAAACCAATGGACCCAATTACTGTAATAATCATCACCAAACAAGACCAGAATAATAAATTAAATTCAGCAGAAACGTCGATCTTTTCACAAGATGATCCGCCCCAGTGAGTGGTGGATTTGGAAGTTTTGTTAAAAGATGGGGAGCAGATACATGACCATTTGGTGGTTAAAGAGTTCTTGGAGCATGCACCATGAGTGTTACAATTGTTAGTGTATGAGATACATTCTTCTTCACTCGCAAATGATGATTGTTTTGAAAACACTGGTTTGGTGGCGAAAAAATCACGCTTGGTCATTGTTTGTTTACCATGACATTTCTTGGAGCCACGGTGATTTTTGCTTCCAGTGTCACCAGTCACAATAAGGGTCGATTCAATTCCGTGAAATTCGGCTTGATGGATCAATCTAAACGCCATTCTGAAGATCATTATACGCTCGAACTCATCCTCTCCATCATCGCCTTCAAGATTAAATTCGAGAACCCCAAAAGTTTTGTCGTTATCGTCAGTAACGCTCAAAACATTCTCTGGGAAAATGTCACGTAACAAGAAACTCAATTGCAACACGCTCTTTGCATTCATGCTAAGTTCTTCAGTATTTCCAAATAACATGTGGGAATCAGAGTATTTCGAATCTTGAGTCTTGACATTGGAAATAATCTTCATATTATCTTGAGCCAATTTGACTTCTAATTCTGGGTACTTATTCATCAAGCAGCCAAGTACTTTTTTTTCATCGACGTCGACTTTCCCATCAACGTTAAATACTTTTTGTATGGAGCTTTCATGGAACATTTTCTTGACATCGTGAGGGGTGTCACCCTTCACCATAATCACCAAATGACCATTTTTGATATTATTGTTATTCTTATCTGTTAAGAAATTTTGAGATTTTGATTGTAGCTCTGATAATTTGGCAAATTCAATATCATCGATTGACACATAATCGTCAATCTTGAGCTTATCATATAAAAGATATTCAAAATCCTTGGAAGACTCTAGCTTAGCTAGATTGTTTTCGTCATTGGCAACCTGGTCGGCATTGTGTGAAAAGATGAATGATGAGCCCAACACTGCTGAAGTTTGTAATAATACAGATAAACAATTAGAAAACTTCATTTTTGAAAGATAGCCAATCCAAAGATTTAGAAAAAATAAAAGCAATTCAATTGCAAGCTGGTCGAGGTAAAGAGGGAGTGGATATAAACAATCACAAAAAAGAGACGAATGAAAACCTTATCGAACTATATTATCTATAGCTTGATATAACTTTACAAACGGAGAAGGCCACTTTATCGTTACAAATTTCTAGCTGGCTGTTTTGGAGGGGGAGGTTTAATTTTCCTTTGTGATAAAAAAACCCAAAGAAAAAAAAATCCGCCATTGATCTCGTGATATGTCATGTGACATAATATATGCGGCGGTATAACCAGCAATTTACTAATTATCTTCAATATTCCGTGTACACATCAAATGTTCTACCAATATCTGTGATAAAACTTAATCATTTGGTAAATAAATAGCGACAAATATATTTCATTACTATCTAAAAGGTTTGTTTTCCAAGAAAAAAAGATAATGATGGGCTGTTTTAGTTCACTTCATCCAATCTTTGACAACCACTGATGGCAACAATTTCTGCAGGACAGGCAACCTGTTTATAAGTACCTGAAGGGTTGGAGACCCCTTCAAACCAAGTCCATTGCCATTTACAAGCGTTTTGGATGGCAGTAGGGAGACCAGAACATTCAGATTCGGAGGAAATACCCCCGTACTGTTGCCCCCAACTGTATCCGGAACCAAATTCTGATGGACAACCATTGGTGTAGTAACCCATCCCACCACCTGGCATCAAAATGTCGAAATGAGCCTCGGGATCGGTCAAGTCAGTTCCAGTATTAGCTAAAAATTCATATTGTTAGTACTTGTGTTGATATCCTCAAAGAAAAAATAATAGCAACACACATAGGTTATGTTGAGATCCTGAACATGGAACCTATGTTAAAGAATAAAAAAAAACAAAAACAATGATACTCACTAATTTGAACAACGAATGTTTTATCAGAAAGTTCATCAACATCAAAAGTTAATTCGAGGCAGGAACAAGCCAATTCATCCATGGTGGCATCAGGAACGTAAGCAGCGACAAACCCGTAGGAAAAGGTGTCATTGACAGCAGTACCGACTTGATCATTACAATAATAAGCACTTTGTTCCCCAGAAGAGGTGACACAACCGGATTGGATATTAGTGTCAGTCAACTTGTTACCCTCAGCATCACAAGAGTAGACTGGATGTGTCACGACGTTGGTATATTCTGGCCAGGAAAATGATGGCTTGCAGCAATCGTAATAACGAGTAGACTCAAAAGAACCAGAAAAACCGTTGGAAATAAGACTAAGGGAAACTGAGGTTTCAGTGGAAGCGATACTAGAAGAAGAAGAAGAAGAAGAAGAAGGCTTCACAACAATAGTAGTAGCAGATGCGTGAGAATGCAAGCTGGTTTCTGAAGTGTAAGTCACGGCAGTAGTTGAGGAAGTGCTAACAAGAGTAGTAGTGTCCGCTTCTGTGGCAACAGCAGAAGAGTCTCCAGCATCCGTAGTAGCAACACATTGATAATAGAATTGGTTCTGTGATACACAAGTGGCTCCAGCAACACATGCAGTTGGGCCACTCCAATATGATCCACCACACTGATGATATAACGAAGCCAAACTTTCAGCAGAAGCCTTTTGGACAATAGCCAAACAGGAAATAGCAACAACAGTCAAAGATTTTCCAAACATTTCAACAATTGGGCTTTTTCGAAGAATTGAATTAAAATTGAGAACTTAGTTGCTCCAAAGTATAGATTTATCGTGGCCTGTCGACTGACAGAAGCATATTTATACTTTCCTGGTAATATAATGAATTTATCTAATCATAACCTTCAATGGGGAAGATTCCGCAATGGAACCAGCTAATTAACTTATAAGATTAAAGTATTCTGAAACAAAATTGTAGTGTCAGCAAAACTGCGTGGTGGGAATTCTGGTGCCAGACAAATGCAGGTGAAAGTTTAGATCCATGGAAAGATCGGCAACTTTTTTTTCACCACGCTTCATGTAGTCTGCTTCTTTAAGGAAATTTTCAGATATTAATGGATCATCCTTGGCCCTGATGTATTTTTGAACCCTCTCGTACTGTTCATCAACAGTGTCGTTATGCGCGACTGCAAGCCCATTCTCAAACATACACACACACACGCACATATTACAATTTGACTACAACAAATCGACAGGCTACAGAACTACATACCGGAGAGGGAAATATCATATGACACAACATATGTTATAAATAACTGGTAAAATATTCTATAATTATATATACAAGGATAGGCAATAAACAAGCATCAGCTTTGAGCCCCCCGCATCACCAAGAAATCAAACATTTAAATCTTGATCTAAATCTTGATCCCAATATGAATGGCAGCAACACCAAACGTCAAATTCTCATAGCCCTTTCCTGGAACATAAAACCCTGCTTTTCTGATCATTCCAGAAAATTCATCCTGGCTAGGAAACTTTCTGATACTTTCAACCAAGTACTGGTATGAGGCCCGATCATTGGCTACCAATTCACCCATCAATGGCAATAAAGAGAAACTGTATTTGTTGTAAATGAAGTTCAAATATTCATTATCCACTTTGGAGAACTCTAAACAGGCAAAAATCCCACCTGGCTTTAAAACTCTGTAAGCAGCATTCAACCCCAGTTGGATATTGGTGAAATTTCTGATCCCAAAGGAAACTGTATAGAAATCTTTAGAGTTATCAGGAATTTTATCCAAGACTTCTCCATTTTGTTGAAGGAATTGGATTCGGTTTGGCGATTCAGTGACAAATTCCGTATCCAAATACCTCTTTCTCCCTTCGTTTAACATGTCGTTATTGATATCTACCACAGTCATTCTACTTTTCGTATCAAAATGATGCTGTTTTGCGTGTCTCAACAACCCAAAGGCAATATCCCCAGTACCCCCGGCAGCATCAATGAATTCCAACGGTTCACCTCCTGGGCGCATTCCGGGATCTAGCTTCTTGATGAAATGATCTTTCCAGAGCCTATGGATCCCAAGAGACATCACATCATTCATAAGATCATAATTGCTGGCAACAGAACTGAAAACATCTCCCACAAGACGCTCCTTTTGATTCAACAAGATCTCTTTGTACCCGAAATGAGTAGTTGATGGCTTATCAGTCGTTAGCTGGTTTTTTTTTGTCTCGTCGGCATGATTATTGGAATTGGATGTTCCTGAGAGCATCCTTGTTGATCCCAAGCGTAATTTGAAGGAGCCAACTTTCGCCAGCTTCCTAAGAGACTTGGCTAAGAAACTCATCTTATTCGTTGAAACACAAATCCCTCCAAACAAATGTATTTGATGGCAATTATTGTTTATATGAAGTCGAAATCACAAAGAAAAAAAAAATGGGGTTGGGCAACCCGGCTGCAATTTTTTTTTTTTCATCTCTTAAATTTAGACTATAATAACAGGGCAAGATTGACACATTATAATTATTATTATCTTGCGAGAACGGTTTATTGTTTTACATTCCTAGGAAGATGTCTTCGAATCCTTCAAATTACTTATATAATTTGGCGCACGCGACGCTCTTCAACCCAGCCTTGGCCCAGTCGTACTCGTTTGATTTCCATGCAAATACCACCCATCCAAACCTTTCCATCAACAAAACCTCACAATGTCCCATTTGCAAGATTCCTTGGGTTCCCGGATGGAATGTCAGTGCGAGAATCAAATATATCAAAGTGTTGAAGAAATCAAAAAAGTTCAGGGAACGGGTGTTGATTTATCACTGTTTAGCATGCACACAACTGGTGAAATTTGATGGGTTGATTCAAAAGAAACCAGATACAGCTGATGGCCAATATACAGGTAAAATCATCCCCGAAAAAGAGTGTGTTGATGATAAGAAGAAAAAAGAGAATATTGACGATACAAAGACGAATAATACCAATCTTCTGAAAGTTACGAAGAATGGTGCTAATGATAGTAAGACGACAGCAAAGAAGAAAAAGAAAAAGAAGATACAGTTACCAAAGAAGGCCCCTGTTCCAAAGAAAGATTCTTTATCATTGTTCGACTTGATGAATGATAATAACTGAATAAATAATGCCGAGTCTATCCATACACTTTCTTTTGGGGAAATGTTATCCACTTCAATTCTACTGCCACTTGTATAATATTTTCAGTAAAAAAAATAAATAGAAAATATAAATATTTATAGCTGGTCTATATATTTTTCATTCTTTTACCATTGCAAATACTGCTTTATCGCTTGTTGTAATCTAATAGAAGTCTGTCGAAAATGGATGAGATGGCGGAAGAAAAAAAAAATAAAAAATAAATAAAAGGTAAACAAAAAGGCCATCATCGCTTAAATCAGTGGTTGACACGCACAGAATACAACAAATGAGTAACTTAAGTGAGTAGCAGCTTCATCTTCTATTTTTAGTTCTATATCACTAACCTTCCTCTAGTTGAATTGCCAGTGATATCCTCAGACTTGGTCTCTTCACTCCACTTCAATTCCTCAAATACACTACTTCATACTGCTTCTTGGGATGGTTATGTCAACCTATATGACATCCAAAGGCTGATTTCCAGCTACAAAATCAGCCAGTCAGTCACCGAAGAAAATAGTATCGTGGGGAGATTCCATACCGGCTCGTCTATCCTTGACTCTTGTTGGGATGAAAATGATGAAAATATAATTTATAGCGGGAACATCAATGGGCAGATATATCGTTTGGATCTTTCGAGAATTGGTCCATCTACAGAAAAAGTTCTACCGTCTGGTACTATAGGAACCCAATCAAAGCTTGCAATTCAGAAACTCAAGTTTAATAAATACTATAATGTTTTGGGCTCTATCTCTTGGGATAAGTCCCTTCAAATATCAGACCCCAGAAGCCAGGCAAAAAGTTTGATAAAGCACATTGACAATAAACCTTTGGCAATGGATATGAATAACAACTATGTCATAGTATCAACCACAAAGAACTTGATTCAGTTGTATGATTTGAGATTTCCTGGGGCGCCATTGATTCAAGAACGTGAGTCAGGATTACGGTTTCAAACCAGAGAAATCCTCCTTAGCAAAAATCAGCCACCAATGCAAATTGTCAACAATCAACATATTTTTGACAAGCCAGAAATGACAAACCAAAACTTGGTGTACAATAACGAAGATTTTTTCGTTCAGTCATCGTACGAGGGTAGAATAATCGTTGATTTCATTGACCCATCAGAAAAATCCCAAGAACAAAAGTTTGCCTTTAAATGTCATAAAATCACCTCAAGTGATGGAATCGACATGATTTCTCCGATAAACTCAATAATCCTATTCAGAGAACCGAATCCGCTAAACTCTTCACCGCATCAGTTACTTTATACATCAGGATCGGATGGGTTGATTAATCTTTGGGATTTGAATAAAAAGAAGAAATTGAAAAAATTAAAGAAATTCAAGCATTCGATAATGAAAATGGGGATCTCTAATCCAAAGGGTGAAATACCAAGAACTACAGCTGATAAAAATAATGATCATATGTTGGCCATAGTGGTGGGAGAAGATTCTTTCAAAAATAATCGATATTTGGATACTGGAGTAACCACCAGCCCTACGAACTTACAGCAGAATAAAAATGGGATAGGACAAGGGGCAATGCCCAATGTGACCGATTTCAATACCAAATTGTATTTGAAGTTTATGTGAAAATTGTTGTACACAGGTATCAGCGCCATTAATAGACAGACGGATATGCATGTAACCCGTACTACTAGGTGTTTTTTATTTTTTTTTATTTTTTTTTTTTCTTATTAATTTTTGCAGCGCTCCACAAAACAAAAAAAAACAAAAAATGCGTCGATGGGATGAATTATTCATCAATCTATTTAATTTTCAAGATATTTTTTCAATTTGATATATTTTGATCATTATTATTAAATACCCCTGATCTCGACAGATATATAAGGGAGCGGAATAGAAGGTCTCATGGCTGACAATAACAGAGAATCAACTTCTGGCAATGGTCATTCAAAAGTGGATCCTTTGCTTTCGTATCAGTTGACCCAGTCGATAAACCATTTGATGCAACGACCAGGGCAAGTGACAAAACCTACTATTAAGAGAATTGCTGAATTTTATGGATTTGATACTTTCAACGAGATCACAGAAAATGATCAAGGAATTAAGGTCGATAGATTAACTATAGCTGGATCTATTTTGTTGATTGATATTGATTTTCTCAAACAGCAGCAGAAACAAAAAACTCTCCAAGACAACGATGGCGATGTGATTATTAACGATTCTACTGATGCTGAGATTGGTAAAGAAATTGTCGACGCGGTGTCACTTCTGTTGGCGTCAAAACAGAAAATAAAGGAATTATTGAATAATATCAAGGACCATAACAATACAAAGGCACAAATGCATAGATTGATGATTCAGCTAAAGAATCTTTATTCGTTAACTTATAGTGGCAGCTGTGCTCCAAGTTCTTGTAATAATGTATTATACAATTGCTTGAAGTCTCCAGAAACCAAAGATTTGGATCATGAACAAGTTCAATATAATGTGGTGAAGCTAAATACATTTTCGGATAATCTAAAATACCTTGCAATACTAGATAAGTTGTCCGTATATTCAGCAAGTGAGGTCAGTTTGCAAAATGACCGAATTTTCAATAGTGATGGAAATAGTTCCGGAAATGTGGTGTTGTTCGAATATTTAGATGATCTCGCATTTATTTTAAGCTTCTTGTTTTCTTATGAGTCGAAGATATTAATTAGTGACCTCCAAAAATCATCATCAACGAGTTTCAATGGCATGCTAGATATATTGAACGGTTATCTGAAGTTTGGTAAAACCATAATAAACTTGAATGATAAGGAATTGGGAATATTTATTAAGTATTGGGAAGATAATAGACTTTTAAAATACAAAAAGTTACAGGATGCTTTTGTAAAACAGTACAAAGATGGCGACGGGGATAATGGAATGATGAGTGATGATAAGGAATTTGAGAAAATCATTCAATTTTATGAAACCAATTTTGAAAATGATAACAAAATTTGCAATAAGGGAACCAAATATATCAAAATTGGTATAGACTACCATTTTAAAAATGGGCTACCACAGCTACAGAACTTGATAAGAAATGAAACATTCAAAAAAATTGCAGAAACGGCAGCCCAATCAAATTTTTCGAATGATGCCTGGGTAACAAAATCGACCATCTTGTCTAATCTCAATTTCATCTCCAGTTTGAAAATACCTTATTCCAGTTTATTGTCTAGTGAAAACCCAGAATGTCAAGCATGCTTAAATTTGAAGTTTTCCAAAGGGATTTGGGTACCCACAGATCTATTGGGTAGCTATTTTGGTAATTTTATAACCTATGATTCCGATAATGGAAATACTGGCGAATTCTTTGAGAATTTTAAAGGAGAAGATAAAGAAAAAGACGGATTTTCTGGTGATATTAGTGACCAAGAAGATGATGCTGGTGGTGATATTAGTGACCAGGCCAGATTCAGATCGAAAAAGAGGAACGAAGTGAATGAACTATATATCAAAAACTACAATGATCTATTCGCTAATAGCCATAATCTAAAAAACAAGAAGCCGAAGATAATCAAGCCTTCATTAAATGATGTTCTCAAGAATTTTAATGAAGAACATAAAAAGAATTATTTACTCAAATTTGAACAAAAAAAGAATAATGAGAAGCAGGGTGATCCTGCATCACTGAAGAAACCTATTGAAGTCAAGTTGCAAATCAATTATAAGCTTATCTCAAAATTAAAGAAAGTTTCTTCCTTGAATTTGTACAATGATTGCGTGGATAAATCTGACGATATTCCTATTGACAATGAAGGCAATGAAGAGTCTTTGAAAGATCAGTTATTGCAATATATCAAGGACAGCAGTAAATCTAGGGGTAATGTCAACATGATGAAAGATGAAGAAGGCTTGGGCATCGGAAATGTTTCTTCAATAGGGCCTTTACTCACTTCCAATAAGGGAATTTTTTTCAAAACACATCCTCTGAGCGGAAAAACTACCATGAATATTGTATCCGAGTTGATTACCACCAATAGCAAAAATAAGGTTGATAATAATATTGACATGTTAGTTTCCCTTGGCTTATTTCTTGAGAGTTTACGTTCGTTATCCCTTGTTTGGAATTTGGTGAAATCTTTGAGCAAGAAATCGATAGTTTTGACAAAACAACATGAGGATTATATCACAAGCAAGTTGCGAGGCCTTAATATTTCGCGCAGATCAAATTTCAGGGAGTTTATTAATGATACAACTCCGGAGGTTATATCTAATACCAACGGCAATAGATTTAGAAGAGCCTCAGGAAGGGCATCCATTTCATTAAATGAGGATGTGAGAAGAAGTTTAAGTTTTGGAGAGAATTCTACCATCCCTGGTGATGAGAGAAATGGTGCTTCTGGTGAAGGTATTAATTTAGATAAGTTCATTGCATCGATTAATGAGGAGGCAAAGGACGGGGCCAATGGATCATCGTTGGTTCATAGGTTTGGGAGTAAGCATCTTAAAACAGACTTTGTTTGTCCAGTGCCATTTTTGAATGTTTCAATTTATTCTCTCTCCAAAAACTCTTCAATTTCACAAAAAATATATCAAACTTGTGGGTTGATGGATAATATATCTGGGAGATTTAGTGATATTTATGAACTACAAATTTCCACCAATTTACCATTGTTTAATAACTTGTTGAAGGGTCATGAACCTGTGTCGGAGAATAATGATATGATTGCCGAGAAATCCCTGAACAATGACATTAAAATGTTGAAGATAATGATCTATAACGGTAGGGTGGAAAATATCCAGTTATTGGTCCAGGATAAGCTCTGCGTCTCATCTATCGACCAAGAACCAAATCCTGATGCCAATAATAGTGCTAAACCATCACAAAACCACAAACTAATCGGAAAATTGAAAGAGTTGACAAAATTTATCAATTACACTGAGGACTTATACTTGCTATTCAGTGTCCTTCTTAGATAGTTACCTTTTTTTTGATGATAATTCATGATTAAAACTTGTAAAACATTGGTGTTACTGTAGAGAGGCCGGATAACCTCTATTTAAAAAAATTCCCATCAAATCGCACTTTTTCTGAGCGATGGCCTTACAAAAAAAAAATTGGCAGCTAAGAGGGAGACAAAATCCTATTATTTAAAAAAACCATAAGGAATAGAGACATTTCAATATCAGCGCATCATTTCTTAGAGAAAATAATGTCTAGGATCCTCTCGAGGTTAACTCCTTCATCCGCCAAACAAAAAGGGTCTAGGCTCGACAGCAAGTTCAATAAATTGACAAACTCTTCTCAGTCTTCATCGCCTTCCTTATCAGATCTTCATGAGATTGCCATCTTCTCGTTTAACTCTTCAAAATTACAAATAATGAACAACAACCTAATCAAGAACTTTCAAATAATCAGGCCAACCTCCTCGAAGTCGTTGTATAACTACTTGTTGAAAATCCAAAAAACCTTGGTGATCTTTCAGTACCTTATCCAGGTAGGTTCAGAAGATTTCATCAATTGTTGGAAATACGTGGAGCTGTCTGGAAAATTCGAGAGTAATAATTACGATATTCTTCCATCACTTCTTGAGAACTTGGAATCGATAGAAAATTCAAATCTATGCCAAGAACCAACGTACATTTATTCTACCTCATCGTCCAATTCCATGAAGAACAATATCCGATCAACGTTAAGTTCTGTGATTAATAAATTATCAAAATTGAAGAACTATCTCAGTGATCCAGAAGATTTACAGCAATTTCGTTTATCTTTCCAAAAGCTACGATTCGATATGTCGAGACCAACCCCAAGATCATCGATGGATAGCCATCCAAGATTGAATCCATCCAGCAGTGTTGATGGGGGTAGAAATAGCATAAGTGGCAATTTGAGGAGCAACTATAGAACCGCTTCTTATGGAGAAAATACAAATTTAATTGACTTATCGAGCAACTCCGATGATTTTAATAAAATTGATTTCCAAATAATGGAGCCCAACGTTGATATTGCTGGTAATTTGCAAAATATGGCTAAACGCAGAGTATCTGGCAATCATCATCCTGCTCCCATCACCCCTAGAAACACTTCTCAAAGAAGCTTTTCTGCCTCAAAATCTTTGGACTTGAACAGGTTGATAAATTCTCCTTCAGGGTCGGCCAGTGGCAATAATGGTAATTACAAGGAACTACAGAAAAATGATTTCAAGAATTTTAGCAATAAGCTACTAAAGTTTCGTGGCAACAGTAACAATGACAACAATTCGAAAGTCTCGTCGCCATTGTCGAGGACCTCGTATTCTGCTTCAGACAATAATGAAAATGGAAAAGTGTTAACCCCTTTAATTGAAGTCAATGAGGCCTTAGTTTGAGCCCATAAATTCCCTTGCTTGTTTCGAAATAGCAATGTTCACCACCAGCACAATAAACCTTATTTTTAATGCCCCTTTAATTTATTTTATCTCTTCATTTTCTCTCACTTTAATCTTTTACTAATTAGCCTATCGCGATTAATAATGTCCCTTTCATTTCATTTTTGATCATTTGTTTTAATTCCCTTATCATCTGTGTGTCATAGAAAAACAATTTAGATAGAAGCGCTGGTGGATTGTCATCATATTAACACACTTTACTCTAAATGTCTTTGGTTGACAGGTTGTTTCTTTTTTTTTTTTTTTTTTTTTTTTTTTTTTTTTTTTTTTTTTTTTTTTTTTTTTTCAACTTATAATTTTAGTTAGAATTATTCTTTCTAATCAATATATTATAATATATTATTAGGGCTTTTCAGCTGTTTTTTACTTTGTTTTCTTTTTTTACAGCATACTAGTATGAATTTTATTCCTGGTTGGTTTAAATAATAATAATTAAAATGGCTTGAAATAGCTTGCGATGAATTAGTACCGTTACGTTGTCCTATAGTTAGACATAGCAGTTTTTTTAATAAATATAATAGCTATTGCTCTACTTAGTCTTGAAGTATTTAATGATTTTTAGATGTATTTCCTCATAACCAGCATACACTGTGAAGTACCAAACCAAATAAAAATAAAACATTCAATACAACTATATACAAGATCTGTTGTGACTATTAAGGTGAAGGTCTCCAGCCACTCTCGGTCTATAAATGAGCTATTATCGTATAATTATCTAGAGTTATTGCAACTCCCGCAACAATAACTAATCCAACGTGAAGCTTATACTTATTCATAATTCTTCTCCAATTCAATGAATTTTTCTAAAGCGTGTTTCAATCCAAGCTTCTCTACCTTGTTCTTGTCCTTGCCATGTAATCCCTTTAAACTAATAACAAGGTCACTTTCTTCACCGCTTTCCAAGCCCTTCAATGCTGATTCACATTCTGCATCACCGATGGTCACCAAATAATTAAAGGATTTACTATAAGCGTCCTTGATTCTTTTACCCAACGATTCTGCCCGATCATCGACTTCAATATTGAAATCGTAGCTTGTTAATGGAGAGAGTTTCTTGAATTTCCCAAGGGAACTATTAGATTCTTTGTAATAGTTATCCACATTCACTTCGTCAGTGGCTGCCATTGCCTTGTACTCTTGTAATGTATGGTCTGGTTTCCCGTTGTTACTCAAGTAATCTTCAATGTATTTACAATACCACGAATGTTTCTCTGGGGATACTGGAACCACCTTTATTTGGTTGGAATTCAACCAGAATGGCCATTTCCCTTCATAATTATCGATCAAAATCGCCAAAAATCTTTCCACCGATCCAAAAATCGCTCTATGAACAATAATCGGAGTTTCTGGTTCACCCTTTTCGTTGAAATATTTCAATCCAAAGTTGTTTGGTAATTGGAAATCGAGTTGGATGGTGGCGGTTTGATGGAACTTTCCAAATTTATCTTTCAAGATAATATCAATTTTCGGACCATAGAAGGCACCATCCCCTTCATTAAGCTCCCACTTCTTATTGACTTTTTCTAAAATATCTATAAGGATTCCTTCGGCTTTTTCCCAATCCTCTTCTTTCCCAATGAATTTATTGTTTTTAGGTCTGGTACTGAGCAAGATCTTGAAATCTCCCAACCCGAATTTCTCATAAATGAGCTCCACGAGCTTCAAATTAGCAAGAATTTCTGATTCCAAATGTTGGAAACTACAGAAAATATGACCATCATCTTGATGGAACCTTCTAACTCTGGTCAATCCAGAAAGCGCCCCTGATGCTTCATTACGATGCAACGATGAAAAATCACTGTATCTCACAGGAAGATCATTATGGGTCTTTGGAAATTGCTTATATATAAGACAATGACCAGGACAATTCATTGGTTTTAAAGCATAGACTTCATTTTCTTCTTTTTGATGATGCTGGTGTTCGTGCTCGTGCTCGTGCTCATTACAACCACCATCCTCATGGGCATTTCTATAGATCTTGAACATATCCTCATTATAGTATTTCCAATGATTACTGATTTCAAACAACTCTTTCTTGTACATTAATGGGGTCATAACTTCATCGAATCCTAATTTCTTCACCTCCTGGATTCTAATAAAATTAATCAACTTATTGAAAAGTTTGGCCCCATTCGGTAAGAAAAAGATCGACCCTGGTGAGTACGGCGATAGGGTGTAAAGCTGCTGTTTTGTCGAGATCGATTTGTTGGAAAGCGAAGCATTTGCAGAAATTGTGGTTTTATCATCAACGTTTTTCTTTTTGTTCACTGAAACCGTGGAATTCCAACAAACATTGGTGGTGGATAATGATGGGAACCTGGGAGTGAGCCGTTTTTGGCAGCTCTTCAAGAGCTGTGGAGACAAAAATTTTCTTGAGAGCATATTTAGTTCTATATATATATATATGGATATATATATTTCACCACGCGAAATTAAAGAAATGATTGACGAAAAGCGGTAGTCGGGTTGTAGGGGACGCCTTTTCAATTCGATCTAGTATAACAGAAGGACTCACCGGCGTGGATTTTTCAATTTTTGAGAAAAACCGTTTCTAACGTGCCGGGTGCGCATAGTTATTTATCAAGGTTTTACAAATCATATAACTAAGTAATATAATCCACAATAAACAGAAAGTTCTTTTTGTATAATGATGTACCATGGTGTTAACTATATAGAAAAATGCAAATCAAAAAATGAATGGAAAAAAAAATGCGAGAGGATATAGTTCAGATCAAATCTCACTAATTAATATACACACATGAAAATTAATCGATGCTTATTTCTCAGGTTCCTTTTCAAATTTAATTTCCTCCATCAACCAATCTTTCCAAAAATTTGCACTTCGTAGGATTACATCTTCAATATCATCATTATTCTTGTCGATCACCAAAGGTAAACTCTTGTCCTTCTTGTCCCCTAACTTGGCTGAAATTGTACTGGACATCGGCGTCATTAGTGGACTCAAATTTGTTGTACTGGTTGTGCTAGTGCTATTACTTCTGGATTTCAGTGTGTTTGTTTCAGAATTGATAGTGATTAGTGACAATGTTGGCGGTGGTAGAACAAAAGCAGAATGATCATAGTTCTGTTGAGAACTATCATTATCAGTATTATTAATAATGTTGTCTAGTTTCGGCGATGGTTCAGGCGTAAGTGAATTTGGAGGATATGAGTGGTAATCTGATAGGAACAGTGTTCTTCTCAATCTATTTACTGACATTTGAATCACGTTGGGTTGAGGCGAAGCTATGGGCGATTTAAACAAGTTAAGGTTGTTCACTGGCGAACTAAGGGCTTCGGGCGACTTCACTGATCCATTATCAGTACTACTACTCGTGTGCTTACCAACCATTCCCGCAGCTTCATTCTTTGGATTTAAATCACCATATGCAACGTATGATTTATGCTGGCTCTTCAAACTTTTTGAGGCTTTCTTCTTAGCAAACCGGTTTGAAAAATTGGTAGTCATCAATCCGTTATTCAAAAATTGTCGAATTTCAGCCTGGTCAAGCTCAAATATCAAATTCTCATGAGATTTCAAAAATGCCAAATAAATAAATAGTATTTCTATGTGTGGGTCAATACAAGAATATGAGAATTTCTTTTCCCGGACGGCTGATGGAATCAATGATGATAAAACATAGTTTCCTGTGCTTTCTTCTGCAATATCACTCGTTGCCTCATTTGTGGATTCAAGAACTAGTAGACTTTTGACTGTTTTAATCAACTCGTGATCTTGAGTTTTAGCGACAGCATTCCAGTAAATATCGCCTCCCAATTGTTCAATTAATCCTTGATCAGTTTCAGAAATTTGTTTAACCACATTTTCCAAATTAATTTTCGCGCTGTCTTTCAATAATGGGAATGGCCTCCAACCAAGAACCAAATCCCAAAGTCTACCTCTATCCATCTTATTGAATGTCTTTGCCCCACACCATTTAATCCACCATAGTAACCATTCGTCTCCATTGTTAACCAAATTGTAGCTAGATGTGAGAACCCCTTCTTCCTTAAAAAAGCTGGATAACTCATCGAGAACTTTTCGAAGCAAATATAAAAAGAATGATACTCGTTCATCAATTGATGCCCCTTTTACTGGTAAAGAGATGATTGATTCCGAAATGAATTTGTGTTTAGAGTCTGGGGGTGGTGAGCTGGCACTAAGTGATTCGGATGATTCTAGATCAGTCTTCTTCATTGATTTCTCTATTTCGTTCAATTCTTCTTCACTAGGTTCTGGAGCGTGTAGTATTACCAACACTAACCTTTCAAATATTTCAGGGAACGATAACTTATATTTCAATGGGATTGAATCATCAAGCAACTTCATTTCTTTATCAAACTCCTTTAAATCCTCATTTTTTGTTAAGAAATTATCGTAATGAATATTGCACTCATCATACACGTCCACGATGCAACTTGTATCAGATAAATTGCAATCATCAAAATAAATCTTTTCTTGATCAAACACAAAGGTTGATGTAGTGGAATTTGTGTCCGACGAATCTTCGACCTCCTTTGCAACATTGTTCGGATTTGTACTGTTTAAGAGAGAAATATCAGAGTTGGATCGTGACTTTGCTGGATTGGAATTAGTATCAACAATTTTGCTAATTCCCTTTCCCTTATGAATTTTTTCAAACTTTGCAAGACACATGTCTTTTCCCAATAATACGTATTTACTTCCATCATTATATTCAGTATAATGTTTATTGTTCAATAATGGCGGATACCACTCTGCCAAACCAAGAGCAATCCAAGCTAGCCCAGATTCATATTTGAAAATACTACCCCATTTACGAAGGAATTTCACAATCGAATATTCCAAAGTTTTGAATATCCTCTTCTCTATTAGTGACAATTGGTGGTAAGGATCGCTCTTTGTATAAGAACTGTTATTGCTTCCATTTAAAACGTTTGCACCACTATTCTGGTGGATATTTTTTCGGTAATATCTCTTTAAATCACTTCTAATTTGTTTAATAGGAATATTTCTTTGGTTAGGTTTCGCTTTGATATTTCTCTTTGATGTATTTTCATCGTTATTATCTCCTCTATTGGCATCCTCTTCTTTATTTTCGTCATTCACTTTCTCCTTAGCCTCTTCTTCTTCCTCTTCTTCTTCGAATTCATCAAAATTTGGATTAATATATGGATCAACAACAAAAGAGTGCTTCTTTAATAACATCGGCCAAATTCTATATCGCAAAAATGGTGGAACACCCTTTTGTCTAGCAATTAATGCTAAAGCCTCGACATTCTCAGTTTTAATATACTCGCAACATAATTTGATCAAACTCAATACTTTAGAATGGTCTTCGTCCTCAAGAGCCTCGTCTTTTTCATCTTCAGTTTTATCTTCCCCTCTATCTTTTTCTATATTTTCTTCTTTGTCTTCCCCTCTGTCTTCTTCTCTTTCCTTTTCTCTGTCTTCCTCTCCTCTTTCCTTTTCTCTGTCTTCCTCTCCTCTATCACCTCCCCTATCTTCTTCTATATTTTCTCCTCTACCCTCTTCACACTTCCTTCCCTCAACTGGTGCTTCATACAAGCTATTGGAATGATCTAGACTAGATATTATCTTCGGCGAATTATTGGCATGTTTCTGCTGCTCTCTATGAACCTGGCGGAAGCAAGCTCTATTATGATCATTCTGCGATGTTATATCACCAGAAGCACTGACTTTGGTGGTTATTTGAATCATTTTCCGTTAACTATGTTAGGCACTATGTATTTCACACTGCTTCTTTTCTTTATCTTTGTCTTTTTCTTTTTGATTTATGGCGTGGTCAACTATCGAATCAAGACTTTCTCTTCTAGATTTAGAATGAGACGGAAGAAATGTTGTTTGTTTGTTTTTCTGTGTTAGAGTAATTTGTATCAGGTTGAGCAAGCAAGAGATGTCACACGTCAATTTTTGTAAAAACTTTGGGACATATAATATCAATAGACTTAAGAATCGAGAACTATCACAAATTAAAGACCATGGCTAAGATCTTTTACGCTTTTTGTATTTTTTGGTTTAGTTTTTGTTTTTTGCAGCAACGCAATTCTAAAAGGTTCCTTATTAACGAAGGTGGAGAGTTTCAACGAGTAACAGGTACGTCACAAAAACTGAGGATCGGTAAGTTAATTACTGTGCGAACAGTCCCGATGAGAAGAAAGTATGGAGCAAAATGATGAAAAATGGGGAAACGTGAGCGACACTTTCTATTTCACTTTAAGTTTTTTTTTTTCTATCTCTGAATGTGTTCTGGTGATTACTGTGATAATTCTCCAGGCAGTCTTGCTTGACAATCTCTATAATGAAGTGGGGTTACTTGGCCATCCGAAGCAGAGAGAAAAAATTGTTTGTTTGCCGTTTTTTTTTTTTACTTATCACAAGACAGATTCCGTGATTTAGAAACTCTCGGGGCACCACCGGGCCCTAAAGGGAAGTCAGCCATGAATGATAGTTGCATTCCGGCACATAGTGACCATCACACCCAAACATTACTCCCGGTTTATTTACTCCACCTGGTGCATGGGCGTTTTTTGTAGGAGCTCTATTTGATTTCCGTCCTGCTCATGCTTGCTTTGTTGCATCCCACTATTGGTCATCATTGATACCTCACGTCACTAGACATTTTTTTGGTCTAGTTTTCGGTTGCTCAGCAATCATTACAACAACATTTAAAGCTTGCACGAGACACATTACCACTGTGCAGATAGCATTTACCCTACTTTAAGTGCGTGATATACATAAAACGCCATATATGAAAACTCAAACGACGCAAACATGATATACAAATCACGGTGAGCCAATTGGTGTATATATTTTTATGCTTATTTACACTCTTGGAAAAAAGTAACCTATCAACTAAATAAATAAAAAAAGCAATATTGTGAGCGACGGTATAGAAAAAGTTATGCAAGATACAAAAAATAAAAGAAGCTCCGATACCGGGAATCGAACCCGGATTTGCGCCGTGAGAGGGCACCGTGCTAGCCATTACACTATATCGGATCGCACATTTGCAGTAGAATCCGATACAATCAATTGTAGTTATATTTATGTTACCATACCAGTGGTATATATACATTCATTCATACACTTTTATCTATTCTAACCATTCTTTAAGCTTATATGTTTTAAAATAGTAATTTATCATCGTACTTATTACCTTAAATATCCATATAAATATAAAAAACAAAAGTTTTTAGGTTATTTCTGAATATCAATAGACAGTGACGTATTCAGAAGGTGCTTCATTCTTTATTATACTTTGTTTAATGATAGTATTTCAATTATATTAAGCTCCTTATTAATTTTTTTTTTACATCCTAATATGCCTAATCATTTTATTGTTACCTTGTACTTATACAAATCAGAAAATAGCTCCGATAATTATGTCTCGATTAACTGGCGCCTTAGAAATAAGTATCATGACACTTGAGATATTACTTGATATTCAAATGAGACTAAAAATTCCCTTGAAACCCAATAGGTGCTTGGAAAACTGATAGATATCTTTGCACAAAATAAAGAATCAAAATAGTGTCAGTCGTTGTATTTCATCTTCGCAGCGGCAGATGTTTGCTCACAATGAGTTAGGCATTTTTGGAATACACTCTCTCAGACAACATATGATATGAATTCAAAATATTTATTACAACTAGTTTTCTTTTTAAACATAGCACTTCATAATAATTTTTCTCCTTATCTCATGAGCTGATGAATATTGCTAAATATCTAGCTCTACTTTCCGGGTGTTTGTGTGTGTGCGCATAAGCTAAAATGCATACGTGCTATTGATTAAGGAACTCTATCTATGTTTGGTTGTCATTCAACTAAACAAAATATTTCGTATAAAAAAGTGAGACCCTAGACCATGTCAATATGTTTTTCTGAAGAGAGTGAGCTGAGGCCTTCCAGAGGAGCACATAAAAAGAACTTCTTCCTAGTACACCTAAATAGTATTGTGTGAATGACAAGCACACATTCTTGTTATCGTACTCACTAGTAGGGATTCATTTCATTTAGAACTTAGAAAAGAAAAGGAGCTGCTTTATTATAAGTTTCTGAAATGTAAAATCTTTTCACAAAGTCAAGCTGGTGAAGATGTTTATTGGTTGTAACCCACAAATATTTCACTTTAATAGAGTAATAATCTTCACATGTAGACCCAGAAATTCAAATAATAATAGAAGCTGCTTACAGGAAGCTAAGAGAAGTAATAATATGAGTTCTGCAGAGGTCAGGAAATATATCATTGGATTTTTTTTAGTGAAAAATTACTGCAATCTCATGCAAAATTTTATGCTTTCCTTTTAAAGATTGAGCCAGTTTTGATAGTTGCTCCATGTTAACGGAAAGGTAACAAAAAATAATAATACTATATTCTATCAATATTCATATACATTTGATAGATAATGATGATGATATGTTCCAACACCAACACCGGTTGACTTGCAAACACACATGAGTTTGAGCTTGGAATGATTCTCTTATTGAAAACTCACCACTTCCAATAATTTAATTGGCGAGATAACAAAGGTAGACCTTTGATATCACCGTTGGATTGCTTTCTTGCGGTTTCATGTGCTACAGAAGCCAATGAATCTCTCAAGTTTTGGGAGAAAGTGGTCATTATATTATTAGCTCTTCTACATCAAATTAAAGAAAGAAACAATGTCCAAACATACCTCAATATGTCCCGATGAAGAGTGCCCAATTTGCATTGAATTGCTTGTGAATGAGTCTCTTGAAATTGCGAAGCTACTACCGTGCAATCATATCTATCATGATCTGTGCATAAGATCATGGACAAAACACTCTAATTCTTGCCCAAAATGTAGGGAAGGGTATTATATTATCTCCATAATTGATTGCGATGGAATATTAGTTTACGAATACTCTGTTGAGGACCGGTATCTAATATATTGAAAGGATGAAGCTATTTGTCATCATCCTGCATCGCCTGATTATTGGTACTGTCAATAGTGTTACGCTTTCAATACCTATGATTGGCCGGACCTTTTCTATAATTCAGTTGAACTTGATAGTAATTATTCTGGCCACAGAAATTTCTGTCATGTTGTATGATTCAATGTACACATGCGTACATAAAGTGTACCTCAAACCTCAAACCAAGGGTATACTCGTTTACGTTTATTAAATTCAAAAGCAATACCAATCAGAAAAGGTTTAATTATTTTTAGTTTCAATAGATCTTAGTCGCCAGTCGGCATTTGTACTACGTGAGATCATTATTGTTGGACATCTTTGCTCTTATTTCTCAAATGTTTCCCGTGATCAATCAACAAGTCTTTTTTTTTTTTTTCAACAAGCCCGTTTCTTGGTTCAGCTTTCTGGAGATTTGGTCGCCCTATGAGTAACTCAGGTCGCACATACTTTGTCAATCAATTCAATTACATTCTGTATTATTTCATAAAGGAGATACATCATCGAACCTTCCAGCATGAGACACGGTTTATTGTAGGACCGATCCTTAGTAGAAAAATCAGTGTGTATATTGAAACTTCTTGAGACACGTATGTATATGAAAATCACTTGGCAGATCAACTACGCGAATTAACCACCACTCGCAGAAAAAAAAAATACAAATCGAAATTTAATAACAGGACCATTTGACCTAGATAGTATAATCTACAGGTATAGGCACAGCAAGTGATATATATCTTAACAATTTGGCTGAGAGCAACCGCTGGTGGCTTATTGCATCAGTATCGTGAGATTCTGACCAATTACGCGCAATTAAGAGGGGGATGGGATATAACTCCTCTTTTGGTACAAACCACCCCTAATGCAACCGCGAGTGTCAGCTCGCACGTGACATACCTGTTATAATGAACGTGTTTTTGAACAGTTTCCGTATATAGTGAATAGGGCGCACACAGAAATACCTTACCGCCAGCGACCATAGCCTACTTTGCAATTGATATACACGCTTAGCGCCTACTAGGTGGATGATCCGTTTTTTCTCCTAATTGAGTGATACAAACTGATACAAAGTGATATGCTTGTACGTGCAAACCTCTGTATTTTTTTATTTTTTTTTCCTGTCATTCCGTTTGAGCAACCAAGCGAGAGATTTATCTTGAACTATCATAACACCTACCACTTAACATGCTTTACATGGCATTATTTATTAAATCCTAGTTTGTCTATTTGTTTATTACAAGCCATACCGCCACCCAAATTGGGCCAATTGTAAACATCGAGGGTGTGCTTTTGATGCTTTTAACGCTTTTGAAGCTTAGTTGAGAGGGCTTATGCCGCTATATGCATATAACAGCACCGGGTAACGTCTTATTTTGGAGTGTCCCATACCCGATTGGGCGCCAGGAAGATACACCATCAACGCCTAACCATACCCCCCGCAGATCTTTCCATTTTTTTCCTTTTATTAGTGACGAATGGCTTGTTTTTGAATTTTCCTTTTGGTTTTTCCCTGTTTTCAATTGGAATTTATCAACAAACCACACAATCATTACATTCGTTATTCTTTTTTCCAAAGATCGTGCTTTGTAAGATCCAACTCTTCTATTCGTTCCTTTTGATAATTTCTTTAAAGAATACTCATAACAAATAAAAAAAGCCGCTGTCTTTTCAAGTCATTTGTTGTTCACTAAAGAAAACACAAGAAAAAATCCTGAATTGATAAAAATAACAAGTATCAAAATAACCGTTCATACCGCATAACATTGAATTCTGAAACGTTTTAATAACAATGAAATTCTCACTTGCCCTTTTGTCTCTTGTTGCCTCTTCTTTGGCAGTTCCTGCTCCTAAGGAAAATGCTCACCACTACCACAGACGTGACGCTGTGGAAACCGTTTTGACCACCCAAACCACCGTCGTTTATATCACTGATGGTCTTCTCGCCACTACTGTTGAAGAAACTACTGCTACTTCTGAAGCCTCTTCCACCTCTACTCTTGAACCATCATCAACTAGCAAATCTTCCTCTTCCTCTTCCTCTTCTGCTTCTGCTTCTGCTTCTAGTTCATCATCTAGTAGTTCCTCCACCAGCAGTGTCGATGGTGACTTGAGCGACTTCGTTGACCCAACCGGTGAATTCGAAGATGGTGTTCTTGATTGTTCTGATGGTGTTCCAACTGGTAATGGTGTTGTGTCCCTTGACTGGGTCGGACTTGATGGTTGGGCTTCCATCATGAACACTGCTGGTGATACCAAAACCACATGTCAAGACGGTTACTACTGCTCTTATGCTTGTCAAGCCGGTATGTCCAAGACTCAATGGCCATCTACTCAACCAACTGACGGTGAATCCCGTGGTGGTTTGATCTGTAAGAGTGGCAAATTGTACAGAACCAACACCGACACTAACTACTTGTGTGAATGGGGGAAGTCTTCTGCTTACGCTGTTTCTAAAATTGACAAGGTTGTTTCCTTGTGTAGAACTGATTACCCAGGTTCTGAAAATATGGTTGTTCCAACTAGATTGACTGCTGGTTCCACCAAGCCAATGTCTGTTGTCGACTCCTCCACTTATTTCAAATGGGAAGGTAAAGGTACCTCTTCTCAGTACTATATTAACGATGCTGGTGTTGATGTCGAAGAAGGTTGTGTCTGGGGTACTGATGGTAGCGGTCTTGGTAACTGGTCTCCTGTTGTTGCCGGTGCTGGTGTCACCGATGGTATCACTTACTTGTCCATTATTCCAAATCCAAACAATGACACTCCACCTTCTTACAGCTTGAAGATTGAAGGTAGCAGCGGTTCAACTGTCATTGGTAGCTGTGTTTACGCTAGTGGTAAATATAACGGCGATGGTTCCGACGGTTGTACTGTTTCTGTTACAAGCGGTTCTGCTAACTTTGTTTTCTATTAAATCAATTGAAAACAACAGTCTAAGTTAATCTGCTCGTTCTTTGAAATTTTGCAAGGAGCTTGTCAATTCCAGCCTTATATTTTGTAATGAGAGGATCCAGAATCACTATTACTTTCTCATACCAAACTTTTTTTTTTTTTTGCGCTGAAGAAGAAAATTGATCTCCTCCACATTGTATTTTACTTGGATTGATCTCTTCTCTCATTCAAAGAAATACCTAGATTTACTACTTATACAACTCCTTTTGATATCTTTGCTTCAACATTTATCTGATTCATTTAATCGACGTCTTTTTTTGATATTCCTTCGAAATTTGACTTTACTTCTTCCCACTTTATTTTATTTGCTTTATATTTTTTGATTCTTCGTTTCTATTGTTATTCTCACTCTGTCATTTGATCGTTTGTTTTGTATTTTCTAAAACTATGTACGTTTACTTCCAAATTCTCAGAGTGTATTAATATTTTTGTAGATGCTACTCTTCTTTTTATAGTTGTTCTTGCAATTGCTGGTTACATGGTGTGTATTAGCACTCTCTAACATACGTTATAGAAGAATATAGTACTAGGTTAGCAGATGTAGAGGTGTGGCCAATGCATGGATTGTTTATGATGTACGGGTTAAAAACCGGTGATTGGCCACATAATGGTTATGTAACCCCGAAGAGAAATGAGCAATTTTTTTTCGGCGTTGCCCATTTTCCCATTTTATTTTTTGTTGCCTTCCCAACCATCACCCTTCTTTTATGTTATCCTCCTTTTCACTAAAGGGTAACACCATCCTCATCCTGTTGATTATTATTGACATCACTTACCCGTTTATTTAGTATCATCATGTCTGATAAGTTAGACAAACACCAAGTCGAGGGTCACGACAATAATGATGAGAATGTCGTTGCTACTGATTCTATTGCTCGTCTTACCACTGCGTCTGTGATAGCTGCTGCTGGAGCTTCTGAACATGACGACAAGGAAGACGATGACAAAGATATTAAAGTCGCTACAGGTTCAGGATCCCAGGCAGGCCCGAATAATGCCAACAGCTATGCTAACTCCATTACTAACGATGCGGTCGAAGCTGCGGTGATGAGATATGTCGGTGGCGATTATAACCAATGGACCAGTGATTTTTTAAGCGATGACTTGACTGCTGTCGCTGTTGCTGCTGCTGGTGCCAACCACAACAATAACAATCACAACAATAACAACAATAACAACAACAGCAACAGCAACAACAATAATACCAACAACAATAACAATAACAGCAGCAACGACGTCAGTGGAAACAACGTTAACAACACCAACGACACCAATGACAATGTCGCTGCTGCCAACACCGTCGCGAAACAAGCATTGTCTTCCAAGTCCTCTAAGATTGGAAAGAAAAATATTGGTGAAGATTTGGAACAATCCAAAAAGAAAAAAAGAAAGTTGAATGAGGTATCTGCTGGTCCGTCCTCTAAAACAAACGCGTTAGTTGATCCTGAATTGGCTCAATTGGATAGCACCACTAATGAGCATGATCAATTAGTGCAAGCTGCTATTAACGATGCCAAAGAATTGGCGCGTCTCAGCAGTTTCGAGCAAGACTATATTTTGAGTCAACAAAATGCCAATCAACAGGGGCAACCAAATGACAACCAAGGTGGAGATGATACCAAAGTTGAATTTTTACCTAAGGATCTCAAAAATGATCCTGCTCAAGTAGAACTCCAACAACAACGCCTGATGCAGCAGACCCAGGTTCAACCTCAACCTCAACAGGTACAACCTCAACCACAACAAGTTCAACCACAACAACAGGTGAACAAAGTGGTTGGTGCTGGAGTATTCCAACAAATGCCCCATCATGAATTGAGTAATATATCACACATGCACAACACCGAAGTTGCTACTCTTGTGGCTCAAGCGGCAACTAATGCTAGTGCATACGTGACCACTAGACCTCAAGGTAAGATGTTCTCCAAAGAGGAACACGAAGCTATTCAAAAGTTTATCCAAGCGTACTGTCAAATCCACAAGATGACCGAAGAAGATATTTGTAAAAGAGTATGGTCCAATAATAGAGTTAAAGATAACTTCTGGGACTCATTGCAAAAAGTGTTGCCACACAGAACAAGAGCCTCGGTTTATAAGCATGTCAGAAGAGCTTACCACATTTTTTCTGTTAGAGGCAAATGGACTCCTGAAGAAGATGCTCAATTAGGGGCATTAGCAAAGGACAAAGAAGGCCAGTGGAAAGCAATTGGAGAAATCATGGGTAGAATGCCTGAAGATTGCCGTGATAGATGGAGAAATTATGTTAAGTGTGGGGCGAGCCGTGCTCAAAATAAGTGGAGTCCAGATGAGGAAGACAAGTTGAAGTCGATCATTCATGAGATTTTCCAAAACAATCCGCAAAGTCCGGTGATTAATTGGACCGTGGTTAGTGAGAAAATGGGTGGCTTGCGTTCTAGAATTCAATGTCGTTACAAATGGAACAAATTGTTGAAGCGTCAAGCAACTGTGAGGGCTAGTCAAATGGATGCCGAAGATAGAATTTGGTTGATCACCAGATTGAAGGAATTACAATTCGAAGATGAGGGGCAAGTTGAATGGGATGCTTTGGCGTCATTACATCCAAAAGGTTACTGGACTGGATCTGATTTCAAGGTGTCCTTTGAAAAAATGAGAAGTTCCATCAAGGATTTTAAGAACAAGAAGATGGATGATATTTGTAACATTTTGTTGCACAACATTAATGGAGGTGGCAATGGCAGAGTAATTAACAATAATGGAGTCAATAATAGATTACAAAATGTCGGTCAAGTAGGTCCTGTTGCTGAACATCAACATCACCAACAGCATCAACACCACCACCATCTCCATCAAGCACAGAATGTTGCTTCTAACAATATGTTTGATCAGATGAACCAGATTGTGAATGACCAAGCTCAACATCATCAACCAGGGAATGTCTACACCGATGATAAGGGTAAAAAAGACCATCATGTGGATATTGCCAGTGCCGCGGTGGCAGCTGCCAACGGTGACAATAGTTATTTGATATAATCTTGTTGGTTTTTTTTTTTTTCTTTGTGATATTGTAAAGTAGTGGTTATTTTTTTTTATCTTTTGCTAATTCCCTGACGTGTATTTTGTATTTTAATATTGATATTGGTTTTACTGTTTATTTTATTTATTTTATTTGTTTTTTTGTTTTTTTCTGTAAACGTCGAATCTTTTGTTGAAAACGAAACGGTCATTCGTGGCTTTGTATCTTTTATCCATGGGAATTTTCATTATTATTAAATACGATTTTTATGAATCTGTGCTATAATAGGGGTGTAGGTGGTGTTGGTGATGACGACATTATACTTAACAAAAATATACAGAGATAAATAGTGATACCAATATCTTATTTGGTAAAGGGTTTTATCTACCGTTACATAGTTTTTGGAAGGTTAGGAGAACAAGGGTTATCTGCCAAATTCACTACTGTTACCACCCCAAGAATTCCTTCAAGGGAGCCAAGATCCAGGAATTGATTATTGGAAATATCCAAAAATTTCAACTGCTTCAACCATTTTTTATTCCCAATGAACCGCTGTATATGATTGGAATATAACATTAGCTCGTGTAAACTTTCAAGGTTGTGCAACTCGGGGATCTCGACGAGATTGTTCGCTGATAAGTTCAACAGTCGCAAAGATGTCAACGGTTCAAGGTTTTCGACGATATTGATCCCGTTATCGCTAAGATCCAATGACGTTAACCGAGAGAGCATATCGAGATTGTCAATTTTGGTAATGCTATTGCTATAGAGATCCAAAGTTTCTAAATTCTCGAGATTCTCGAGCCCCAGAATTGCATCGATACAGTTCATCCCAAGATCCAAATGCTTTAAATTTTTCAAGCTGGAAATATCTAGCATGGTCTCCAATCCGGTGGAATTTATCTTCAATGATATGAGAGTTTCCTTTAGGGCGTATAAGTGGTGTATTCCCATTAGCCTAGTGTAGGTAGCGGTGAAGTGATTCAATTTACCAAGGTCAGCCATACACGCCCCCAAGTCTAATGACCCGTGCTGTATCTCGAGCGATAATAAATTGGTGATTGTATTCCATGACCACAGGGACCCCAATTCCACTTTATTCAACTTGATATGTTTCAACGTAGGAGAATCAATGGGCCCTTGAATGATTGGAGTAATATGGTCATGACCAGGGAAGGATCTACCGGTAGTGGTTCGTGAGAGTTCAAGGGTTTCGAGCTTGGGAAAATCACAAGGATTGATCTTGCACATAAAAGAATCGGTCAAACGTATCACTAAGTTTAGGAGAGCTGGAAATCCGCCTACTACTTCGGATAGCTCATCAATATTGGCTATATGCCCTTCAATTGTGAAGCTCTTTAATTGCGGAAAGAGGCATGGCATTACTGGGGATACTGGTAATGGCTTATGATTAGGAAATGAAAAAATGGTTAAATTCTCAAGATTTTTGAAGCCACTAGCGATTCCATGTCCAAGAGTTTTCCTAAAAGATGTTTGTAGAAATTGATGTCCGTCTACTTTGAGACTGGTCAAAATAGGCAAATTCATTACAAATTCCATTACCAAGTGTTGGAACCCCAGGTGATCAATTGGTTGGGGGGAGGAAAAGTCTTTAATATACGCCTGGAATGGCTGTAGGATCTCAGTTAAGTATCTTGGATCAATCACCATGGTTAAACTTCCATTATGTACAAACAGGTTGTTTGGAAATTTTAATTGGCAACTTTTTGGAAATATCACTTCATGAATGGTGAGGCTCGAGAAAAGAATAGAATTGACGCATCTAAATAGTGATGGGTTTGACTTTAGTATAACGCTGTAACGAAGAAGCTCTGTGTTACTAAGCAACAGAAAGATTTTTAACAAGATTTCTAGTGGGAGTTTGGTGATACCATGAGTCGTCATTATGAATAATATATGTCTTATTTAATATATAGATGACATACCAAAATTTAAATAATTGAAGAATTCACTTGACTTTAATATTTGCCTTCATAATGTGCTAATTGTTGATTAAGTAATGTGATTTATCATTTCAGAGCTCAATATTAGGTAAAATCTCTCAACTTTAAATGAAGCTAGAATTTCGTGATGCTATTACGTTTCTTTTTGCTATTGGCTACGTAAGACTGAGTCTTCTGTAAACCAGAATTCTTAATCAAAAATATTACCTGATCTTCATACTGAGTGTTTTTCCTGGGTCTCATATATTACAGGCTATGGTGAGGCAAGTTCACCAAGGTGAGGTTTGCGCGATCCTGAATTAGGTCAGTTAGAAGAATGTAACAAATTTGATGCGGTTGATACTGATGAAAAATGATATACTTTTAAAATTTTAGAAGCTCTGTAGAAATAAAAATGGTAATACCTTGACTGAACTCATAAGATTCCTATATAAATTTCGAGATGTATATTAAAAACTTATATATATTCATGTTGGTATTGTATCTTGTGACACTCGCATATTTGTACATACAGCTGCAATCTGGGCGAAAAATGTCAAACTTTTTTGCTTCTGGGGTCAGAAAGTATGAGCTTTTCTCCATTTACGATCATAGGATTATCATTATAATTGCGATCGAAGGGATATATGTTGAATATTTGTTTAAAGAAATAGTTACGATTTAAAGAATTTTTTCGGGAAATGATGCGGAGTACAATTTCACCAAAACTTGGATTTCATGATTCCATCCTCCATCGATTCCAGATATCGGCAAACCCAAGATTTTTAAGAACCAGTAATCCCAGATGGTTTCACATTTCCAACACTTCTAGGGAGAAATTAAACATTGCGTTCTTTGGGTCTGATGAGTTCAGTATTCAGAGTTTACAATGGCTTCTTGAGTTCAAAAACCAATCGCGAACAGACAATAAGTTGAGTATCGGTAATATTGATTTGATTGTCAAGCACCCAAAACTTTCAGGAAGGGGCATGTCCCTGTTCTCTGATGTTCCAATTGTGAAATATTTGGAACAGTATAATTTTAATAATAAAGATCATGAGATCCCAATTATTCGGGCAGAATCGAAGCAGGAAATCAATAACTTGATACCAAAGAGTTACGATTTGGCAATTGCCGTATCCTATGGGAAATTAATCCCTAGTGATTTCATTAAGAGCCTAAAGTATTGTGGATTGAATGTTCATCCATCACTTTTGCCCAAATATTCCGGAACCTCGCCGTTACAGTATGCATTGCTTAATGATGATGAATTTACCGGGGTCACGGTGCAGACCCTTCATCCGACAAAATTCGACCGGGGAGAAATCGTAATACAATCGAAGGAGATGAAAATTAGTGACGATGAGACGCTAGGGTCTTTGAGGGAGAAATTGGGGGAGAAAGGAGGCGAACTACTTCTGAAGGTTATTAGTGATGGAATGTTCAAGAATTTGCACGGCGGTGAAGAAGTGAAGGATGGCAAATATCAGTACTCCTATGCCAGTAAGATCACCCCGGATATGAAGCAAGTTTTGTGGGATCAATATGGCAGTAGGCAGTTGAAAAGACGGATCAATGTGTTGGGATCATTATATAGTTACAAGAAAGTTGATTTGAAAAAAAAGAAGAATAATAGCAATGGTAATAAAGGGCCACAGTTCAGGAGAGTTATATTTTATGATATTGAACCACTAGATTTGAAACTGGAAGGATTAGAGCACGATGGAGAGTTCAAGTTGAGCAAAGATGGTTCAAAAGTACTCGTGAAGACCATTGATGGGGTGATTAGTTGTGGGAGGTTGAAATTTGAATGTTTTGGGGAAGAGGATGCAGCAACATTTATGAAGAGATTGAAGAAAAGGTCAGGAAATGATGAACAGATATTTTGCAAGGCCTGATTATTTTGCAAATATATTGGAATGGTTGTAGATAATACAGAAATGACAAAAAAGAATTCATTTTTTTTGTTCCAAAAATCTATGAGGTTGTTTTTTTCTTATACAGACGAACAGTATTACAAATTATCTATATCTTATGAAAGGAAAATACTCTTTTATATCTATATTGTTTCTCTATCGGCTACAAAAAAGTAGATAACAGAAAACAAACGAGTGTAAACAGAAAAGAAAAGAAAAACAGAATATTAGAGGATCGGAGAAACAGATTCAAGCAAGGAAATGGGAATAAAGAAAAAAAAACTAGCAGCAATATATTATTAATTAAACTGGACCAGAGGGGATCACCTGGGAAATACTTTTGTAGATAATGATTGATATGGCGAGTTGTGAAGTTGAAACGAAAGAAAAATACAAGCACTATTATGATTTACATATAGATATTTGACGCTTAATCCATCATGTCACAACACAATTCAAAAATACAGCAGCACAACAAACATTTCAAACATCCATTGTCATCCTTCTTTTCAGGTTGTTGTTGGACGTAGATGGTTTGAGGTGGTGGGGCTTGGGCATAACCACCATGAGGTGGGTAGCCTTGAGGTGGTGGGTAGCCTTGAGGTGGATAACCTTGTTGTGGTGGATAACCTTGTTGTGGTGGATAACCTTGTTGCTGTAATAGATATAATGTTAGTAATGGAGCATTGAAGAGAAATAGGGGGAAATCTGGAAATAGCAGACACCCATCAACAGGGTATAGAACAAAAAAACGGCGTGAAAAGATACACAATTGGCCATTCAATGGCCTTGTGTATTATCATAAGAAGCAAGCTTTGTGTTTAGGACCCACAGATACATACATAACTCATTGCGTGATTAATATTATTAGTATTCTTAATAATATTAAGAGTTTAATCAGAATAAATGACAAATCAGAGATATCCCAGGTTTTAAAAGGGAAAAAAAAACACCCAAAATCCCGTCTCTCATTTCTGGGCACCGCCAGCGTGTCACCCGGGCCTTCCACCGCCGAACATGACAACCACCAAAGAGGAAACAGAGAAAGGAGAGCAAGAAGAAGAAGAAGAAGAAGAAGAAGAGGAAGAAGAAGAAGAAGAAGAAGAAGAAGAAGAAGAAGAAGAAGAAGAAGAAGAAGAAGAAGAAGAAGAAGAAGAAGAAGAAGAAGAAGAAGAAGAAGAAGAAGAAGAAGAAGAAGAAGACGCTTTCCATATATTATACTGTCTACTTGAGAGCGTGCACATTACGTAATATAAATTCTGTACAGAAGTTCAAAAAAGGACTGTACCGAGATCTCCAATAAACCTCAAACAACGCAAACCTTCAACGGTTTTCCTTGTCTCGCAAATAACGTGAAAGGAAAAGAAAATCACCACTATATTACATCTATCGAGTTGTTTACACCTAATAGCAAACAATGAAAACTTTTATCCTCTTTATACATACGTTGTCAACGTACTATGCGCCTAGCGTTCAACATGAGTAACGCAACACGAAGTTACGGCACTCAACTGTCATTTGTACTTAAAACTAGTCTCAAAATAGTAGGCAGGAATATAATAAATGAAAGATTGGGATCTCTAGATCTCGTTCTACAATTTTTATGAACTGTCCACCTACTTTCATCTTAATCAAGTTACGCCCATCCACTTAGAAAAAAAAAATTTTTTACTGTTTTTACAATTGTAAAAATTTTTATTAATAATTAATAATGACTTGTTGAGGCAAAAAGAAAGAAATATTACCAACTAACATTACTAGTAATTAACCATCTTCTTACGTTATACATATAGACCCCAACATATAAGTACTCAAAAATAATATGAACTTACGGATCTCATAATACAAAAAAAAAAAAAAATCAATTATGGCAAATCAATATAAAAATATAAGGAATAGCAAACAATAAAATAACATGATCAACATGTTTCTTATCTATAAATAAATGAACAGCAAACATATTTAAGGGATCAGTGTAGATAAATATTTAAAAAATGAATAAAATTAGTGGTATTTTTTGAATTTTTTAGAAAAAGAAAAAAGCAAATTAAATATTAGAAAAAAGCTAAATCACATGGGCAGTACTCTTGTCGCGGAGACCGAACAATCAGGGTACGAACAGCTCCACTAGTGTTCCAAGATCTTCAAGTTACCAGTGATGACAACATTTTCCAAGATAGAACCATTTGGAATGTCAATTCTATCACCATCATTACAAACAATGATGACAGTACCCTTAAGAGTAACACCCTTACCCAAGTAAACATTACCAGTAATGGTCAAGTGATCCAATTCCAAAATCTTTGGCATGTGTGGAATTCTAGAGTTGAACTCAGAAACCTTCTTGAAGGACTTACCCAATTTGATCAATGGGTTACCGTCATAACGGTTTGGATCCAAGACAAGGGCACCGTGTTCCAAGTAAAACAAGTCGGACTTGACCAATAACAAATCGGAACAAGTCTTAACTGGCAAGAAACGAGAACGTGGAACAACAACACCATGAGCATTGTCGAAGAAACGAATTGCAGCACCAACAGCAGTTTCTAATTGCAACACTGGAACATCAGATTGACCGTCGTAGTTGATGGTCTTGGCATTTGGAATGATTTCCACTTCAATCTTGTTTTGTTCCACCAATCTCTTAATAGCCTTCAAGTTGATCCACAAGTTGTTGGTGTTAAAGTTCTTGAATTTCTTGATGGACTTGAACTCTTCAACATGTTCTTTTGGAACTTGAGCAACTTCCAACAAACGAACTTGGCCGTCGTAGTTAATCAAAGTACCACCCTTAACATCGGCTCTGGTCTTGTCAGCCAATTCCATGATATATTCAGCACCAGTTTCAATCATGTGGTTCAAAATCTTCATATCAACAGTGGCACCCAAGTTATCACCATTGGAAACAAACAAGATTTCCTTACCTTCGGCCAACAATTCATCCAACTTACCACTGCTGGTCAAACTTTCGAACAAGTCACCATGACCAGGTGGATACCAAGCACTAAGAGGGTCATCGACATTCTTTGGAACAGGCAACAAGGAGTCCTTGAAGACTCTTGGGAATTTGGATTGGTTAAAAGTCTTGATTTGGATTCTGTGACCAGAATATTTCTTAACAATGTGTTGGGTGTCAGAATCGGTGTTGAAGGAGTTCATCAACAACAATGGAACATCAGAATCGTAGTTACGGTTCAAGTGTTCAATTTGACGGACAGCCAAGTCCAAGAAAGTGTTACCGTCACGAACTTCAATGACCGACTTTGGACCAATGCAACCCATACTGGTACCAAGACCACCATTCAACTTAAGAACGGCCAACTTGGACAACAATTTTGAATTGTCAGGTGAAGATTCAGACAAAGAGTTGTATCTAATGACTTCTTCAGGGTTTGGGGATTTAATTTTATCCCAATCGACAGCGGTACCAGCGGCCTTGTCAGTCAAATAACGACGGAAAAGAGCAAAGAAAGAGTCCATTTGGCCTTCAAACTTGTCTTTAGCGGCATCGTCTTGAGAGATTGTGTCTGCCAACTTATTGAGATGGTTTCTCATTTGGGAGGCAGCAATAGAAGTTGTAGTGTTGTCAAATGCCTGTGGATGAATGTTAGCGAAAGATGATATGGGAAGGAAGAGGAATAGGAAGAGGAATAAAGTGAAAGAGCTTGTGGGAGAGCTATTAATACATACGTAAGCACTTTGAGACTTGTTGTGTTTTCTGGCAACAGAGGAAGACATTGTAAACGATAATATCTTTTATTGTGTCTTCTTTGGTTGGTGAAAGAAATGAAATCTGTGTTTGTGTCGATGAAAAATATCTCAACCTTAACAAGTTGGAAAAAATATCAAAAAAAAAAAAAGTCAACGTGTTTGATAACTAATGTGGAGTAATCTTACCAGGGTAACCCCTATTTGCGCAACACAGCTAAATCACTTGTTTTCCACAACATAATCGCTTATATGAATAGAATAGAATATCTAATGTAAAGTGGTGAAATGAAACACGTGTTCTTTTCTCCAATATTTCAATTCGACATAGATAGTATATAAATGCGGTGCAATATATTTGAACCCTTTAGTGTGGTGAGACATGATAGTATGCATGAACGGTGTAGAACTACTAGACCAAGGCAAGTAACTATACTGATCAGGGATAGTATTGGAGGCAAGATACATATCTACCTCTATAATTCTTACTTGTCTACTTATTTGTGCTATTTCAATTATAACCAATCGTGGCTGGCATGTTAGTGTACTATCTATTATATTACCGCACTATTGTGACATTGCAGAACGTGGCTTTTTGTTGAGTGTACCGCGTCTGTGGCACCATCCTGCCATCGCTGCCAGCATAAATTACGATCTGAAAGCCTAAGAAATCGTGCAGGTATTAGGGCCTAGCCGTGACTATCTTTTCATCTTATTATACTCATGTATTGGTTTTACTAATTTCATATAGACTCTTCGAATAGATAATAGATATTCCGAATTATTAACTACGAGCCTTGTGCTTCAACTGTGACATCCAACGATGGGGAACACCGTGCTTAATCAGCGCTGCACGTCAGTTTGCTGAATAAGGGGCTTATTGGCACTAAGAAATATCAATGTTAGCAACAAGTATCACAATAATTACCAAAAAAATTGTATAGCTTCTAATTACGCTCAATACAGTGTGCCCTTACTAATCTGAAAGGTCAACTCTTGTGCAATTTTGCTGCCACACGTGCGCTAAAAGATTATACAAAGATCAACAAAAAACAAGAGAATGACCTCACTTCGCAATACTAATCAACTGTATTTTATTCAGAAAATATATTATTTTTACCATTTTACTTAGATTCGTGATATTATTTCTCTTCATGGTTTAAGCATTTGCGTAAAATAGTTGAGCAGTTAATTTGGGTTAATATTTAGATATATAAAAAAAACACAAAAGAAAAAAAAGTTTTAGTGCTCCTTTTATAGTAAGATTATGAATAACAAACAAGATAATATAGGAAGTAACATGTGAAATTAAGTGACAATTAGGATAAAATAGAATATTGAAGATCAAAGAATATTCTTTATAGTATATGCATGTTACACTTTGTTACCTTTATTCTTTATTAATGCGTCTGAAGATACTGTCTCGGTTTCTTTGACTATCGAAAGGGTTGAACCTCGCTGAATCTTCAATTTTATACATTTCATACGTGAATTACTCGACAGATTTTTTTATGGCTCACATAAAGCTTTTAGCTGTAAGAACATTCAACATAATCCAAACTATTAAGTGTAATTAAAATCAAATGAACCAGCGCTATAGTCCTTACTTGGTTTTCACAGCACATCTAATGGTCATTCAGCACAAATTAAAACAAATCCGATTTAAAATTCAAAAAAAAAATATTTTTATATTATCTTCCGGAATTTGTTATAGTTCTGAGACAGACGTCCATAAAAATACGAGCTTCTTCGTTTTCTATCTTCTTTTCTATTATTTTTAAATATTGGTGCCTTACATTTTATATAGAACTCATACTTACTAAATCAATTTATTTTATTCCATCTGATATAACAGTGAGTAGTTCAAAATATAATATGGGCCCCTCAATCCGCCAGATACATTGTGAACCCCTTTATATTACAAAATTAAATAAAAACGAAGACCCATGTTTATATTTGTACCATATAGAGACTCTATTATTGAGGATATCTTCTTGTTATTATTATTGCCTCTAGCTACATACTATTATCTTCTTTATGTTTTACCCTTTATTATCTTTATCACCATAAATGACTATAAAACCAATTCAAAAACCAATTGAGAACGTGGTATAACAACTGAAAATTATTGCAGGGCCTGAGATCTGTGACAGCTAGTTGATTCAGGGTGAGAGAGGAGATGCTATGTTCAATGGTATGGCAATTTCAAGTAGAATGAAAAAAATAAAATAAAAAGTAATACTAAATACAATCAAATAAAACCATACCAGTTAAAATCAAATCAAATTGTATGTTGACCATACCAATTAAAATAGCGGGGCTCAAAACCCCATAAAGATTATACGGGCACATCAAAATTCATTCCACGTGATTCATAAGTGGCCGCGTGGTCTAGTGGTATGATTCTCGCTTTGGGTAGCGAACTTGAGCATCAACTCGAGTACAACATACACATGTATGCGAGAGGTCCAGGGTTCAATTCCCTGCTCGGCCCAAATATTTTTTATCCTCTTTTTCATCCCATATTTTTTTTTTTCACCTTTCCTAATCTGCGAACCCCACTTGGGGCGCAATTTTTTTTTTTTTTTTGTTTAAAATACTTGTTGGGTTCTCAGGTGAGGAGATGCAGAAGAGGAGAAGATCAGAGAGATACCAAATGGCAAAACACAAACACAATTATAATTGCCCATGTTTTTTTTTTTTTTTTTTCCTTCAATATGTAATATACCCCATATGAGGAGAAGGTAACGCTAATAAACAATATATATATAAGCTTGATCGAAGAACCATTTTCTTCTTTAGTTTTTCCGACTTGGGTTATCTACTGAGTGTTCATTAAATTATTGTCTTATCACCACATTAAATATTCTAATACACTATGGACGAAAGAGTCGATCCTATTATCGCCTTTATTCTTCTGATCATCAACAATTGCTGAGAAATGTCGTACCCACGCAAAGACGTTTAGGACAGGGTATTACAGGCTACGACCATTTGTCATTTATTATTGTTCGCGCTGGTTTCTTTTTTTTTCATTTATTTCTTCGTTTGGCTTTTCATTTCATATTATAGGTTGTTGGTACTTGGTTCTGGATTTCCATAGGTTCATTCTGGTGTTGTTTAAGCACACATCTACTTGTGTTTACTATTAATGGATATTAGTTTCTTAATTGTTATTGCTTTTTATTATTAACATTTAATTTTTTATTTATTTTGGTTCGGATTTAGTTATTTAATTGATGCTTTGCCATCTCAGTCAATTTGTGGTACAGTTTTTCTCGTAAAAGAAAAAAAAAAAGTCCGAGTCCCCGACTCCGAAATAGTCGGATCATCTATCTGGCTACATGATTATTCACATTCGACAAACACTACACAGTACAGTAACTACACTTGTGACGGGAATAAAACACAATAATTAGAAGTAGAAAATATAGTAAAATAATATATAGCAACCATATACACAACAACAACAACAACAAACAACGCAATAAAACAGCAATCATCTAGATCATGTCAACTCTTTTCAAACCCCCGATGACTTCATCCATCATAACTTGTTTGTCCTTTCCACTAGGATCAAGCACTATGGCCGTACCTTTTTGGTTGACTCTATCGCCATCTATCAACAATTCCTCTCCCGCTGGGGCCTCCAAGATCTTAAATTGCAGATCAACCATGTTTGGCTTCATGTAATGGTTTTTTCTGGCCGCCACTCTGGCTCTGCTATCCTCGATAGAAATATTGATGAAAATGTAAACCACCTTGATATTCACGCCATGCGAGAGCTTGGAAACTTCCTCAGCAATATGATCACGGTATTTCTTCTTCAAGGCGGAGCACCCAACAATTGCATACTTTGTGGTTTTATGTGTTGTTTGTTCGCCTGATGGAAGCATTAGTTTCTCGAAAGAAATATCAGCGATTTTAGTCAACCAGCCCCATCTGTCGTCATCAGTAAGTGGAATGCCTTCGCTCATTTTTCTCACATTCTATAATAAGCACTGTTAGTATTCTTCCTAAAAATACAAAGAAATGACCTGATGATGATGATGATGTAAATTACTTACCTCTGCAGGATGAACGTCATCACCTTCGATAAATGGGATACCCAAATATTCTGCCAACCCTTCACTAATCGAGCTCTTTCCTGTAAACGAAGAAAATTCATGTTAGTAAGGTGCTTTTGGGAGAGGAAAGGGGGAAAAGAGAAAAAAATTGGGGTTGCTTGTTGGGCCGGCTTTGCTGAATCATCATCCTATTGTAATATGGTATATAGCCAATTCTCAATATCCTTCGTCTCTATCAGACGAAGATCAGAAAAAAAAGAGTTTAATAACTCATTGGAAGCACCATCTTTCTGATTTTTGTAAAGATCACACGACTAAGCCTCTAAGAATTACAACCATCAATAACACAATTCGAACAAAACTAGTCAAAAAAGGAAAACAAAAACAAAAGAGAGAAAAAAAAAAAAGGAAACCAGAATGATACTTACCACAACCACAAGGACCACCAACCACGAAAATATAGCCGTCATTATTATTTGTTGCTACCACAGTCATTGTCAAAATAAAAAATGTTAATCAACTTCTAAAACTGTTACAGTATCAAGGACAATTAAAAAAACACTAACACAAAAAACCAAAAAAAGAAAAAGAGAAGAAAAAACCCTGCAATAAATTGAGAATACAAAATATTATCGCTTTCTTTTTATAACGTAAGAAGAATAAGTTTTTTTCCGATGATTGTAAACATTTATAATTTTTTTTCTCTTTTCCTCAATCGCAAGAAAATCTGGGGAAACCGCGAAAAAATCTTGGAGGGGTGTGTCATCGGCTATCAAATAGACTAACCACCCCACGATCACCGAGTGTGTTTAGTATATAACACAGGGCTCTTTATTCAAGGGCACATATAAGCTACTTATCTACAACTGTGAAACATTTATGAAGGTTGTAGACTGGACCGCTTATTATTGGTGATAATCCTTCGTTGTCAAATCAACAACAAGGGACTCCATCGGAGTTTGCCAAGAGTTCACCGTAATTCTGGTGACGCGGGCTTTAAATCTCAGATATGCTTGGTAGTTTCTGTATTAAAATGTGAACTTTTTGGTATGGGTCAAGATTTACCACTTGGACGTTAGAGCTCTATGGTAACATCATTAGACACTGGCTTCGTTCCCCTATACAATACTGAAACTTACATATATCTCAATATTCGTAATCAATGATGATGAATTTTAATGAACTAATGATAATTGCTTTACAAATAAAATGAATGAATGAAAAAAAAAAAAAAAAAAAAAAGATGATAGGAACAGAATTAATACAACTGATATTTTTTTTTTCTTTAAAGGCAAAATAAAAAAAAATAAATAAAAAAAAAAACAAAAAATAAGAAACATCGCATCACACTACCCAATAAATTCACAGGAACTTTCATACATTTAACGTCTATTATTACGCTTGCTCTTTCCTGGTCTCTTGGTCTTCTTATTTCTGTTACCTCCGTCTTGTTGATCACCTCTACCTTGACCACCGGCTCTTCTTTTTCTCTTTCTGTCATTCCATTCATCCTTGGCAGCATTATTTTCTTCAATGGCGATTTCAAACTCATCATCGTCCATGGCCTTGGCACCATCCTTTCTCTTCTTTCTGAATTCTTTGATTTTGTCTAAAGTTTCACGCTTTTGCTTTTGTCTTTCTTGCAAAGTGGCAATTTGAACCTTCTTACCAAACTTCTTCAACAATCTTTGCTTTTTGGCTTCCTCACTCTGCTTGGTGGCGGTAGCTTCCTTCATAAGTTTCTGCTTCAATTTATCCATATGTTCATCACTCTTCACCATTTCAGCAAAGTAGTCGGCTGGACGAGAGAATGGAACCTTCAAACCAATAAGGGTTGTACGAGCTTCCTTAGTAGCCGCAAGACCTTGTTTGTAAAATGCCAATTCACGTTCAGTATCATCGTAAATATCAATGATGCCAGCAGAAGTTGGTTCTTCACTAGTGACGGATTGATGTTGAATAAAAGAATGTGATGACCATGGGAGCTTGATACGGTTGTATGAGTCTTCAAGAGCAGCAGTCTTGTTAATGGTAACTTTTGTGTGAGGAACAATATCGGCGTCTGAGTCGAATTCGACATCGGAATATGCGACATCTTTTTCTTCTTCTTCTTCTTCTTCTTCTTCTTCTTCTTCTTCTTCTTCATCATCATCATCATCTTCTTCGTCATCATCAATTTCAGATTCATTATCACTCTTTGTAAGAGCATCATAGTCCAATCCTTCTTGTTCTTCAGCATCCTCATCGTCATCCTCATGATCCACAGCCACTACTGCAGCAAAATCTTTCTGGTATTCATCCTCTAAGGATTCAACTCTGATACGTGGTTCAGTTTCTTCTTCTTCGCCTTCTTCTTCTTCTTGTTGCTCGTCATTTTCTTGTTTCTTTTTCAATTCTTTCAATTGCTTCTTTTTGTCACGTCTAGCCTCCTTCTTTTCCATTTTTTCCAACTTCTTCAATTGTTTCTTGGTATCCTTGTCTCCATTCTTTTTGATACTTTCCCTTGAGACAGAACTCAAATCAGTAATGACATCGGCTTCTTCCTTCTTGTCATTATTTGATTTAACTGGAGTAGAATTATTCGATTTTGATTTTGTAGGCGTTTGGGAGACTTCCTCCTTGGCTTTACGAATCGCAAGTCTTTCCTTCAACTTTGGCTTCACCATTTTCTAATATTGTTTAATATCTCACTTGTGGATGAAATCTTTTAATATCAAGCGATGAGGGAAGAGTGATAAAAAAAAAACCATCATATAAAATTTTTTTTTTTTTCCACAAAATTTTCGCTTACCCTGATGGCCAGAAAAAAAAAAAAAATGCCAGCGGTGCCAGCCCCGCGGGTGCATAACAGATGGATTAATTACAATACAGAACAGATAATTGATCTATCAAATTTACTAGAATATATAATGCATGGAAAAATATATACATATTTAAGCAGTTCCAAGGTTATCTATACCTTTACCGAGCTCTTCCAATTCATCTTCCACGGATTTTTCAGCAGGTTTCGATGGAGTTTCTGGAGTTTCATCGGGTTTTTTTGGCTCATCCGATAAAGCATTCATTACCCATTCTGTCCATTGTTTGACCACTGGTTTTTGGTTTGGAACATAATGACCACCTGGATGCTTGAAGACGGTGGCGGTACCTGGTTTGGTATATTTCTCAACGAATTCCATCGATCTATCGTTACCAACAACGGTATCTTGTTCCCCCATGACGTGTAAAGTTGGGATTTCGATCTTGTTGGCCAAGTACTTTTCGTTAACTGGGAGGTTTTTCGTTACGTATCCGCTGAAGTAAACGGCAAACTTCACTGGTTTGGTGTTACCGAGTGATTCCATGTTATTAGTGATCAATTGGGCGAACGCAGCCCCTTGAGAAAAACCCAAGATCCCATCGAATGGCCCGTGCTCTTTAATATAACTCTTGACGGTTTCAATGGCTGGGTCGATGTTGAAGTCATCGATATTGTACCACCATGATTTGAAATCGTTACCATCAGCCCCAAGACCAGAGGCGTCGAATGGCAAATCTTCTGCGGTCAAGTTGACTGGGCCATCAAGATAAAGGGTTTCGATTTTCGATTTCTTGAGCATCTTACGGAACCCAGACGATTTGGCAGAGAACACTGGGCCGGTTTGGGCAAAACCGTGAAGACAAAGGACTCTTGTTGGGACGGCGGTGGCAGACATGACTATGGTATGGTATGGTAGGGAGTGTACTGTTAATGGTTGCAAGAAGGACCGTGTGGTAAGCGAAACGGAAATGATTTGAATTTATACCCCATTCGGTGTTAAGCTCACGCCGCCGTGGAAAAAAGAAAAGAAAAAAGCACCGCGTGGGAGCCAGCAGTTTGGTACCAGCAATGGAGATTCTCCGAGGGACCGTCGCTACGATTATATTGTTATTGTTCTTGTTATTGCTACTAGTAGAAGGAAGCACTTGTTGGCCGATCGTTTGCAGATGTTATTCCTAATCTCTCGCCCAGCAGGTTGTCTGTGACGGTTTGCTCCTCCAACAGACCGTTGGATCTGGAGTTCCCAATGCCCAGCATATTCATCCATCGACATCCACCACCGACTGCTGGAGGACATTGGTAACACTTAGCGATAAATAGCGACAATCCTCCCCCACCAATACCAATGGCAGAGTATTGTTGAGCTATTTGTGGTCCCAGCCATCACGCCAAAAAAAAAAAAAAAAAAAAATAAAGCCTTCTGCTTACTAATGCTTGGTATGATTTCTATATATACGGGAGGTTCTTCTCTTCTCTTCCTCTACACTGTGGTGAAATAAATCAGTAAAAAACGGTTGCAAAGGCAAGCAGGAATTTAATAATTCTCCCCAATAACAAAACAAGGAAAACATTGTTATTCGCCTGTTGTGTGCGTCGTCGCTTTATCGATTATCGGTCACACCTTGCAATTTTTTTTTTTTTTTTTCTTCTTTTCTGCTGCTGCTGCCGCCGCTGCCTATCTTTTTTATCTTAAGGAGAAAGAAAGACAAACACAGGAAAAAAATTTTTTTTTTTTTTTTTTTTATTATTAGTAAGAGTCACTTCTTACGAGGAATCATCCCATTTCAAACCACAAGAAACCACATTATTTCCTTTCTCGGGGGTTTCTCATTAGATCCTTATCATTGAAAATAATATATCATGGGCTTATTGTACGTATCTTTCTCACTGTCTCACTACTGCCTTCTACACCCCTTGATGATCGATCCCGTTTATTTGGCCGACTTCCTCGAGGTCACATTGTATTTCACAATACTAACAAACCCTTAAGATCTCTTGGAACTCCTTTGAGCTTCACCGAGGGCGAGAAACACGTCGAACATGTCCATACCCGTGGAATTGCCGATCTCATTAAATCATTCAAGATCAATTATGACCGTTCCAATGAGAAATTCTTGTGGGGCGATGAGTTGGAATACATGCTCATTAATTTCAACCGTGAAAAGAAGACCGCCACCCTTGATGTCGAGCATGATTACATTTTATCCAATTTCGACGAAGGTACCGAAAAATATAAAACCAAATGTGTCCCGAACGATATCTTGTACCACCCAGAATACGGCCGTTTCATGGTCGAAGCCACCCCTCTTAGACCATACGATGGCGATTCGATCAGCGACTTCCTATACGTCGAAAAAAACATGGCTGCCAGAAGAAAAATCATGATTGACGAGATCATTGACGTTGACGGGGACACTACAAATACACACCAGGAAGTGATACCGTTATCGATTACCGCGTTCCCAATCATGGGTACCAAGGAATTCACTAACAAGGTATACGAGGCCAATGGCCAAGCTTCCCACTCTTTGTTTTTGCCAGATCAAATCATCAACCGCCACGCAAGATTCCCAACCCTTACTAAGAACATTCGTACCAGAAGAGGATCAAAAGTCGCCATCAATGTCCCAATTTACCCCGACACCCACACCCAACCCCTTGACGAAATCGACCATAACATTCCTAAACGTGATCTATTCTTTGAGGATAGCGAACCATTTTTAGGAGCCGCTAAACCCGGCCATATTTATATGGATTCCATGGGGTTCGGAATGGGTTGCTCATGCTTGCAAGTCACCATGCAAGCCCCAAATATTGACGCTTCTCGTTATTTATATGATAGTTTGTTGCCAATCACCCCGATTCTATTGTCATTATCTGCCGCCACCCCGATTTTCAAAGGTACTTTAGCTGACCAAGACGTACGATGGAATGTGATTTCCAACGCTGTCGATGATAGAACTCCATTGGAGCGCGACGTTAAACCAATGGAAAACCATCAAGATATTGGAGGAGTTCGTCCAGACAGACGCGATAACTTACAACCAATTGACAAATCAAGATACGATTCGATTAGTTCTTATTTGGGTGATTATGATCACGAAACTAAAAGTTACAAGAATTTCAAAAAATCTTTTAATGACCTTCCATTACCAATCAACCAATCGGTTTTGGACAGATTAACCAAAGAGTCTGATTATTTTGATGAAGTCATGGCCCAACATTTTGCTCATTTATTCATTCGTGACCCGCTTGTGGTTTTCTCAGAAAAAATTACCGATGGTGATAGCTATAACGATGATCATTTCCAAAATATCCAATCGACTAATTGGCAAACTCTTAGATTCAAACCGCCAACCGCTCACCATCATGGTTGTTTGAGTGACACTCCAGGGTGGCGTGTGGAATTCCGTCCTTTGGAAATTCAAATCACCGATTTTGAAAACGCTGCTTATTCGGTGTTTTTGATTCTTTTATCCAAAGCGATCCTCAAATATAAACCAAATTTCTATATTCCAATTTCCTTGATTGATGAAAACATGATCACCGCTCACAAGAGAAACAGTTTAGGTGATGATAAATTCTGGTACAGATTCAAGGATTCCAACGATTGGGATAGACTTTCCATTAACGAAATTATCAATGGTAATTCACAATTCATTGGTCTCATCCCATTAGTCGAGAAATATGTGAGTTTGACTTTCAATGATGTTGCTGATGCCCAACAACTTGAAGCTGTGTCGTTTTATTTGAAACTTATTGCGTATCGTGCATCTGGGAAGATCCCAACTTTGGCAAGCTACATTAGACAATTCGTTATGCAACATCCAGATTACAAGCACGATTCTATCGTGAGCCACGACATCAATTACGATTTGTTATGTCATTTGAGAGGCATTGGTGACTATCGTGATGAAAAAGCATTGGTTGGGTTGTTTGGCGAGGAAATTGGCGAATATTTAATTAATAATAGAAAAAAGAGAAGGTAATAGGAATTGAGGCTTTTTTTCTCTCTCTTTCTTTCCTCTCTTCAGAAAATTAAAAAAAGAAAAAGAAAATATAAATAGGATTAATAATAATAATAATAATAATAATGGAGAGGACGCTTTTTTTTGCTTGTTTGCTTGTTTGCTTGTTTACTTGTTTGTTTGTGTGTTTTGCCTTGCTTTTGTTTTTTGTTTTTTTTAGACACTCATTATCTTTATACTTTTTGTATATTGAGAAGCTTTAATTTTTTTTCTTCTTCTTATTGTATTGGACTCACTTATTTCAATTTAACAACCAAAAAGTTTTCATTCATTCATCACATTCCAGGGATCTTAGTAATCATTTTGGGAAACTAGACGGGAAATGAAGTAAAATTGTATTACCGTGGAAAAGAACTGTGTATAATGTCATAACTCACCATTGTTTTTATTATTGATTATGTTTCACTATTTCAAAGTTGCACACTTATTATAGATTAGACAAATGTATAGATAAGGAATAACGTCATTACAAAAAAAAGAAAAGAAAAGATGTGTTTCTATAAATAAAAAGGGCAAATCAGATTCATAATTAGGAGTATAATAATATCGTAAAATAATAGTGAATTGAAAAAAGAAAAAAAAAGAAAAAAAAAAAAGATTAGGAACTAATACCAAGGAAGCAAAAATAAAGATTAAAAAAGGGATAGTAAGAGTAGGTTTCTAGGATTTTAAAACTTGTATGTATGAAAAAAAAAAAAAAAAGGGAGATCACTTTTCAGCCCTCAAAAATTGAGAATAGAAAGAATCGAGAGAAATGAAAGAATTGAAAGAATAGAATGAATGTAATATTCAGCGGGGTTTTTTTTTTTGAGAGTTCTATTTGACTTATTGATAGTAAGCCAGAAAATAGCAGACTAGTTCTGAAATGTTTCTTTTGAACAAAATCAATGCTTCTGCTTTTGCATAAGATTCTTAATTCTGAGCCAACCTCCGATTTTCTTATTAAGTGGAGGTTTAGGCGAATAGGAAGATTCAGTGCCGATGACCCCACATGGGCATTTCACCGGAACCGCGGGCATTGCAGAAGAGGCCTTTGATGTTGAAGAAAGTGGGGATGTAGTTGATTTTGATTTAGCGGAGTTATTATCGGCGCTTTCAAAGGATGATGAGGATAAAGGAGCTTTTGAGGATCTTGAAGTTTGTGACAGGTTAGGACGAGTTCTAGGGGCGCTTGTAGAATCTTTGGTAAACTGCTCAATACTATCTATGGTACTAGTGTCTGATTTCGGAATATTTTCCGTCTTGATCTTTGTTGGTTTATCCAGTAGATTACTAGATATCAAGGAAAGATCACCAGTCTTTGACGCCGATGATATATTTTCTGTTGACGGTGGTGTATTTTCTGGTTTTGCTAATTTCTGATGTTTCTCTTGTTTTCCTAGGTTCTTAGAAAACTCCTTAATAAATGGGTTATAGATATTATCCCGAAGGATTTCTACCACCGAATCCTTAGCCGGAACAAGCACCAGGGGCGAGTGATACCACACGTCTTGATTTTTATTTTCTGATTGAATGTTATCTAGCACATCTTGGGGTAAGTTTATTTGATGAGGGGCATCCTCATTGACAAAAGTATCCATAAGGCTTTCCCATTTTTCGATTAATAACCCTCTGACCCTATCAACTAGTTTATCGTTGAGATTAGGATTCACTGGGTTAGATGGCGAAGTCGGTGTTGCTTGATCACATGGGCATAGAAGTTGATTATCACCGGCGCCACATAATGGATCAATTTCTTCGATAATGTTGATTTGCGTTGGTGGTAAAACATCTTTTGAAGAAGGGTTTGGCGTCTCATTAATTTTAGAATTGTCGAATTTTTTCGCAAATTCATAATCCCAATCATTCGATAATTCCGAATTATATCCGCCATGATTGATCTCGGAATTTACTAACGCAATGTCAACGATTGATGACACATCAAAACTGCCCTTCATGTTCAGAAACGCATCAATTATTGCGGAAGACTTGCCAGAGATAGCGGATAGCTTGTTTGAATCAATTGATGAGGCAATTGATGATTTTTGAACCAGCGGGTGCGAATGTGATGATACAACCAGCTTTTTCTGGGGATACATCGCAATATTGATGTTGTTTAGCTCTGGCAATTTGCACTTCAAGATACTGAACCTTCTATCAGCAAAGCAAACGTTCCAAATCTTTTCGTAGTTGTAGATTTCAATAAGAAATTCCAAGTTTTCCTCACAACGGTATTTCAATACAAACTGCTTGAATTTTTTCGATATTTCAATCAAATTTTGGACCCTGTCAAGTAGGAGTTGGTCATGGGAATTTATGGTTTTAGTTTCCAGAATTGTCGAGTTCGAACGAGAAGGATTGATTTTCTCCAATGAGCCATCTGAAGTCTGAACTTTCAATACTAATGAAGGCGGCTTGTTATTCCCATCGGTGTTATTGTCTTGTGAATTTAGACGAAAATGCTTGAAGCTGTCATTGATACTTTCTGAAGGCGCTAGGAATTTCAAACCCGCGACATTGGACACGGGATCTTTCTTTTTTGATAAATATTGGGCGAGTAGCTTGGGATAATCTTTTGTTGTGTGTGCACTGTCGTTGTTTATTAAGGTCAAATAACTCCTAAAGTCTCGTTCGTTTATACCGTCAAGAATATAGCAGCAGTTGACGAGTTCTTCCAAGGTGAATTTAATACCGGGCCGCTGCTTAGTGGTATCGCCTGCCATACTATTCTTTTTTTTTTTTTTGGATTGGTGCAATCTCAAATGTGATGGGATTGGCCTTGGATGTTTGTTTGTCAATAACAATAAGATCGTTGCTTGGAAAGAATCCCCGTGATTCCAACTAATAATTTTATTTCATGTGGAGGGGAGGAGGAGGGAGTGAATGAAAGAAGGATGAACGCTCGTGACTCAATAGGGAAAAAATACGAGACTGCGCTATGTCCGCGATTGTTAGTAATAACCACTAATGGTACGTTATTATGGATCGCTGCTCCTTTTTGTTTGCCAGCTTTTTTTTTTTTTTTTTTATTATTTTGTTTAATCGTAATTAGTTACTGATATTCTATAATTACTTGTTGGTGGTTGTTAGGGGGCCGTACTGCTCGAGGTTTTTCAATTGCCAAATACACCGGAGCTCACAAACGGCAATTTAATTGAATAGAGAAATACGAATCTGTCAGATGAGTGCGAGGCTGAAACTGGTATCTTGTTAATATATGATGGCTGGAATGTTCCATGATAAAACTGAAATGTAGAAACAGTTTTTGGGGAATTGTAGATATTCTGAATTTGGCGTACTTAATTTGCAAAAAAAAAGTACGACATGATTCAAAACACACCTGGTGAAATATCGACATGGATGGAGACCTCTCTTCTGATCTTCCAAATAAAAAACAGATTGAGGTTAAGGAAATTGAAAGTTCAAAGTTAAAATCCAATGCAAAAACCTACCGAACAAGTTCAGTGTGTTTTAGAACCAATATAATACGTTCAAGACACTAAATAAGGAAGAGAGAGAAGGAAGAACACTCACAACTTTGGCTATGAAAATTTTATTAATATCTGGGAAGCTATCAGAAATAAAAAGAAAAAGTGAGGAAAAAGCCTGTCATATATATAAGAAGTCCCAGTGGTTTTTTCCTTCTAATTTTCTCTCTTTTTAACACCATCTTCATTATAATACATACTCTGTGGGGTTTATATCATCATCAACATCAAAATATTATATATATAATGTTTCCAAAAAGAGGCCTTAGCATCAATGATCTTTTGAACCCTAGTGATCAGTCCAGAGGAAACAGGAATGGATCGATGCTGCCATTAAATTCAAGATCAAAGAACAGAAGAAATTCCTCCCAATCTTCAAATAGCTCACAGAGCAATGGCCATCAGAATCCTGCTAATTTGCAAGCTTTCACACAAATGCAAGTCAATGATCCTTTCGGTCTTCCCATCGAATTTGCCATTCCAACAAATCAAAGATTCACAGGGAAATATCCCTTGTGGAGCGCCTACCAACGAAATACTAGCAATCCTAACCCAGGATGGCTTCCTAATGATACCACCCTTCTGGATTTTGCATCTTCTTTCCAAGTGAACTCTAACCCCCCAGCACCCCAAATGTCATATCCTCCTGGTGGTGGTGGGTCATCCCAAATGTCATATACCAATGCATCGCAGCGAGTACCATACAATATGATGGCCCAAAAGACAGTCTATAATCATAATAATAGTTTCCCTGAACAACCCCTGCCAATCTACAATAATAATTTTCCCCAGCAGATAACTTATGATTCTCTACAATCGACCCCTTTTCGGAAGAATTGTATGATGTGTCGTCGGACTTTTACTAGCAAAGAAGCTTATGAAAGACATCTCCCGAGCCATCAAGTGTTCGTTTGCCCGTTTCCTAACTGTAACGCTAAGTATTTCCAGCTTGAGCCTTGCAAAGCCCATTACGCTAAGCATTTCAGATGATTGGGTTTTGCCAAATTAGCTATTGTTCTAATATATTAGTATCAATGAATTAGTTTCATTTGTAAGAGAAAGAAAAGGTAGAAATGGGTTATTTACAACTGGAAATTCAAACACCGCCGCTGCTTCTTAACTTCAGAATTTCAGAACATGTGCCTACAGTTTAGACCACCGTCAGAAATGAAGGGAAGCACCACAAGACAAAAAAAAGCAAAAAAAAAGGGGGAGGGGAGGAATATTGTTGGATATATCTACTATAGGCCTCAAAGAAATACTATCACCATAATTCTCATGGCTTTACTTTTCCCATGTCTATTTACCGACCCCTTTACAGCCACTACAGCTTTGACAGTTTTCTTTTTCTTTTTTTCTTTTTGTGTGTACACATATATCCCCACTTACCGTTGGCAGACAGGAGCCAGATACCACCACACCCAAAGCTATATAATCATAACATTGGAAATTATTATTATTATAATAATAATAATATATGAACAATTCCACCATTCCCATCCGTCACATATAATAATAATATAACCAATCACCCGGCTGGTGCTTATCCTCCCTTCCTCCCACCAGCGCCCCAAACCAATTTTTTTCTTTTAGCGCCAAAAATTTCTACGTTTTGGGAATAGGGGAGTTTATTAGCCCGAGATTTAAAACACTGGGCGCTTCTGCTACTTTTTTTATTTTTTTTTTCTTCCTTCCTTCTCTCTCGCTGCTTTGTATTCTTAATCTCTCTTTCTCTCTTTCGTGGTATCCCTTGTTTTTTTTTTTTTTTTTAAAACTCCTGGCAATAATTTGTGTGTTGACACTCCAAAATAACCAATACCAAGATGGAACACCAAGTAGAAGTTGATTATGTCAAGGTGTTTTTGAGCAACTCTGATTTATTCAAAAGAGATGATAGTGGGCTAGGTGATGGATGTGTGTCTTGTGACGATAGTGCCCTTCTGTGCAATTGTAAGGTTGGCCAAACATGCAAGATGACAATCAGAACATGTACCAACTGTGCTTATTACAAATGTATCAGTGCTTCTAAAAATGTCGGAGGAATTGTCGGGGGGATTATTGGTGGTACAGTATTCCTCGCACTAATAGTAGCGTATATTGTTTGGAATCACAAAAAACAAAAAAGATCAAACCGTTTCTTGAAATTGGAAGCCCAAGATAAGGAACTTATGGAAGTCATTGAAGGCGGGGAATATAAAGATAATAATGGCATCAAGATGGATACTCTTGATCGAAAGTTTAGAGACAATATGGAGACCCCACCACAGTTCAGCAAAAGCCCTGGTGAAAGCTATTTTGGTGATAAGAGCCCGAGATTTTCCAGAAAATCCGGGAGAAGAGCTTCCAATTACAGAAATTCCACCAACACATTCACCAGTTTGGCCACTTCTGCGTTGTCCAGAGCCTCAAATATTATTCCTATTGCTTATGTTCCAGGGGTGAAGGTGAGAAGCACCTCCACTTTGATGAACAATAGACTGATTGTGGATGATGTTCAATCGCTTGATTCGAGAGTCAATACCACTATTGGTACTCCTTTGTCAACCACCACCGCAGTTAGAGCAGTGCCAAAATTGGTCGATGTCGGTAAGAAAGCATCAGTGAAAAAGGATGATGTTATTTATGAAGATGAAGATGAAGATTACGCCGATGATAGAACCGATTCCGCCTCATACACATCTAGTGAAGGGTACCGCAAAAACAATCCTAGCTTGAAGACCTTGACCAAGAGCGAAGAATTGCGTAAAAATAGAGCTTCAATCCCAGGATTGACCCATATCATGGAAGAACAACAGGATGATAATAGTGCATTCAATGAGTTGATATCTCTTGGAACTGACTCCGAAGAAGAAGAGGAAGTTATCAAAGAGATTACTCGTGGTAACACCCCTGTCTTGGTCAAATATAATAAATCTACAAATAGACCTAGCTCAAGAATATTGGAGGTTGAAAACGATAAGAATCCAATAAATCCATTTGATGATGAATATGAATATAAAAACTGAAGTTTCTTTGTTTGTTTGGCCTTCATAAAATTCTTTATATTTTCCTTTTCTTTCTTTTCTATACAGTTCCCATTTGGTTTACTCTTCACACGTTTCTGTTATAAGTTTCACTTTCCTTTCTAATTTTTGTTACCTTCTTTTGTTCTTTGTTTGTTTTTAAACTTTACTTTCAATTTATTCGTTTTCCGTTTCCTTATACTAGATGGCCCCCCCTTTTTTTTTCTCTCTCTTTAATTATATACATCATTGAAAGGTTCAGCTTTTCATTAGAAGCACAAGTTTCACTTTTTTTTTCTGGAATTACACATTACACCGGCAACAATTATACTATTCTTTACAGTGATTTGCTTTCTGTAAAATTTAAAAAGTGTTACGCAAAATATAAATACTAACGACAATTAATTTCACTGTTCATCTGATAACTCAATATATACAAGTTTTGATACAAAACAAATTATACCCAATCATCTACCCTTTCTAACATAATACATAAAAGCTCTTTGGTGTGTTTCAATACTGAATGGTGAGATAACTTCAGATTCACCAGGTCTGGCAACTGGATCTCTCAAATAAACCGCATGACATGTGTTGAAAGAAATTTCCAAATGGTGTGGCAATATAGCAAACGCACCCAAGAAAGCTCTTGGCTCCCATGGGGTGAAGTAGCCCTTATTTGGAATTTGTCTACCGTACAAATGCTTCTGGAATGGCAAGTTGATCTTCACTTGGTTTTCTTTTTCTTCAGAGTATTCCTTACCGATTATTGATTCATGTCTTTGTTTGGCAAGATTTGAAAGAACCTGTTTTTTCACTTCAGGAGGAATTGTGTCCTTAATTGAGTTAATATCATTTAAAGTACGGGTGATCTCCAATGCTAATTGTTTAATCCCTTTAACGGTCTTGGAGTCTTGGATCTTCAAGAGATCGCCAACAATCTTGTTAAATTCTTCATGTGATTTTCCAAAGAATTGTTTTGGGTTACCTTTGTAGTGTTCGTTGATTATAAGTTTGTACATCTTCAATAATTTTTCGCTGATTTCTTCATCCCCACCGTACTTGGACCCGTATATACTTGAAGTCAATTGAATTGGCTCTTGAGATACTGCGGCAGCAGCATCATCAGCAGCAGCTGCTTTTTCTTCCATGATTTTCTGTTCGGCAGTGACCCCAATAGACAAAGCATCGACAATGACTGCTTCTCTCATAGATCCATTGTTGGATTTAACCGATTCAAGTAGCTTAACTCTTTCGGCTTTCTTTAATTTGTCCACGTAATTCTTGACATAAGCATCGCCTTTTTTAGGGTTATTCAAAATTTCTTTAATATGCTTATTCCATCTGATAATTTGTCCCTCTGTGATTTTCAAACTGTTTTCAAAACTTGGCTTACCTTTACCCAAGGCCTCCAACACTTTTTCTGGGTCACAAGAAAACACATCACCAGGTTGCAATTCATAACCAGGAGATTTTATCTTGACGCCATTCACCTTGACATAACCGTGTAAAACATATTGTCTAGCTTGTCTTACTGATGAGGCAAACATGGCTCTGAATAGAGCGGTGTCCAATCTTTTTTCCAACACCGCAAAAGTTTGCAATTGGAGTGGGGTAGGAGGAATCACTTTACCTTGTTCGATTTTTTCAATGGAGTCCAACTGAGCAACAGACGACAAGTTTGGGTTGAAAGTGGTTTGCCATCTGGATTCAGTGAGATGTTCCCCATGATAAGCTCTGGTCTCCGCCTTGGCTGTCCATTTTTGTTGATATAATGTTAACGAACCGAACCTTGGTACGGCCTTCTTGTACAAGTTGAAGAGATTGTACTTGTTCATTGAAGCACGAACCAGCCCTCTAACGAGGGAGTTCAAGTTCTTTGCTTTTCTGGGCATTTTTTCGTTGTATATATGAAACCACAATCACCAAATGGTTGTACACTATTGATTACTTGATTTCACTCCAAAAAAATTTCGTTGAAAAAAAAAAAAAAAAAAAAAAACTCGCTGTGTGGTTCACATATTACCCGGTGTAATGGACTACACACTGTAAATAACACCGTAGGATTATATCTGTGAAATATCGATAGAATCTCCAGTGTTTGGGTGCAATTGTCATGGTAAATAGTGATTTATGATTGGAGCGCAGTGATTTTATTTTTCAATACATATATATAAAAGTTGCCCATTTATTGTGTTTTGATCTTGTAGAATGTATATAACGCATAAGACAACCTATACTCAATCATTCCAAAATAAATTGGGAAAATTTAGGAAACATCGTAACAAACATTTATTCATCTATTGCATATTCCATTCTTATTATCACTATTATTATTATCATCATCATTATACATCTACTTCTGTCCTATCTGGCGACCACTTTCCCCAGGATTGTTGACACCTGCACGTGACCAAAACAGGGCATAATCTTAAATTGTTACAATAATTGAACATTTCTAAATAAAATATCCGTTGTTCTACAAAAAAGGGGACCACCAGTTAAAGATAAACTGAAAAAATAGGCGGCCTTCCAATATAAAATATTTACATAAGGCAAATAATAATATTCTCTGCCCTCAAAGTTATACACCAATATCGATACAATATACAATGTTCGGGTTCGGAAGGAAAAAGGAAGACAAGCAAGACGTCGATAAAAAGAATGTCAACCTTGTGGAACGAAGAGTCCCTTTTGAGCATCCGTCGGATGACATCAGTCCTCCTGCTGAGAAGCCATTGACCAAAGAACAACAAGAAAAATATATATTGGTTCTCAAACACTTCCTTACCGTCAAGGAAATCAGTGATGTTGAAAAAAAAACCGCATCTTCCACTTCGTCCCCGTTGACAGAGATTGAAAAAGCCTGGTTGACCCGCGAATGTTTCCTTCGTTACTTGCGTGCCACTAAATGGATTGTCCAAGATGCCATCGATAGAATTGAAGGCACTTTATCCTGGCGTAGAGAATTCGGGATCAGCAAAATTGGTGCCGACAACACAGTTAATGCCGAGCTAACCGCTCCAGAAAACGAGACCGGCAAAGAGTTGATCTTGGGGTTTGATAACGGTGCACGCCCATGTCTCTATTTGAAACCAGGGCGTCAAAATACTGCCACTTCCCATCGTCAAGTTCAACACTTGGTGTTCATGTTGGAAAGTGTCATCAATTACATGCCTCCAGGACAGGATTCTTTGGCATTATTGATTGATTTCAAAGCCCACAAAGTTCCTGGTGGTAAAGGTTCCAAAATCCCTCCGGTAGGTACTGGAAGAGAAGTGCTTCATATTCTTCAACAACATTATCCGGAACGGTTAGGCAGAGCGTACCTTGTCAATATTCCAACGCTTGCCTGGGCATTCCTTAAGATTATTCACCCATTTATCGATCCATTGACCCGTGAAAAACTTATTTTTGACCAACCATTTGTCAACTATGTGCCAGTCAACCAGCTCGATAAGGAATTCGGTGGAAATGTGGACTTCGAATACGATCATGAAGTTTACTGGCCAAAAATGAATGAAATTTCTTTGACCAAACAAAAACTGTATATGGAAAGGTTCAATAAGTTTGGTGGAGTGATTGGCTTGAGCGAGGTTGATTTGCGTGGAACCAATGATGATCTTAAATTTCCTGCTCTCACTTTGGATGAAATTGAGCAAGGGGCTGCTGAAGAAAAATTGAGTAAAATGATCTCCGAATTATCAGTTGCTAGCCAAGAAACCATACCCATCAAGGGGGAGAAAGCTTCTGAAATTTTGACTTCAGTCACCAAAGAAGAGGAGACTGCCGTTAATGCTTGAGCCGATCTTGATAGAGGTACTTTTCGGGAAAAGGGACACATCAGAATACGTGCTTTCAAACTTTAACAAATCTTTTATCCTTTCAAACCCTTCTCTCTTTTAATAGATTCGTGTTTTTTTTTTTCCTTTAGAATTTCACAGTTCATAATTAATTATTGTTTCATATTATCTTAAAGAGTGTCTTCCTCGAAGTAAGCTCAGCCTCTGAATGAAGAATATTAGAAGTCAAAACATCTAAAACAATAATTAGTATAAAAGACCAAGACAAAGTAGACGGTTATTTCTTTTTCCTGATTAAAAATTTGATGATTTTTTAATCAATTTTCAGTTAATGGGTCAAAAAAATTCAGCTCCAATATCATATTCAATTCATTCTTGACATATTCAACTTTACCAGGATTAATCAATAAAGTAGAGTCATCCAAATCTTCAATTAAAATATCATGGACTATCGCGTCAATACTAATGATGATTGATTTTATAGATGGATCACTGGGTGATTTGTTAGTGGGAAGAAGAAGATGGATGGATTGCTTGCAGCTAAAAAGATGCTCAATTCTCTTACCATTTGATTAAATAGCCACCGACAGCTTTAACCATTTTTTGTTGAAATCTCACTTATATTTATTGCATTGAAAATAAAAACAAATAAACATGAGAATCAAATAATTTTTTTTTTATAAATATAATTGTGATAAAAAGGGCATGTGGGTTTCCTCACTCCCTCAGATAGTTTGTCATCTGCAAGGAATTTAGAGCCCTGTGCTGCTGTAAAATTTTCGGAGGGAGAATTGGGAAACCATATAGACGTTGAGCAGGTATTTATATATACATTATTTTATTTCAATTTTTATTGTTTTAAGCTTTCGTTTTGTTTGGAGATACCCACGAGAGTCATAAAGAATAGGTACTAGGCTGATGGTTCCAATGATCCTAGCCAGGAATTTTCTAATATTCCTGAAAAGAATACGATCCATTAACCCAATATTTATTCGAGATTATTATTTCAAGAGGAGACCGTTGAAAAATAGAATCCTAGAAACAATAGCAGAACCAGAGAATTCAACTGTGACCAAAAATAAACTTATAGGATACTTGCAATTGTATAATAGTGAATTCAGCAAAATCGAAGAGCAATTGTATTTCAAGAAAGCGGCGGATAAAAATGTACCGTTCAACATCACTAGACATTTACTCGATTTCCCATTGAGTAACCATCGTGAATTCTCGAACATTCAAAATACTTGGATGGAGTATTTTTCTCAATATGACATAAACTTTATCAAACAAGCGCTAATAGAAATGTCATTAAAACAGGATGAATCGCTACGGCATTTCTGGATCATTTCAATAAAGTTATCTCTATCATCGTTGGATTTCTATCGTGATATGCTTGGTCTAATTCAAATACTATGCGATGAGATCAAAAATAACCCCAAGTTGATCTCCAAATATTTTAATGATGATTTTTATGATTGTATTATAGGATTTTATTTTTTGAATCGGAAAAGTTTGTTGGTGAAAGCGGCTCACGATGTAATTTATCCAGTGTTGAAATCTCAGGATTCAATGAAACTTGTCAAATGTTGCTGTGTTCCATCCAATAAAAACTCGGAGGACTTCACAGAGCTGTTCAACTCATTACTATATATTAAAAAACCTTTGACAGGATCATATAATAAAGTCGGCGATGGTATCTACGATTCTTTGATTTCTTTCCTCAATACCAGATTACTTACGGCCGAACAAATTTTGGTCAACGAGCTGCAAACTGATCAAGAACGATACTGCTCATTGCCAAGTACTGGTACTTCTGAAAACTCAGTGGGGAGTGTGTCACTAGAATTAACGTTGGCGATGTTAGACATTCACATTAGATTGTTGAGGAACCGTGATATCCCAAAGAACCCAACGCTTCTTAATAAATTGATCGGACGCATGGTTCAAATTTGCGTTGCATCAGGAAGAGACCTGTTGATAGCCAATAATAGTGGCAGTCATGATACCTTAATCAAGGGGCTCAGAAAAACTTTCAATTATTTAGTAATGGATGAAACCAACGTTATGATGCTTTATAATAATGATCTCCAAGTCTATGAAAATCGATCTTCTACAAGCTGGTGGACTCAAAGATTTGTGAATTTGATGGTTGATTATTGTTTTCTTGACTCTCGTACGTATCTGGCAGAGTCTCGATTGGTCTCGCTTTTAAAAGTAATTCCAAAATATTATTATTTTGAAAATGTCAAATTTTGGGAACATCTCTATCACAAATGTTCGGAAACCCGTGGCACGGTGCTACGATTCATCAGTGCCGATAAACTATTCTTCAAATATGGTGTTGGAAAGAAATTGACTGATAAAGAAAACATAACTCTGGAGCTTCTGTTTGACACATTTAGTAAATATGTCTTGCACCATGGTCAATACTACAAATTGATTGAATACAAGTGCAAAACCTACCAAAATACAAAATATTTTTCGGCAATCCTAAATCCAATTATCGATCATTTTTTGAAAGATGGTGGTGAAGGAAGGGCGAAACTCGTGGAAACACTATCTTATTTAGGGAACTCAGAATACCGGATGATACTATCTCCAAGAATTATGGGATATTGCATATCAGCGCTTTGTGAGCAAGGTGATTATGACTCGATTCTTGATATCATTAAAATATTTTTGGAAGATTTGGGCAAAGCCCAAAATTCTAGAGATGAGTTGGGTTTGATAGATTCAAAATTAATCAGTAACTACGTTGATGAAATAGCGAAGTTTTACGTTATTGGGGTCACCAAAAGTTGGATGGCAACTCTTTCAGAGGAAGAGCTCACCTCAATAAATCTCCAGCCTCAAACAGTTTTCCACGATGCCAACTCGATGCATTTGCTCAAGAAATTGATGGACATATTAAACTCAACTGAAAGTTTCCAGGTTGGTAAATTCCCAAAAGTTCAAAACACATTGACTCACTTCTTCCTTAAATCAAATGACTTTGAGAGAACTTTGAAATTGGTAAAGTTATTAGTGGAAAATGATCCTCAAAATGGGTTGGAGAAAGAAACTTTGATGCAGTGTTCGAAGAAAATCCTGAACAGAATGTTCAGGAGTAATAGACTACCAGAGGGCCCACACAAAGAACTCCATGACATAGTAGTGGATTATGTGAACAATATGCATAATGTATTATCTATTGATATGGAAAACTGGTCCAAACTCTACAGCACTTTGGCATTTGTGCAGACAAATTATCATCAAGTGGGTAACTATTTATTCTGGGTAATCAACAAAGTGTTATATTCATATGCTTATGAAAATGGGACTCCCATAAAGTTGAGTGATGAAGACGAGAAGATCTTCAAAAAGATTCAACTCATGAATGAAATCGATCAATTAGAGCTCCACAAAGATATTTTACCACAAGCGTTTAAAGCATTGAAGTCATTAGAACTGACAGAAGTGTGCTATAAGGGCAAAACTCTATTCAACACATCACAGCAACTTATCGATGAGTTTTATAGTACAATCCAGGATTTTTTCACTCCAGGTATCATTTGTCGATTGATAGATTTAGGGGTTGAGAAATCTCCACATAAACCATTTGAAGGATTGGAATTGATCATGTTACTCAAAGACTTGCAATTTATTCGTGGCTCAACTTTGCAAAAACTGAAAACCAAGATTGAACTGACAATCATCAGAAGCTTAAAGAATTTATACACTCAAAGACAAAACAGAATGCACATTAGGTGGAGTCAGGCGCGTGCTAGTAAACAACTCCTCAGCGAGCTGGTAGCACAGGAGAACTATAAAGCAATGACAGAAGGTTACAAACCACCAGAAATTCAATTATACGAAAGGGAAGAAGTCGCGGAAATTTTCTCCATCATGATGGAAAAATTGTTCACAGAGAATTTGAAGGACTGATAGGTGGATGAAGAATCTTCTTTTTTAAGAATTTTGTAATATATTAATAGAATATTGTACATAAGCAAAGCAAAACCAAATTTTTATTATTTTTTTTTGCTAATGAATTAATGAATTAAGGGATTACTTTATGTTTCTTATTATTATTATTACCAACCATCTAAGCTGGAACCGATCTAATGGCACGTGCATAATGCCCTCGTATTTGAAGGAAAAAAAAAATTTTAAAAGGATGGAATTTTTTTTTAAAAGATAAACACAGAGAGTAGCACGAAATCAGGGGAGATTCTATTATCGGGCATCTGGAAATAAAAGATATTAAAAAAAAATCTCAGTAGAAAGAATTAAGAAAAAAAGAAAAGAAAAGGGAAGAGGACAAATAAGAGATACAGGCCATAGAAATTAGGGCAAAATACAGGAGAGGACACAATAAACAAACTTGAAAATGTCTGATATTCAATCAATCACCTTACTTTTACAAGAATCATTGAGTGCCACCACAGCGAACCAAGCAGATCAACAACTTCGTTCCATCGAAACCAACCCAGGATTTGCCATTGCTTTGTTGACAATTGTAGATTCCAATCAAATTGATAACTCCATTAGATTGGCAGGGGTTTTGTTTTTCAAAAACTTCTTGAATAGAAGATGGATCGATGCCGATGGGAAACACAAGTTGAACCCAAATGATGTTGAGAATATCAAGAGCAAAATTGTCAAGTTGATGATTGGTTTAAACAATAACAATTTGAAAAAACAAGTCGGAGAATGTATTGCCATCATTGCCAATTCTGATTTTCCTGATAAATGGACCAACTTGGTGGATGAGTTGGTGGAAAGTTTGAAAACCAACGACTTGAACAATATTCATGGGGTGTTGTCAGTGGCGCACTCTATTTTCAAAAGATGGAGACCTCTTTTTTCCTCAGATGAATTGTTCTTGGAGATTAAGTTTGTGTTGAACAAGTTTTGTGAGCCATTCATGCAGTTATTGGTTGAAACCGATAAATCGATCGACGCAAATTTGAACAACAAACTAATATTGGAACAATTGTTTGAAAATCTTTTGCTCTTGGTAAAGCTCTACTACGATTTTAATTGTCAAGATATCCCTGAGTTTTTTGAAGATCATATGAATACTTTGATGAATGCCATCCACAAATACCTAGTCTTTAAGAGTGATTTATTGACTGATAAGGACGAAGATGAAGAACCAGATGTATTGAGCAAAGTTAAAGGTAGCATTTGTGATTTGATTCAGCTCTATTCTACCAGATACCAAGATGTATTTGATCCATTGATTGAAAAATTTGTCCAGAGCTCATGGAATGAACTAACTTCTTTGACTTTGCAAGTTAAGTATGATATTTTGACTTCCAAATATTTGACATTTTTAACCTCCATTATTAAGATTCCAAAGTACTTTGATATTTTCAATAACGCTCAAGTATTGAATGAAATATTCATCAATATCATTTTGCCTAATATAACATTGAGAGAATCAGATGAAGAATTGTTTGAAGATGATCCAATTGAATACATCAAAAGAGATATTGAAAATAATGATTCTAATACCAGAAGATCTTCATCTACCGAATTTTTGAGGGAATTGAAAGATAAAAATGAATCATTAGTAACAGAGACTGTCTTAAAATACATTAACGAGTTCTTGGGCAATTTTAATTCTGATGCCTCCAATTGGAAACAAAAGGATACTGCAATCTATTTGTTTATTGCCATAGCTGCTAAAGGGAATATTACGGGCGCGGGCGTTACTTCAACAAATCTATTGGTGGATGTGGTTTCATTTTTCCAACAAAACATTGCTAGGGATTTGATGAATCAATCCATTGAGAACCCAATTTTGATTGTTGATTCCATTAGATACTTGTACATCTTCAGAAACCAATTGACTAAACAACAGTTAGTAGAAAGTTTCCCATTGCTATTGAATCATTTGAACTCCGATAATTATATTATTTATACCTACTCATCTATTACTATTGAAAAAATCTTGTCTCTTAGAGATAATTCATCGACAGTCTACACATTATTATTCAACAAATCGGACATTGAATCGATTTTCAAAGATTTGGTTACCACGCTATTTAAGAAGATATTGGTTAACAAAGACATCCCAGAAAAATTATCAGAAAATGATTATCTTATGAAATGTTTAATGAGAGTTTTGATTTTGAATAACAATAATCTTATTAAACCACCACAATCTAACTTTGAATTTGTCGGGTTGATGATTAATCAATTGATTGAGATTGTGGTGATCATTTCCAAAAACCCATCAAATCCAAAATTCACACACTATTGCTTCGAATGTATCGGAATAATTGCAAATTACAATAGCAACAACAACCCAGAATTTGTGGGAAGCTTTATGGAGATTATAATTCCTAAATTTTTGGCAATTTTGGGAGAAGACATCATCGAATTTGTGCCATACATTATTCAAATGATTGCCTTTTTGTTGGAATTATTGAAACACGCATCTAGCAGCAGCAACAACAACACATTGCCTGCATTTTACAAGAGTTTAGTCAAACCAATGTTGTCCCCAACCCTATGGGAATATAAGGGTAATATTCCAGGAAACACCAGATTAATCATTGATATGCTTGAGTTCGATAGAAGTAGTTTCAATGATGATTTACCAGGATTGTTGGGGGTTTTCCAAAAATTGATTTCTTCCAAGGTTAACGACTCATTTGGGTTTGACTTATTGGAAATCATCTTGATTCATGTTGACTTGAATCTATTGAAACCTTACTTGAGCCAAATTGCTACTTTGATTTTGACTAGGTTACAAAACTCTAAAACAACTAAATTTATCAAGAGATTGATTTTGTTTTTCAGTAAACTAGCATTAGTTGATTCGAACTTTACGATCAAAAATGCTAATGTTAATACTTTGGGTCCTGATTTCGTGACGAATTTCGTTGATCAATTACAAGAAAATTTGTTTGGCAATATCTATAAGACTTTCTTCATCACCAACATCCAAGAATTCCACAACGTCAATGAAAAGAAAATCGTGGTCATTGGGTTGACTAATTTGGTTTGCCATAATGCCAAATTCACTATTAATGGTCCTTATTCGAGTTATGTTGTCGAGTCTTTAAATCAATTATTCAAGGCTACGGTACACAAGAGCGAATTTTTTGCCAACGAAAAGGCTGGCACTGCTGTTGGGGTCACTGTCAGTGAAGACTTGCTTAATGATTTTGAAAACCAAGATTTCACTTTCGGATCAAGTTATTCCAGATTAGTTATTATTGGAACCAAGAAGTTCGACCCTATCAGTGATTTCAACAATAAGGATATCGAAAAGGGGTTTTTGATGGTTCTTCTGGACAGCAAAAATAAAGGATTTGAAGTCAATGGCGCTGATCAATTAGATTCCATGTTACAGAATGAATTGTCGACTTTCAAATTTTGAAATGCAATCTTTTTTTTCCCTCTCTCCTTTAGTGAAGCCGGCTTTCCTGGCTAATTATGGCTAAATACAACCCTACATAGATTCTAATCAGTAACACTATCTAACAATCAACGGCTCCAATTTAGTTCACGTATTACTTTGTGTTGTAGTTGTTTGTACACAATTCGCGCGCCATCAATAAAAAAAAGAAAACATGTATTACAATAATGCCAAAAGAACGGATAAATATTATTTAGCCTGAAAACCCCCAACTTGAAACTGAATATATATTACAATATCACATTTTTGTTGTCAACACACATTGTGAGGCCCAAGTAGAATGAGCTCAATTCTAATCAAAGAAATCATCATCCTCGTCATCGTCATCACCACCGTAACTGTTGGCAGCATTTTTACGATTAAACACAATCTTCGATTGGTTTTGCAGGTCCTGGTCCCTAGCTATACCGTCCAAGATTTGAACGAGCTCCTTTTCAGTCATTTTTCTTCTTAATTGACCAGATTGTGCCAATTTTCCGATATAATTTTCCACTGCTTTGGCACGGTCAGGTCTAACCATATTGATTCTCGATAATCTTTCTCTGGCTTGTGGTTCTAACACCTGCGAAAGAAGAGATATCTGCAATGATTCAGTGCTAATAAGTGTTAGTATTAGTCAACTTTATAGCTTCGTTTGCTCTCAAAGTTTATTCTGTAATCGAAATAACTTGGGATATAAATTACTCACTTGTCAGAAGACTTTTCCGATGGCCCTTGTCCAGAATTTCTTTGCAATTCGGCTAAGCGCGCCTTTCTTATGGCCTGAAGTTCTGCATCTTCCATATTTTCCCCTCCTCAAGCTCTATTTTTTGTTTAATTAATATTTCCTTCCATGTTTGGGGCAACTAAGATGATTTGATGTGATTTTAGGAAAACCAATTTTTTCCCATGATCTCGTGATTGATCTGTGATACACTGCATAGAAAGGTGGTTGTATGTGGGGATGTCGTGGCAAATGTTCCAATGATGTAATTGTGAATTACTTTTTTTCTCTTTTTTTTTTTTGCCTCCTTTTGTATAATCCACTAAACTTTTTAGACTGCAAAACTGTAGATAGGCGATAAGGACATCAGTTTTCCTGTTTGCGAAGAAACCGACTCAACCCAGTGAGTGCATTGCATTACTTGTTAACGAACCTCTTTCTTAGAGACAGTATCCCATCCCCATTCTTTCTCCCCGTTTCAGCTGTCATTTTTTTTTGGATTGATCTTGAAGTCATTCGATAGACTTTTCCAAAAGAAAAAAAACAAAAAAACAAAAAAAACCATAGAAGTTTGTATGATTTTCGAAGATTTTTACAACTTTTTGTTCCATATCAGTGACAATAAAGGTGAAAGTTTATTGAAAATAGGAAATCCAGTAGGTGTGTCAACGTTGATACGTCAAAGTATACTCAAGTTTCTTAAGGACCTTGAACAAAAGAGAACATTGTTGGTTGGTGCTTTAGCATTATTAACCGTTGGTTATATTTTAAGCCCTACTATTAGTCTCAGTTTCCAGTCAGAGAAAGAAAGAAAGCAGGCAAGAAAGAAAATGTTTTTAACTAAACGTATTGATAAGTATTCCACAACTCTTCGGAACCCCAGAAATGATTGTTTTGCAAACTCGACATTGCAGGCTTTATCATCCTGTTCAAGCTTGATTAGTTATTTGAACATCTTCAACAAGTTCCATCAAGATTTTATTGAGTTTTACCAAAACTCTCCGTTGAAAGACCAAATGAAGGGTGATGATGGGATTAAGAACTTGGATAACTTGATCCCGTTGCATCATGAACTTTCAATCTATATCTTCAAATTGAATACCCCTATTGTTTATTCTAATGTGATTTCTGTTAGATCTTTCCTCAAGGTCATCGAAAAAATCTTCAATTCCCAAATTTCATCTAACCAACATGATGCTCATGAGTTATTGCAGATCATTCTTCAAACTTTGGAAAGCGAATACTTGAATTTGATCAAAGTAGTGACGTTATACAAAGAAGACTTAACCAAGTTCACAGATGATCATGTTGATGATGAAGATGTGAAAAGAAAAGTTGATGGGTTTGTGGATAAATTAATTATCCCAAGCTTCTCATTTTATGGACATGGTATTTCTCAATTTACCTGTTTATCTTGTCTACAGAAATCCACCTTAACAAAATACCCTTTTTCTATTCTCTCGTTGCCAGTGCCTCAGAAAAGACAAATTGAGTTGAGCGACTTGATTTTGAAGAACCAAAACGAAACGATTTCTGATTATGCATGTATGAATTGCAAGATCAAGTCTATTTTGAAGATCGAAAAACAGAGAGAATTCAAGAAAGGTATGAATGAGGTGTTGAATGGGGTTGATGACAGTTCATCGAACAAAAGTGCCGGTGATGAATCGCCCGGTAGTAGTGATGATATAAAGACACAATATCTTGCCAAATTGAAGGACATGGAGAATTTTTGCAGAATCAATGATGAAATAGAGGACAAAGATTTGGAGAATTTCATCAACAACTACGAATATGAGGGATTCAAAACTTCAAATTTAAAATCTACGATCATCAAAAACCACTACTTGATTAAGTTGCCACAAATTATGATTTTCCATCTATCAAGATCAATTTTTGAAAATAACTTTTCTACAAAGAATAAATGCAAAGTGAAATTTGAGAAAAAGATCAATTTAAAAGTTAACAAAAAGATCTTTATGGACTACAAGATGCAAGAAAATGTGACTAGTTTGGATGATGAAGATGATAGCGATGATGAAGATAGTAGCAACAACAACGATGATGATAGTGATGATGACGGTGTTGTTGATGATGATGATGATGATGATGATGTTGATAGTGATGTTGTTGATGATGATGATGATGACGATGATGATGATGACGAAGATGTTGATAGCGACTCAATCGCTGATGATGAAGCATCAGATATTGAACCCCATGAAAAATTAAATGAGCTAATACACACAATCAAAAACATGGATATAGAAGGTAGCAACACAAATACAGAGGCCCATTCAAGGGAAAATAATTTTGGCCATTTGATTGACTTCAAAATGAAAGCGATGGTCAGACACACTGGTAGTCATTACTATGGGCATTACGAATGCTATAAAAAGAAGCCAATGTATTATAAATCGCATCATAAAATTATCAATAAGAACCCAATTATTGATTTGGACAATCTTGCAATTAATGAGTACAGTAATTCCGAGAAGGTCGATGAGTTGAAAAATCTACAGGAACAATTTGTTGAAGACAACGAGAGAATTGATTTCCAATATTATAGCTCTGACAAGAGCAAGCAAATTAATGACGATGTTCCAGTTGTTGACATTAATGGCAATGAGGCAGTTATGTCACCGGAAATAAACTCCCCAAAAGAATTTGATGGTGTCGCCGCCATTACTGTTACTGATTATGACGAAAAGGAAGAAGAGGATGCTTCGGATGCTCATACTGATTTAGGAGAAGAAGATACTATCCCAGAAAATGAAATAAGAAGAGGAAGATCCAGAACATTGTCACTCTCGTTTAGAAGAGGTTTGAGTAGACTATCAAGAAACAGTGGGTCCAATACTTCCTTAAGTTCCATGGGCTCTTTTTCTTTAGCACCTATGGGATCAGATGCTCAAGACTTGAGTAGTGTTGATAGTGCCAAAAGCAAATCAGGAAGCTTTACTAGTAGTAGGGCGTCAAGTGTTAGTCGCAGATCTACTATTAGCAGAAAAACGGAACACAAGGAGGTAAAAATAAGTAGCATAATCAAAAAGCCGTTCTGGAAGTTGAGTGATAGTGAGGTTACAGAGGTTACTGATGCAACTGTATTTAACGACACTGCAGCAGTTTACATGTTGTTTTATGAAAGAAGATGAGCGCAAGCTGGAGTTATAACTGTTTGTTTCTTTGTTCCCTCCTTCCGTCCCCCCTTTTTTTTTATCCTTTCTCTATTTTTTTTTTCTATTTTTTTTTTCTTTTATTTGTTTATTTCACTTTATTACTGGATACAATACACACATTTAGACTCTTTGGATGTTTTGATAAGATATGCAGCATGTGACCTGCCCTATTCACAGACCGGTGAATGGCACAGTTCACTCCCGGTATGACAGCATATTGCAGCGTGACTTCCGGCAAACAGAGCACTGCCTTTGTCGGATTTCACAATACGGGGTGAATTCTCTCACAAAACTTTCGGCCTTTAGGGGGTGAATGATAGTTTGTTGTGTTTGTCTTCCTTCACAATAGTTTTGTGCTTAGTCTTACGTTCTCCTTTCAAATTCACAATGCTTTCATTCCGAATTAGACCACAAAATCATATACCAATAAAATAACCACCTTAAGCCTCATCCTTTATTTCTCATCCCGCCTTCCTTGTTTTATTTTTTTTTTGTTTTTGCTGCAGTTGCAACTCAGGAGCCCATAAATATTCATTGAAAGATCCACTTTTGTACCCCAATTCTGGCTGTGTGGTACCTTATCCTGTCTCTCCTAAGTCATCAATTCTTGAGCCTCCAAATTACAGCCCACTATTATACTATTCATTATTTTTTGTTGCATCTTTTTTGTTTTTTTGTTTTGTTTGTGTTCTGGTCCTTCCTATTTTGTCCTCTCTTCCTGAGTTTCTCTCCCATTTGCTAATCTTATATCATTTCCCCGGATTCAAAAGATTTATGGAGGAACCACATATATTAATAAGCCACCAAGAAGAGTAATTTTGCAATCGCTAGTGGTATAATTATGGAAGCGTTAAGACCTTCTGCTGATAATGTTCCAAGTATCCTTCAGAAGTCTTCACCTCCGCTCGATAACTCCGTTGTGCCACAACAACAACAACAACAACAACAACAACAACAACAACAACAACAACAAAACAATGGCAATGGTACGACTTCACAAATTGGTTCCAAGAGCGCTTCGAATCATTCCATTTCAACCTCGCTGACTTCTTCTTTCCTAACCCACCAATCAACTAATCCAACCTCTTTGAGCTCAGCAAATTTGCACTCATCAATGTCAAGCAATTTAAACACCAATAATGGTGCAAATTTAACAGGTGTTCAGAGTTTGGGTGTCAATTCCAATTCACGAAAAAGTTATGCTAAGCAATTCAAAAAGCTAAAATCCGAATATAAGATGATAGCTGGGGAACTATCTAAGTTCAAAAACAAATCAGGAATACCAAAGGCAAACCATCTACGATTGGTGCTAATCAAGTTTTTGAGATCTCAAAATGATGAGATATTCTCCCAAATTCCAGCGACATATTGCGTCAAAGCCGCTACTATTGGTTGCAAAGTGTTACTAAAGTGGTGGAGTGCCATCATAAACGCTTTGACTGACACCAAGAAACCAATCCCTGCTTCCCAAAAGTCTGCATTTTATGAATGTATCTCCAGAATCTTGGCTCGTGCTGAATGGAAGCTTGTTATTGATAATGCTCATAATACTACGGATTTGGAGAATGACTATACCAGCAAATATACCAGTTTATTGACCAAAACTTTGGATCACGCAATAAATCAGTTGAGTAATAAAAATAACTCCACCCTATCGTTATCGGCTTTTACTGGCAAAGTTTTTGCCACTAGTTTTTTCCACTTGAAGGGAGTTTCAAATGCGTTATTGTTTCTATTAAATGTTAGAATCTCGTCTATTTTAACAAATTACGATGTTTTTTTCAAGGATGAGAAAAATTTCAATGAAATTTCAAGCCTATGTCAAAGTTCAGATAAATTCAGGTACAAGTTTCCGACGAATGTTCACTCGTTCATCCAAGTGGAGACTTTGACTTATGGCATGAAATTGGATCATTTGAATACTAAATCTAAGATGAGTAGATTATTTTCGAGTGATAATTTGGGTTGTATCAAACTCGATTTTGACACGAAGTTAAATGAACATTTAAGTAACAATTTATCATCATCAACATCATCAACATCAACATCACCAGCGCCATCACCTCCGAATGGTTTACTTGATTCCAATTCTGACTCTTCAGAACCTAAGGATGATGGGACTATGAATTCTCAAGTATTATTGCCCCTGCATTCCTTATCAAAAATCAGTAATAAATCAAGTTCTCACCAAAGTGGCAGCACTGGCTCTTCAATTTTTCAAAGTCCTTCTAGAGCCAACGGTAGTCCCCAATTGAATTCTCGACCAATATTAAAATCCTCTCATCCGCGCAGTAGGAAGTTCAATTTCAATGCAACTAAACCACCGAGGGCCCCAGTGGAAGGAATTGCAGATCCTCAAGGTCCGTGGGTAAAAAAATGGAGTAATTTCAATAGTGATGTGTTTATTTCTTTTTTGAGACATTATCTCACCCATATCAGTGACTATTTGGTAGAAACTAATAAAATTGGAAGTATTTCCACAGCAGAACATATGAAATTGAAAATGGCTGATCTCTTGCATGATCGTCATTTGAATAATTTGAACTGCTTGATTGTCACTCCAGGCTTCAATATTGTTTGGAGTCATGTTTATGATATCATTACGTGGACTATCAAGAATAATGCTTCTAAAAACGCTGGTAATAGTAGCAAGAAGCACAATAATAATTCTGGGCTTAGTAGTTCCAGTTCAATAAGGTCCAATGGAAGTATGTTATGGGGTCAAAAATTCAATGCGTCTGCTGATGGAGGTAATTTTGGATCTAATAACAATATGACATTAAATTTTTTCAATTTATCATCAATATCAAGCCTATCTTCGACAAATGATCACAGAAAAAATACGATTTTGCATCCTATTGCCAAAATTTTCCTGATTTTGAGAGACTTTTTGTATAATCCAAAGTCTACAAATGAGAAACTTATGGCAGGTTTGATCATTAACAACTTCGATAATTTATTGATTCGCTACGCTAAAGAAATATCTGCTTATGATTTTGCAAAAGCTGGGCCAATGTTAGATTTAGTCCAGGAATTTGCCACTCAAGTTTGCTCATGCCCTTCGTCCTCAGATGCCAATACTGGGAATATAGGGTCTGATGGAACTTTTGTCAGCGGTTATGAACTGAACAATGAAAATGATTGGAATTATGTACACAGAAGCAGCAATAATTATCTCAGGAGCTTGCACTTTGGCAAATGTATTAATTGGGAGTTCTGGTTAAATGCCGTCCAAAATATGTTGATGACTGAGAGTATCAACTCCCAATTGAAAGCACTTGCCTTCTTATTCAATATATGGGACTTTATTCCCGATGAAAATGCTGCGGCTGTTAAGGATGATGAGGGGAAGAAATATAATCCAAATTCGTTCTTTAATGAAAGTTTAAAATATAACTGTGATTGGATCAAGAATCCAAACTGCTCTCTCAAGTATAACTTCTCGTGCTGGTTGGTGTCATCAAAAAATTGGATGAAGTTTTTTTGCCATTGGTTGCCATTGGTTCGGTCATATTATTTGAGATTGATTGTTTGGAGACTCCTTTCAATGAAATTGAATTCTCACTCCATTATGAGCTCCGATTTTTCAGGGACAAATAGTGATGGAACTATGGATGATAGTTCATCAATGATACTTGCTCGCCAAGGGTATTCTTCAACATCTTTGTTCTCGCAAAATGGAATTTCTTTTAACGCTTCCAGACCGATTTCCAAAGCCGAGGGTTCTAACTCTCGTAACATCAGTGGTCGAATAATTCACAATAGCTTTAATGACTCTTATATCAATAAGGAAAAAATCAAAAAAATTGTGACGGATCGCTTGAACTTATCGTATCAAAAAATTATAAAGATTTCACAATTCAGTTCTGTGGGTTACTATTTGATGCCAGACATGAATGGTTCATGTCCTATTGTGAGCAAAAGGTTTTCCATAACGCCTATCAATTTTAAAAATACTGATGAGAATTTTTTTGTTGACTCTAGTATGAATTTCTTAAATGATAAATCTGCTAATGGTGCTGATAGCACCCAATATTGCTCGGAGAGGAACACACAACAAGACGATGAATTGGATAATAAACAAACCAAACAGACAAGCAAAAGTGGCACAGATTATGTGGAACCAACGGACCCCTCTTTTTTTGATAACTTAGTGCCATCTTTGAATGGTGTGATCAACAGCCGCCAATCTCAGAGGCGTAAAATTAGTCCGTTTGAAATCTTCGATGATGCCGTATACAGTAGTAGCGCGTATTCTTTAATGATTAACAATGATGGGAACAATGATGGAAATAATAATTGTGGCAACGACGATGATTTCAACACTTTGACGTCTATCAATACAATGGTTACTATAGATAATCCATCAAATGAAAACGGCGAAGAGAAGCCTGTGAAGTCAAAATCTGTTGCGGCTGGTGATAAAAATGCCACTAAAAACTCTATGATGTCAAGGTCTTTTTCGATTAGGAATTCCAAGAGCAAAAGTTTCACCAACTTGAACCGATCCAGCATTACATCCACCACTAACATCAACACGAATGGCACTAATGTCAAGGATAATGGTAGTGGGAGATTATTTGGGTTCGCTATGAAGTTATTTAAGAAATCTAAGAGTAGCTCCAATATCGTTAATGATTCCCAAGGACTTGGATTGTCTTTCCATAACCACGGAGAAGAATTTCCTAAACTACCGGATAATATAGACTTGCGGAGCTTTGAAACCGGAGCTGAAAAATCTTTGGACCCTCTGAAGGAGAAAAATATTTCTGCATCTACTGACAAGTCTACCTCTGTTTATGCTGCATTAGGCGACTCTATTATCGATAATACAGATGCTTCTAGAGGATATCTTCTGGGTAGAAAGGAAAAAAGTGATACATCTTTGGTTACAAGAAGAAAGACCTTCGATGGTAAAAAGTATAACAACAAGATAATAAATGATGGAAGCAAGTCGGCAACAGATTTCAAGAAATTGAATGATCAAGCTAATAAAACGAAGTCTTTGATTCCTATCTCCAAACCATTATCTGCTTCTGCTCCTAGGACCCCTAAATCAATTGTATCGAGGTCAAGCTCAAAGGATGAAAACCATTCCATCAAAAGTAAAGACGCGGACTCATTCTTTGATGATGATGATTATGACGATGAAGATGAAGATGATGACGATGATGATATTTCCTCATTTGCTAGTTCCAAGAGAAAGTTAAGAAACAAAGCGTCAATGAGATCTTTGAAAAATTTAACCAATGGAACTAAATTTGGATCAGCTAAGAGAAATGCTACATCTACGTCGCTAAAATCTATGTCCTCTTCAATGATGAATAGTGCTGCTGCAAATGGATCTGGTGGCAAAGCAAAAAGTGATGGCTTAGAATCGTTGCCTTTACCCCCAGAATTTCAGAATAGGGTTCCAGAAGTCCTGCGTCAAATCTTCAAGTTTTCATTAATTTGGAATGATGAATCAATCAACTATCAATTGTATGTAATCAATAATTTACCCTTTGCTAGGTTTCATAGTCCGACTTCTTATGCCAATTTCAATGCCAATAACAAGTTTCCACATTATCCAAGCTTGCCTTTCAGTCAATCTATGGGTATTGGATACTTACCAGCTGATGAAGAGTACACAAATGGTACCGAAATTGAAACTGAAGGATACAGTAGTGATACTAGTAATAGTGGTTCTATTGTGGCTGAGCTTCTGGAAAACACTAATGAAAACAGTAAACTTGTTGGTCAATATTTTGATAGTACTATCAATGTGGGTATGGAATCGAAGATTGATTTATCCAATGGCCCATTCAATACGGAAGATAGATCATTGCTGGTAAATGAGACTTCTGTGACCACATTTTTCACTTGTCACACCGAGGTTTCTCCTGATGTCACAAACTCTACCTTAATGCTTCTGAATGAAGGAGATCATGAGGGCATCGATCATATGATTTCAAAGAGTTTTGCATTACCTGATGATCAATCTTTCGCAGATCATGATGCTTCAAATATTGTTTCTTCCCTAGGCGCTAACCTTAACGAAGTCAAAGATTCTTCCATGATACCAAGATCACATGAAGATATGAAGCCCAAGGAATTACAAAGACTACATAGAGAACGTAGTTTTGCCATGGAAACTTTGAGAAAATGGGGCATTGTGGGAAAATCTTTGAATGAATGGAATAATGTTGTCAAAGAATATGAAGACTTTATCAGGACCCGAAGAATGGCTATGGAAAAACAAAAATTTTTGAGCATTCACAATGATGAAGTCTATGCTAATGACTTCCTAGGAATAGATTTTGTCCCATTGTTAATTGCAGAAGCCCCAGTTCCAAAGATTAACGCTTCATGATATTGTTTAGTTACTGTGATAGGTTTTTTTTTTGTTTATTATTCCGACTATAGATGATTGTGCACTTATTTTAGTATATTATTATCATCTCTTTTTTTTTTTCCTTTCCAATTGTATTAATTATGTTTTCTGTTCTGTTCTGTTGTGTTCTGTTGTGTTCTTATTTTTAATTTAATTTGGCTTTCAAACCTTACTTTTCTACACCGTCTGTTCATAGATGCATTTTTTTTCTTTTAATTTTTCAAGTTTGACTTCTTCGCTGTTCATTATTATTTCTAGAGGTGCTTTTAATATTATTGTTCATAACCGTCGGATATGGATGCATATTTAATAACTTTTCATCAAAAAAAAAAAAAAATAAAAAAAAGATTGAAGTAATTGGAGGAACTTGTAATAAGAGAGTGAAGTAGTTCTGTAACAGGCCCTTCACAGCTGAAGCACACCCGGACAAAGGCTGGGAAAGACTCTGGTAAGCTGATATGTCCTCGCCTATATATATATATATATAGTGAGGCTTCATTACCACAGTAGGAAATGGTATATAGGAATTAAGTTACCCCCATTCTTGTTCATCAGAATCGCCTGTAAACTAACCTAGTGTAAATACCAGATTATGAAGAATCTTGGAAGTTTGGCAGATGATTTTCCTGTAATAATTATCGCAAGCAAACCAGTATTATTCAGTGGTAATCCTCAGCTTGAGATTGTAATTTCAGGTTTTTTTTCATCTATTAATTTTCATCTATTGTTATTGTCAAATCAGGTAGATCAATAATAGTTTTCCAATGCATCATTCAAAAGAAGTATATTTGTTTTATCACATGTGGAAACTGTCCTTGCAAATCTGAAAAATTTGAGACAAAAAAAAAACCACTTACAAAAAAAAAAACAAAAGCGTAAACTGGTAGAACAGAACACTCACAATAAATTAGTACCTGATAGCACTATTCAGTAAAACACATTTTTTTCTTTTCCCCCAGTATAGCAATAGCATCTTCTGTGTGTGGATGCGCGCAGATACTTTCAAAACACGGGGCACAATATCACATTTGTTCCGGGTAATACAGTGTACTGTGGTTTTTTTCTTTATTTTTTTATTTTTTTTTTTTTTTTAAATTGAAAGAACAATTTTTAATACAGCCAGCTTTGTGAGGTACCAATAAGTCCGACTTTGACCGACTTTAGCCACAACGTCTATATTAAGATAACTAAATAATCATCTGTCAGAGTTGGTTAATTTTTTTGTCATCATTTTTCAGGAGCAGTTTGCCTTTTCAATTTGCTGGTGGTATTTAATATTTTGGTTTATATCAACAATACATTTGAAAGTGTAAGGACTGCCAATTCTACAATAGATCTTCTTGACGATATATCCTTATAATTCAATTATCTATTGAGTGCCTTTAATAGTCGACTTGTTGCATTCTCGTTGCCCATTTGTTTCTTGATGCTTTTTTAAGAAAGCTATTAACAATGGCCCTTGATAATAAAAGATTGAGCAGTCTGCCTACAGATGAAGAAAATAGAAGCAAAAAGCGAAAGGTGCTAGATACTTTAAATGATGAAGGACCTCTAACTCAAGAGGATGTCATATATTTTCAAAAGGAGGCAATCTTCAGAAAATTGTCGCTTTACAAGGAAGAATTATTGATCACAAAGAAAAGTTTAGAAAATTGGAAGAAAGATTGCAATTGCAACTCCGAAAAACTTTCCTTATTGAGTGGCTGGTGGCTCAATATAATAGAAACTTTGAATGCTAATGGAATGGTCAGCAAATCGGAGATGGATAATATTGACTCTCAAAGAAGTGTGCTTTTTGTTGGCGAAGAAGTTGGAACTAATAGAGAGAATTTCAAAGTTATGTTAGAGCTACGGAGAAATATCTTACAAAAAATACTAGATCCATTATTGAAGAAAGCTGGTATAAATAATACTGATGCTGATTTGAAGCTGAAGGTAGAGTCCCTTTTAAATGAGCTTTCAAAGGAAAAATCTAGACGACAGACATTGCAGCAAGAAAGAGGGCGCTATTTAGAAGATAATAAGGAGTTAAAAAGTAAAGTAATGGAACTAGTGCATCAGAATAATAGATTGACTTCCAAAACATTGAAACGAACAGATGAATCATTGATGGATGATGGCAACAAAGATAAAGATGAGGAGGAAAAGGACATTGCAGAGAACAATGGTATGAAAAAAGAGGAAACTCAAAGTGTGGAAAAAATTTCAAATGGCGTTTCCATTAATGAAAAGGAATGTGAAGAACAGGTAGATGATTTATCTGTCCAAATAACTGAATTAAAATCTCAGGTTGATATCTTGACTAACCAGATTGAAGAGGAAAGCTCCAGATCATCAAAATGCAAACAAGAAATCTCAACTTATGAATTGCGACTTTTAAATCTCACCGAGGATGATCTACAGAACTCTATCGTTTATAAGAACTTGATTAGTAAAATTGAGAAACTCAACAATGAAAATGGTGAATTGACAAATAAAGATTCTACCTTAATTAATAAAATCTCTGAACTTGAAAACGAGCACAAGAATGTGACTGATAAGTTTGAATCAAAAGTGTTGGAAGAGAAGAAAATGCTACAGTCTCATTTAGAAAAAGCAGAAGCTGATTTAGCCAGAGTTCGTACGAATCGTGATGATTTGATTGCCAAATTAGAGATAATCAGCGCCGAAAAAAAGTCCAAAGAAATTTATGATGAGTTGATGAACACAATTGAGAATCAAAAGGAAGAAATTGAGAAATTAACGTCTGAGAGACGTAACCAGCTAACAGAAATTGCTGAAGGAGATGTGGATATTCAAAACTTAAAGATGCAAAACCAAACTCTTATAAATGAATTGAAGGACATGGAAGTTGCCTTCAACCAAACTCAAGCTCAGCTCAACAAGAAATTCGAATCTCTTATTAATAATGAAAATATTATTACCAAATTAAAATTAGAGAAGAATAAGGCTGATCAAAAATACTTTGCTGCAATGCGAGTCAAAGAATCGTTGACTAATGAAACAAAAACTTTGAAGATTCAGAATGCAAGATCCAGTGAACTTATCTCTCAGTTGAAAGAGTTCGAGAAGTTGACACAATCTAAAATTAAAGCTCTTGAGTCGAACTTGGGTAATATGAAAATTGTAAGTGTCGAGAAGACTAAGGAAATCGATATTTTGAAGAGCAAATTAAACGAGCTCATCAATTCTTTTGATATTTTGAAGAAAAAGTTTGACCAGTTGAGTAATGAAAAGAAGACTTCAGTGGGAAAATTTCATGAATTTGAGGAAACAATCAAATCGCTAAAAAGACAAGTTGAACAATTAAAAGCTAAGAATTCTTCTCACGAACGGATTATTGGAAGATACCGTAAAAGAAACGGTGATTCTGAAAAGAATAATAGTATTGTTGAATACAAAGAAGATAATACTAGAATTGAAGGATTGATTTCAATAGCTAAATGTTCAATATGCTCAATCAGATTTAAAGATACCGCTTTGAAAACATGCGGCCATGTATTTTGTCAAGAGTGTGTTAATAATCGGTTGAATGCAAGATTGAGAAAATGTCCTTCTTGTAACTGCGCCTTCTCTTACAATGATTTACTTTCAGTTCATTTGTGATCATGTATTATTGCAATCTCCAAAAAAGATGGCTTATGTTTTTGCCCTTTATTGTACCAAAACCTTTCATTTGCTTCTATTTATTTTCCCATTTTTTATATCATATTTTTTCCCCTTTCTCTTTCTGTATTTGGCCTAAGGATTTATTGTTTGTTTTTGTACACTAGTGTTGTCCTTTGATTGAATCATGATTTACATTCTTATAAATATAAATGTTACTTCAAAGAGAATTTCTGTTTAATGAATATGCTAGCTAGCAAGTAGAGAAACCTATAGCCCAAATAATGCCACACTCTGTTTTGCTAAACGCATCCCAACAAATCAAATGTGTAACAAATTAATTCATATCCAGAACTAACAATTTTGAAACAAACACATTCAGCTTCTCTGGTTGTTAGTGATTATTATAATGCTAGGAAAGGCGAGTCCTATCAATTATAGAAGGCCACTACAGGTAGTGAATCTGATAAGATGTAACTCATCGGCACGCAAGAAGGCATCAGTGAATCTATCTGTAGATGAAGATGCATCAGCAAAAAAAATCAGTGATGGGTCGATGGTTGATCTGAATATTAAATTGTCCAAGATATATGATGAGATAGCACAAAAAGAGTATGATGAAAATTTTTTTAAAGAAATTCTGTATTCTAAAATACCCCCTTATGCGGATAAGTTAACCAAGGACATTGCCATCTCAAAACCTTGGAGAGGGGAGCAAGGCGCCAGTGAAATATCAGCAAGGATCACGAATGATTCAAATAAATACATCAAAAAGAGAGTTTCAACAGCACCTACAGGGTTTGAATTGAAGAAGAAATTGACTGTACCTGAAAGGATGATAAGGGCCAAAGAGAACTCTTTAGATTATACATTGTTGAAACATACAAGTGAGGAGGATTCAAAGTTTAGGGAAATGATGAGAGAGAAGTTATTAGGTCCAGAGCAGGTAACAAGGGTAAGCTTTTCAGATGCTTTCTTTTTAGCTGATGCAAAGATTGCTGATGCCAAAGCCAAGGGACAGTTCAATAACTTGCCAAAAGGGAAACCACTTGACCATACATATCAACAAAATCCTTACCTTGATACTACGGATTACCATTTGAACAATATTTTAAAGCGACAGGAAGTCAAAATACCATGGATTGAGAAACAGGGTTCGGTTGCTATCGAAGTGAAAAAATTCAGAGAAAATTTGAAAAAGGAATGGGTGACTAGGGCAGTTCACAAGATTGATAATATGAAAAAGAATGATACAGGTGACGATAAATTGAAATGTGCGGAATATTACTCGGTAAATTACGCAAAATTGATTGATAGGTCATGGGAAGACCAGAAAAAAAAGTTTTTGAACTTATCAATACGACATTTGAATGATTCCATCAGGGGATATAACTTGCAGGCACCGATGGCTTCGCATATATTTTATCTAGTGGAGGAGAAGGAGCTTGCAAGATGTTATAAAGATGGCTCTAAGGAGATTGTTAGTGCTATGAAGAACTATATATTTGGCGACACAAAGTCTCATATGACCTCACATGAGGCTACCAAGCAACATATCAAGTCTGGACCTCAGCAACTGATCTCTGGAACTCTTTGGAAAATATTCAGTAAAAAATAGTATTTGCTTCTATGCAGATATATGTATATATTTATGTAGACAAAACAGCAACAAAACAGATAAAGAAGATAACAACTCAGAGAATAGTTATGCACCGTCTATGTGCAGGGTGTGATACCCTATAGGGTTATGAGGATGGTGCGCTGAAAGTCCGGGTGATCTTTTGAGGATGGAACTCCTTTCCTTTTTTCTTGAAGACGAGGGAAAAAAATAATAAAGATTTTGTAAAGTTTTGTGTTTGTGGCATTACATTAATCGATTATCTTGCGATCCGCGTTTGTTTGCAATAGCAGAAAAGTTCTCAAAGACGGTCTATAAACCTATAACTATTGCGGAGCTCATTTTGGAAATAGCGACTATCTATTGCTTTTCCTCATCTACTCTTATTCGTTGTCTTACAAATCCAACACCCCTTTTCTCTTTTTCCCTATACTTTGAGATTCAAGTTTGGTAACCAGAGCCTCCTCAAGGTAAAAGAAAGTTTCGTGGTTTACCTCTCCTTGATAAACATTACAAGTTCATCAAAGCACACCTGAAATATGGACTTGAGAGTTGGAAGAAAGTATCGTTTGGGCCGCAAGATCGGTGCCGGTTCGTTTGGTGATATTTACATGGGTACAAACATCATCACCAGAGAAGAAGTAGCAATCAAATTAGAATCAATCACTGCGAAGCATCCTCAGCTTGAATATGAAGCCAGAGTTTATAGAGCCCTTAGCGGAGGTGTTGGGATTCCATTTGTGAGATATTACGGTACTGATTGTGAGTTCAACTGTATGGTTATTGACTTGCTTGGACCTTCATTGGAAGACCTTTTTAACTACTGTAATAGAAGATTTTCCTATAAGACAGTTTTGCTTTTGGCAGACCAACTACTTTGTCGTCTTGAATATATTCATGCCAGATCATTCATCCACAGAGATATCAAACCAGATAATTTCTTGATGGGTACCGGCAGAAGATCAAACCAAGTGAATGTAATTGACTTTGGGTTAGCTAAGAAGTACAGAGATAATAGAACTTATATGCATATTCCTTACAGAGAAAACAAAAATTTAACTGGTACGGCCAGATATGCCAGTATCAACACACACTTGGGTATTGAGCAGTCAAGAAGAGATGATTTGGAAAGTTTGGGATATGTTTTTGTATATTTCTGCAAAGGATCTTTACCTTGGCAAGGTTTGAAGGCAGCAACTAAGAGACAAAAATACGAGCGTATCATGGAAAAGAAAGTTACGACTCCAATTGAAGTGTTGTGTAAAGGCTTGCCAAATATTTTTGAGCGCTACTTTGAATACGTCAAAAACTTGAGATTCGAAGATAAACCAGATTATGGTTTCCTTAGAGGAATATTCAGAGATTATTATTTGGAACAGCATTACAGATATGATTACATTTATGACTGGACAATAGTTAAATACCAACAAGCTAAATTAGCCCAGAAGAATAGCAATGGCGAAGAAGAAGAAGCCGGTGCATCTAATCAAAAGAGCTCCACTAGAGCTCCTTTCCTTTTAGACCCTACTATTGTTCCTCCACATCAAGCTAATCAAATAGTGTTTTATCAACCAAACCAACCGGAGGCGCCACAGACACAGCCTAACGTTTCAAAGGCTGCTCCTCAAACACAAGTTCCGGTCCAAGCCCCTGCTCATGCCCAGGCCCAGGAGGACCCAAGTTTAGTTCCAAATATATCTTTAGTTGTTTCCCCAAACATGCCTCAAGAACAAGCCGATGGCAATAAAGCAAAGAAAGACCTTGTTTCTTCTGCATGGCTTTAAATTATGTTGGTATATACATACAATTCATTCTTAAAATTACACTGCTCATATTGTCATCTTATGAAATATCTCCCGGAGATATTAGCAATTTCTTTTTTTCACTCTAATCGTTACTTTTCTCCTCTTATATGTTCATTGTATTTGTCATTTTTAGTTTTCATTTCTTTAGCACATCATTTTTCTTTTTCATTCACTATTTTATTCATTCGGCTTTTACTTATATATGCGAAAAGAAAGAGAAACAATAACATTGTTGTCTTGTTTCATTAATTAGTTAGTTGATAAGTTGATATTATTGTAGCGTAATTCACCATAAGCATAAACCAGGTGTGTGGGTTTTTTTTTTTTTTTTTTGTGAAGGAAAAATTGAATTTTGTGCAATTTTCTGTGGTCCATAGATAAAAACATAAACCTGAGACAGAAATCATATCAAAAAATAATTCACTCTAAATATCACAAGAAAAATAGAATCATCGGGTACCGTGATATTTTTGTTCAGTATTCAATCATCACTGTGGTTCCAATCCTGCTCACTGCTCCTCTTTGAACCATTGTGCTGTGAACTGTATTATATATTATATTAAATGAAAGGAAAGGATTGATAATAGTTATGCCAACTAATGACACAAACGGGACTAGCCCGTCGTCCAATGCTAACACACCAAACAATAATAACAACACAGAACCTCATCAGATTAATGACTATAAGAGAAAGATTCCCGCTGTGGGAAGCAGTTCCAATAATGCCAATGCGGGACCAGCCACAAATCCTGGCGTTTCTCAATCACCATACAGGCGAATATCGGGGCCTCAATTGTCTTATCACAACCGACAAACTAGCAATAAGAATTATTATGGCTCTTCGCATAACACGGATGATTATGACTCAGCAAAAAGATCATTCAGTGGTGGAAGAGGCAGTCAGAAGCCATATTATTATGATAGTCTAGAGCAACTGCAACTACAAAAGCAACAGCAACAAGCGCAAAAACTACAGAAGCAGCGAAGTGGCTCGCTACCGTCAATGAGAAAGAATAATAATAACAATAGTGCTCAGGAACAGCCCGAAAAGCCGTTCTTGTCGATAAATACTGATCGTGATGCTAGGGCAGCTAATGAAGACCCTAAAAGTGCCTTGGATAGACCGTTATCATCGGGCTCAATAAAGACACCCAGATCTGCATACCACTCTGCTAGCTCATATGGTAATCCTAGATTTTCAAATTATGGCCAGCGAAAGTTCCACGGCTCAAAATATAGTGCCCTTGGCTCTGTGGAGAAAAATGGCAGCACACCTAATAGCGCTAGTAGCTCCAATAATGATGTAAAGAGTTTTGATACAAATGAACCGGCAGATAATCACAGTGGTGACTCTTATTACCCAAATGGAACATCATATCCCTATTCAAAGCATTATAAACAATCTGGACGTTATTTTGGAAAATCAGGAAAGCCAGATTACTATGGGAACAGCCAGGATTCTTTTTATGGCTCCAAATATTATCATGGCAATAGCAATTACTCAAGTTATGGGGCCGGATATGGTTATGACCATGCTTCATATGGTAAACATCCTAAAGGTCATTATAGCTCTTACAACAATAATAATAACTTTGATGACGATTATGGGGGCCCTGGAAAATTCAATAGGCCAAAAAAGTACAATAATTGGTATGGGTCAAGCCCGAACCCTCCGTCAACACCAAGCAATAGTAAAACTGGCTCGGCATCTTTGACGTCCTCCCCTTGTACTGATGATAAATCTATAGATTCTAAGATTTATAACCTCGACACTGCAATAAAAAGCAATGATGAAAAAAGAACAGAGGAGGAAGAACATGAAGAGGATGAGGATGAGGAAGAAGATAATGAGGATGACTATGAAAAAGGAAATGATGTTGATGGAGCTAAAAATAATGGTGAAAATTCTCTAACAAAGACAGAGCTATTTCATAAATCAATTGATAAATCGCTTATATCTTCTGCGGCAGCGGAAAGTCCTAAGACAAATTATCTTGGAATTGAGGACCGTAAGTCTGGTGAAGTATCACCAAACAATATGCAAAAATCTGATACGTGTGGTGTTGATAATGAAGAAGACGGTTACAACATTGATTCCGATATTGAGATTCATTTTGACGATGAAGAGGACGATGATAAATGTGAATTCAAGAAAAGGAGTAGCAGACCTGAAACCCCTGCAGTGACAAAGGAAAAGGAAGTGAAAGCAGAAGAGCCTCTACCTAGGAATTTATTGACGAAACTCAACACACCAGAATCAGCACAGATTGATTTGAAGAAGAAACGGACAAAAGCCACGGGATCGGCACCAAAAAGACAACATCATAAACTCTACATAGCTTTTGGTGAAGGATGCGTTTTCCCCCTTAATAAGTTGGAGCAAGCATTATTTGACTTGAAGAACAGACCAAGAGAAGAAATCATTCAAGAACAAAAGTACCTACTCAAACGAGCCGTGACAAATTTCTCAACAAATTATCCCTTCTATAAGAACAACATTTTGATAAATGAACAAGTGGTGAAACCACGATTAGTGGAAATTTTCAAAAATACTACACAAAGAATTTACTATCAAACATTAATATTAAGAAAGGAATATTCAATATTGAAGGAGAAGTGGGACACACAAACAGAAATCAACGAAAAGCAGTTAGTCTCCATTTATCCTGACTATCAATCCCAACTATTTGATCATAAATTTAAAAACAATGAACCCATTGAAGATAAAACGACATCCGGTCGGAGAAGTAGAAATCATATTGCTGATAGCGTTACTTCTGAAGCTGAATTTGAAAAGATCTTGCAACAGATAAAGATGAACGATCCTCTATATAAAGCCGAACAGCATGCAGCAAGCATTCCACCAATGATCATGAATCCAGTTGATAAATATTCCAAACACTTCATCAATGTGAATAACTTGGTTCTCGATAAGAGCTCATTCGTGAAAAGATTGTTCACTGATCCGATCGACAATTTCACCAAGGAAGAGCATGCTTTATTCACAGAAGCTTATGTGAATAATCCAAAGAAGTTTGGTAAGGTATCACAATTGATGGGAGGGTTGAGGACATCTGAAGAGTGTGTAATGCATTATTACAATACCAAAAGGCTGGTTAACTACAAGCAATTGGTGGCCAATAAAAGGAACAGGAAGACTAGTACCAGAAAAAAGACATCCAAGTCGCGTAGCAACAACAGAAAAAGTGAACTGCATGAGGCAATTGAAAACAATGTTCCTTTACCAACAACAGATGTTGAAAACGAGGGAGAGGAACCACTCAAGGACAATGATGAACTCATGATTAAGGATAGTACTGAGGAGAACCCTAAGAGAAGTATTTCTGACATAACTGAACATGAGAAAAAAATAACAGCAGAAGAATCTCTCGAACCACCGACGAAAAAGCAGAAGCCTGACATTAATGTCGCTGTTGAAGTAGCTAAACCTACTGTCACCGCCACTGAGTCAGCTCCACAGGTGAATCATGTCCCAATGCAAATTCAATCACCTATACAGCCAAAAGAACCTCTTTTGCCACCTTCAGTTCCAATAGATAGGTTCCATGTGAGCCACATAAAACCGAAGTCTACTCTTCCCGAGAAAAATGAAGAAATTATTCCGTTCAAGGAACGAAAATCTAAACCAGTTTCTAGTTATTGGAGCGTATCGGAAATTGGACTATTCCCTGGTCTTTTGCAAAAGCATGGTACGCAATGGGACATGATTGCTAAAGAAATGGGTAGCAAGACCACTATTATGGTTAGAAACTATTATTCTAAGAATGCTGACAAGGAGGGTTGGAGAGACACTGCAGAACATGTTGATAAAGAAAGAAAGGAAAAAGAGAAAAGCTCAGCCAGTAACGTTATGATAGGGAACGAGCATGGTAATAACGCTTTTATTCAAGCAAGAAATCAGCAATACGATTACAAACACGCTGAGCCCCCATTAGGTTATTTTGTGGATAAAATCCCAACAGGTTACTTCAACAGCAAAAATGTTCATTCTTCACCAGTTGCACCAAGAAAGCACGAGGATATATGGGCGATGAAATCATTGGCGCCAATGCCACTGGTAACACCCACTATTCCTCCTGTTGACACTTCTATGATTTCTTCTAGTTCCAAAGACATTCAGACTCCCAATGGGTTGTTGGGCACTTTCTACAGCAATAGACCACTTGAAGCGCCTCGTGAGCAAAAGAGCAATATCCACACCCTTATCAATACTGCTTCCAAACCAGCGCCAGAAGTGTATCACAAATCTGATATTAGTTCAGTCTTGAATGGAGTAAAGGAGGCTCCTACTGATTTATCGATCCAAAAGTCTTCAATTTCTTCACCTCGGGTATCTATTTCATCTATTGTTAATCAAGATCTGGCAGCGGCAAGATCCACCTCACCGGTTTTGAACAGACCGGCGAGTGACTCACCAAAGACATCGATTGCAAATTTGATTTCTCCAACAAACAATCCTTTGTCAGCTAAAGCTAGTCATATCACTCCAAAGTCATCGATTTTTAATTTATTAAATAGCGGCTCCTCTGGTGAGAAGCCCCTGGCCATGCCAAAAAATCATTCATCACAAGTCTCACAACATTCAACCGCTTCTAGTAGAAGTACCACTCCAGTCAATTTGCCACCCCTTTCAAGTTTCAGCAATGCCGGTGCAAACACCCAGCAGTCTATTTACGGTGATAAAAAGTACGCATCTGCATACGATACGTCAAGATCATTACTCTCCTTTGCGTCATCTGGTAGCCGTTCAATTTTGAATCATTCATCAAGCCCTGCACTTGCGGGCCCATCGAACACATCATCTTTTTCTAGTCAGGGCACTAATACTTGGGAAGAACGAAGATTACCGGCATTGAACTCTGTGTGGAAGCCAGCGACTGTTCATCAGGCTACGCAATCAGGATTTGATACCTTGATTGCTGCTGCTTATCGTCAACAGGAACAACAACAGACACGCTCTTATGGTGATCAAAATGCTAGAAAAGCTGGTGATTTGAGTGAATATCATTTGAGTAACGGCAATGGTAATCAGGCTCAGTAAATTGAATGAATGAATGATTCGATTTCAGGGCATTATATTATTATCCGAAAACTTTCAAGATTATTTTTTTTTATCACAAATTATTTTTCTTAATCAATCCATTTGTTTTTCATCTTCTTTTTTTGTTGTCATTATTGGTTTTTTCTTCTTTTTTTTTTTTGATTTGGCTTTTTTCATGTATGAGACTGGGTAATTTGATTTTCTATTTATGTATATATATGATGATGTGTTTTATGAAGTTCTTTTAATTATTTCATTCTAATTATTTTTACAACTATCAGACCAGATAGCTTAATTATTTCCATTTTCAATGGTTTACTGACCCTAGGTTTGAGGTGTCAAATTTATGTATTAATCTGAACAACTTTTATTATCAGCCACTTGTATAAAAAGGCTTGCTATTTATTCTGTTGCTCCAAAATTGCATTCAACATTGGTACAACATAAGCATTATAAGCATTCTCATTTACCCAATAATAACTTAAGATCACACAAATTAAATAGATGAAGACGTTGGCCATAAAAGTAATGGAAATACCCACAAAATAAACCGTGGCTTGGTTTCTGATTATCCAACTAATTGCCTTGTACCATCCATAATCTGTATCCATGAAGCTTGGTGACTTCTGTAATATCAAACGACTATTGAAATTGTTAATCTGAATAAGATCATTGAATTCGAGTATCAAATCCGTCTCAATGAATTTATCGTATGCATCAGCGGCGAACATGAGGTGGGAAAAAAGTTTGACTTCAATTTGTGAATCTTTTGGGAATACCCACAGAGATGATGCGGTCAGGTAACTAAGTTTAGGTACTCCTAATGAGTAGAACATTGGAGGGACGAAATGTTTCAATATTGGTGGGATTATTGGATTATCCATGGAAGACTGGTAAGAAAGACAGTCCACCAAGAAAGATTGGGTAAGAGAGGTCTGATATTGTGGGTTATGGGTGGTATGATCACGAGTATATAATGAAGGTATTTCCAGGGTCATGAAGCGAGTTAGTGGCCAGGAATTCCAATGTGATCTTTCGCGACAAGTGGTTTGAGGTGTTTTTTTACTATAAGGAAATTCATTTGCATCACGATGGTACATTTCCCAAAGTTTAGAAGTTAGAGATGAGTTCACCAACGAGGCCTTGATAGAATACACCTTGTGGGATTGAGTAATTGGCGAAACGTTGATGGAGTCTTGGTTTAATGATATTGTCGAGCCGCAGTACGGTTCGAAATCTAAATATACATCGTAATTCTGATTCGAGTCTAGTAAATCCAATAACTTGGATTGTCTAAGGCTCAACGAGACAAACGGGGGTTGATTAATGTATTGATAGTCGAAATTTAGGGGAACAATTATTTGATGACTTTGTGATGATGTGATACAATCGTAGAATTTGACAAAGAGGAAAATCGACCAAGGAAGTATTATTATTGTGCAGACAGTGACAAGTTGAAAGAAGTACATCCCCAATCTGAATATCCTAAGGGCAATTGGGAACGTGGATTGTGGAAGATTAGCAGCTAGACGCATTTTTTTTTCCTGTATCTTTATAAATAATCAATTTATGATAGATTTTTTACACCCATTGTTGTGCAGATGTTAGGATTGTTGTCAAAAACAACTATATTGAGAGTTGCTTTTCAAGGGTGTATTTTTTTTTTTGGTGTCCAGTTTTTACCCGACCCGCTGATTAAACATGATGACAATATATTCGGAACTCAATTTGGCTTATAGAAACAATTTCAGAAGATGATCGTCCCTGTTGCGATTCTGAAGGGGATAGAAAGGAAAATAAGGAAGTTCAAGATCTGATTTTGTCGTAAAGTAAAGAATTGTGAACCACAAAAGACACATGCATGTCAGCATATAACCGCACTCCAACATGGCTGTAATATTAGTATTTGATTTTACCAAAAAATAGGGTTTTGGAAGCTAAGGATAGATGGGATGAATTGGATTGTCTTCGTATAATAGATTTTTGCCGAGATGCTCCTTATTTTGAGCTCGAAAGCTTCGTGACGGGTCCCAACTCGAAGTCAATAATTTTGGTTGAAAATCTTACTGCACATTTTTCTTTTATTCTCTGAAAATAAAACAATACTATAAATGTTTCTAAGTATTCGAGGAGTCTTCAAAATCAGCTGGATCAACGTATGATGTATGATTGGTCATTTTTAGAGAGTATCGTAATAAATGTGAATTCCAGTGCATATTTTGCTTTCTCACTAAATCGAGGTGGTATGTTATATTCGCGCATATATAGCAGGATTACAAAGCCGGGCCAAAATAGAAAGAATATACTTAATATTAGAACGATGTGTGAATTTATTTCATGAATTAGTGGAAAAGAGAAATATGGACGAAAGTTTGCACAAAAAATTGAGAAGACTGATAAATAAAAAATTCAAAAATAATAAAAATAAAAACCCTATTAAATTTCACGAGTAATAAATAACAGACAAAAGAGAAACAGTGAACATAAAAGTACTAAAAATATATATAAACGTTGAAATAAAAATGAGAATAAAAAACAAGTGTACAATTTTACAATAGGGAAAATACTCCGTCTTTTGATTGAGAGCTTCAATAGCTTGTTGGAACTAAGATGTGAAAGGACCAAAAGACAATAACATGTTTGAAGGAATAATGAGGTCCAGTATTAAAAGAAGGCAGTGTATACTGCAAAATGGGCAGAAATATTCACAAATAACGAGAGACATATTTCTAGAATGATGAACTTAGCCTGAGAGAAATCGATAATAAAAAAATTATCTGAAAAATATAAGAATACGCTTCCAAAAATAGCGATAAAAAAATGATAAAAAAAATTCATGATAATGGTGATAATGACAACAATATGAGTGAAGTATTAAATGATAATGCCAATGCGCGGATCTAAACAATAATAATAATAATGAAAAAGACACAAAAAAAACCTCAATTTTAAGCTTTGAATACAGCTCAAACTCTAACAAACCGAAAAATTTAATGTGTACTATGACCTCTATGATACTTCAAACCATTCAAGTTCTTGTACCGCTTACCACATACCTCACATCTAAAAGGTTTATCCTTCTCCAAGTTGAAACTACCATCAGGATATGGTTGGTTACTTTCAGGATCAATAACACTGAATGTACCATCAGGGTTTTCAAATAATTTTTGGTTTTGGTGTCCGTGAGCTTTATGATATTTCAAACCGTTCTGGTTCTTATAAGTCTTATCACACCCAATGACTGGACATTTGAAAGGACGATTTTCTCCATCCACATAAAGGTGACGGGCTGGATCGTCAATACAGATCTCTTCATCCTCATCCTTTTTGATATTTTTATTTGACGAATGATCACCATTAGGTTTTATACCAGATGTCTGGAGATCGATATCAGTTTGATTGGCATTATTATTGGAATTATTGTTCATGTTCATGTTTTGATTATTCTGAGAAAATTGATTGGAAAGATTATTTGAAAGATTAGATGAGTTGAGCTGATAATTTCCAAATTGATGAATGTTATTGTTATTATTATTGCTGTTATTGTTATCCTTCATGAGAACATTATTCACATTGGAGCCATCCTGAATATTATTCAATTGGTGGCCCAACGAGCCATTAAAGGTGAAAAGAGAATTCGAGTTGTTGGGTTGCTGCATTTGGTTAATATCTAGATTATTAGCATTACCAAGAAGATTATTATCAAGGTTCATCACCCCGTTATTCACCTGTATACCACTGCCATTATTATGATTGTTGTTGTTGGCATTATTTGACAAGAAAACTTCATTGGTAGATACTGCCTCCATGAGATCGTTAGAGCGTTTTAAATTCTTGCTATTATTAGAAGTCACTTGACCATCCCCATTGACTACCAAGTCATTCAGAGGAGGGGAAATTGATATATGAGCTTCTTCATAATGTTTTAATAAATCGTGTAAAGTCGGTAGTATGTCACCACAACAGCTGTAATCTTTGCAGTAGTCCGCCTCAAGGTTCGGCAAATAATTGACGGGCGGAGGCGACATGGTCATCATTAAATCCTGGTTCATATTCAACATTGCATTGTTTTGGTTATTGTTTAAGTTGCCTAATATATTGAAAGTCGGATTATTTTGATTATTATTTTGATTGGATGGATTACCATTGCTATTAAGCACGCCGTTATGGTGGAATAACACTTCATCTTTAAGCCAGCTACCAATAGTCAAGGAACCGAAGGAGACACCACCCATCCCCTGAGTATGGGCAATACTTTCTCTCCTGAGCCTTGGATTATTCAAAAATTGATTAATGTTATTGATATTGTTATTGTTGTGGTTGGCATTGGTATTACTGTTCACATTGCTACTCATGTTGTTATTGTTGTTGGTATTATTGGTATTCTGCGACTGCTGCTGACCTCTATATCCAAAGGGAGAAGATCTCTGATAGGCAATATCAATCGGTGCCGTCATCTGGTTTCCAAAATCAAAATCATTATTGTTGTTGTTGACGTTCATCGCGGATGAGCTGTTGTGGTTGAAGGAGGGAGGGTCGTTTGCCATTGCAGTATCGAAATCAAAGTCAAACATTTCGGTGTCGCCAGTGGCACCTGGATGAATGTTGACAGAAAACTCAGAGTTCATGATTGAAATGACAATAAGAAAATATTAATAATGTAAAAAAACAAAAACAATTAGGCAAATAATAATATAATAATATTCGCTCTCCTCCAAATTGAAATTTCCAAGTAATTGAGGAACAGGGGTAGAAAAGTCAATAAATTTCCGTTCAAACCGATGGACGCCTTACTCAAGTATATTCTATGTTTGGGGCCCGAATATATTAGAAATATTGGGTGTCTAATAGATATAAGGGAGGAATTGATTGTTTGTCCTAACCAATGCTGGTGGAGGTTTTTTGGATTGTTAGGGCTGCTCACCTGTTTGTAATCAGGCGGAATTTCTTTTGCTGGAGGAAAAAGAAGAAAAGTTTTGGGGGGTCTCTGATGGATGGCCAACAAACAGAGGGTATTTCCGTTACCCGCACATACATGAGGGTAATTGTTTCATTACGTAATTGCCACTGTTTGTGTTGTATAATGTCTTATGTCAGCAGGTCATGTGAATGGATTACCGATGGATTACATAAAATGTCGCGCTCTATTAGGTAATCACTGAAAAAAACAAAACAAAAAAAAGCTTGGATGACTTTTTTGGGAAACATAAACAAATGGTGGTCATACAAAGGCGTTTGATTGTGTTCTAACAACGGGACATCACTTCTGGCCGAATTTGTTACAGTGATATTGTCTGAAGTATGACTTCGACCCTAACATGGTTCGAATTGGCAGAATTCGATGATTTTCTTACTGCCTCGGTAGTTGACCCCATTTATTATTGGGCAACTATCAGAAAGGCATATCATCAAACTAACTTCAAGGCCGATAAAACATTGTCAACAAAGGAAGCTTTGGCCTTGATTAGAAATCATCTAGTTTTCCCAACTGGTGAAGAGGCCACTTTGGCAACGGCAAAAAGACTCAACTTCTTGATGGAAGATTTCATGAAAATGGGGAAGGTGCGAAACTTCTTGAGAAGGTACCCCGAAGAATCCAAGATTCGGGAATTTAATAGGCATGCCAAAAGATACTTTCAACTTTTTCAAAAGGATTGCGGGTTTGATGTTTGTACCACTGACAGATATTTGAGTAAATCCGGGAACCTAGAGGCTTGTGTGATTGCCAAAAGAGTGTATGAACCCAATGAAGAAATTAAGTACCTTTTTGGCTGCCTTGCACAATTGGATGAGGAAGAAATCAATAATTTCGATCAAAATGATTTCAGTATCATTAATATCAGCTCCAAAAATACCCCTTGTCTTATGTTGGGTCCAACAAGATTTGTCAACCATGACTGTAATGGCAATGCTAAATTTTGGTCCAATAAATCCGGGATGACCATTGTAAGTGTCAGAAGAATTTTGGTCGGAGAAGAAATTACTGTTACTTATGCTGCGAACTACTTTGGTAAAAAAAATAAAGATTGTTTATGTGCCACTTGTGAAAGAGATGGCCTTGGTGGGTTTGCACCTAAACAAGATAACGCGGAACAGCCGCAGATTGTGGAGGATGGAAGCGCAGATGAAAATGATAAAAAAGTAATAGAAGATGTCCTCAGTGATGAGGAAAATAAGGAAGATCAAAAAAATCGTTTCTCAACGCCTGAATCAGATATGGCAGACGGCACTATGTATGAACTTGTTTCAAGTGGAAGCGATTCTGAAGGTGAACTTTTAAGTGATGATGAATCAGATATAGAATGTATTGATGATCCTACAGGTGTTTCCGACTTATTACAAGTCCCTATCAGCTCTTCTACTGCTGATAGTGATGGCCAAAAGGAGGGCTCTCGTACTGGAGATCTCGGCTCTAGTACAAAATCTAATGGTGGAAATTTTTCTTCTATCGTCAATAGAGGTGGCGACACATCTAAAGAAAAAAGCTCTGCTCCGCCAGAATCTGCTACATATGATGCTGGGGAAAAGTCAAAGGGTAAGAAGGGATCAGTGTATGGTGGCAGATTGCGACCAAGGAACAAAGTCAATAAAAAGAAAAAGGTTTTACAAACCATCGACTTGTTCCGGATCGATGACTCTCCTGATTCCTTTAAAACAAACCTCCAAACGTCTAAAGATAGTTATGCATCAAATTTCTCCGAATTCTCTCAAAGAAAAATATTCAAAACCTTTCAAAGACTTTACAATAAACGTTATTATGATGCTAAATTTCAGCTGGAGCATGACATTTATGATTGTCAAAATTGTGGTTGCTACTTCGAATATGATCCCAGTACTTTTGAAGCCATGAACTATGAAATACACCCATCCATGCATGCTGCTAATGGGGATGCCAACAAGTCTTCTATCAACAATTTGTATTGCCCAAAATGTTTGAGACATTTTAAGATTTTCAAATTAGCGTGGCCTTTAACTAAAGTAGATTTGACGATAAGCAACCGAATGGAAAGCATCAGACAATTTTTAACTTTTTGGCCAGCAAAGAGAAAACCGGTTGATTTGATTCCAGAACTGAATAAGCATCGCAAACTTGATGGAGATGGGAACTTGGAAGTAGAAGATAAGGTGAAGGTAGACGAGTTGGATCCTCCTCTGAGCAATGGTGACAAAAATGCAGGCAAAGTCAGTTACCGTTATTACAAAGGAAAGCTCGTTGAAATTTCGGGAGAAAACAATGTAAAAGATCCAGAACGTCTAAAATTGGGCAGTGTCACTTCTGTCTTGAGTGATATAAAGGATTTGAAATTAACTCTTAAAACGAATTCACCAAACTCTGGGACTAACTTGAAATCAGATATTCCTTTGAAAGTTCATAGATTGAGAGAGTCTTATATCAAGAAGTTAAACGAAGAGTGGATTGTACTTTTTCAAGCTTATGAGGCTTTTGTCAAAGAACAAATAGCGGAGCTTATTGAGAAAAATCCCCATATTTTAAAGACCTCGTTCTTCAAGAATTCCAAGCAGGTCTCGGCTGGATCTTGGAGATCTTCTATGACACCAGTATTCAAAAATTCATCCAGATCTGGCTCAAACCTCGCGCTTAGAACACAGGAAAAGGGACCAAAACTAAAACCACGGAGCTTACCATCAACCTCAACCAAAGCAACAAGAAGAAAAGCTAGTGTGGCTGATATTGCCAACCATATTAAATCAAGAGCTACAAGACAGAGGGAAAAGACCAATACGACTTCTAAAAGAGGTAAATACGTATCGGACTCGGATGATGCTCTTCAAGACGTTGCACTTGGGGATCATGGGACTACTGAGATTTCCTCTAGATTGAGGGACAACTCTCGAAGACCGGTAAAAGGCGACCAACTGTCGTACTTCAAAAAGCCTAGACTTGACAAATCTAATTCAACTTCTTCGGCTCTGAAAACTGCTAAGAATCAAAAGGTTTCTATGAGAGATTTGATTTTAAAGTACAAGAAAAATGGTGTTGAAGAAAACCAGGTGAAGTATTATAGATCGAAGAGCGAAAGAATTTCTCAATCCTCTCAAAGCTCTTCTGAAAGAACAAAAGCCAAGCAGCCTACTCTGAAACTTTTTGCTCCAAAAGAAACAAAGCAACCTAATGCAGTAAAATCGCTTGCTTCTAATTTGGGCTCAAGTTATTATGAAAAATACCAATCAAAACCAAAACCAAAACCAAACATGCCAATGTCAGCACCAATGCCAACGGTTAGATCTGGGCCTATATTAGATCCAAGAAAGAGAAGAAGACCGATTGCTCAAGAACCTAGAACTGTGGGTGAACCAGAAAAGAAAACTAGAAGCCTGCCAAGGGATTACAAGAAGATAACTTCTGAAACTAGCCGTCCCAAATCCAATAGTGACAAGTCTTTGGTTAAAAAGACGAATAATAATGGTCTTTTTGTTGAAGATGGCATTGCAGGAGATTCTGATGAGCTGGAAATTGTTGAGTATGGCACTTCTGCCTCAGTAGCAGCTGATGGATACGAGTCATCTTCGGATGAAAATGGAAAATACAATGTTTCGATGAAGAAGATTGATGATCTTCAAATTGCTGGTAAAGCCTTTGAGTACTTTGAAATCGATTGATTTTACATTCTTCATTTATGTTCATTCACTAAGTAACATGTTTTCTATTAAGATCAATATCCTGTTTTTGTTTCATATTGCTTCTTTCACATTTGATGTCCGACTGTATTTGTAATATAGATTATATTTTTATGTTTGTTCTTTTAGTTCTCATTCAGGTTTTTGAATACGGGTCAATTTATTGTTGTGATTATTTTAATTCTAGCAGATAACAATGTCTCATCCAGAAAAACTTATTCCTATTATTTGTTTGTTATAGTTTGTTCCATGATATTATTTGTATCCTTATTAATAAACAACTTAATAATTAGTCAACGGACGGCCAAAACGGCTTTGCATAAAAAAAAATGCAGGAAAAAAAAAATTGAGGAGGGATTAGGTGCAGAAAATTTTGAGTAATCTTCCTTGAACTATCTACTTTGACTCTCATCTGAACAAACTAATAAAGGAAGCAGATAAGCCAGATCCCGATATCTACATTCTTTGAGTTTTTGCTACCCTTTCCCTTTTTCAAAACGTTCCACGTTAAATCATTATCATCTATTATCCGTCAAAGGATAGTTAGTTTTTCGGTATCTCCATATACAAAAGATATCACAAGACTATACCATAAGATGGATACAGAAGTATTGAAAATTGATGTTACTTCTATCGAATATGCCGATAGGAATACAGAATCACCTAATATAAATGACCCTGTTACGGAGAGAAACCTCCAGAAAGCTGCCAAAATCATAACACAAGCTGGCGGTTTAGTGGGGTTCCCAACAGAGACAGTTTATGGACTTGGGGGTTCAGCAATCAACGATGAATCTACTGCAAACATTTTCAAGGCAAAAAACAGACCATCTGATAACCCATTAATCGTTCACATTTCCTCGATGAATCAATTGGAAAGAATTATTACTGCGAACACGAATAACCCATCTAAGGCGAAAATCCCAGAGATTTACAAACCGTTAATAGAAAAGTTTTGGCCTGGTCCGGTTAGTATCTTGATTCCTATCGATACCTCTATCAATGACAAAAACAATCCATATGTCTTATCTAAAAACGTTACCAATAACCTTGATACCGTTGCGATTAGGTTCCCATCGGACCCCGTGGCAAGGTCGTTGATCGCGTTATCTGATACCCCCATTGCTGCTCCAAGTGCAAACACTTCGACAAAACCTTCGCCAACCATGGCTTCGCACGTATATCATGATCTCAAAGGCAAGATTCCATTAATCTTGGATGGTGGTAATTGTAATATTGGACTTGAGAGTACCGTCATTAATGGGTTAGTATCGCCTCCAACTTTGTTGAGACCTGGTGGGTTATCAATTAAGGAAATTAAAAAAGTTCCAGGTTTTGAGAACTTGGTCACTGAGCTTAATATCAAGAAAGATAGTAATGAGCCAGTCAGAACACCGGGGATGAAGTATAAACACTATAGTCCAAATGCCATGGTATATTTAATTATCAATACCAAGCCGGAGCAAAATATCTTCAAATCCGAAGCGATAGGAAAGTTAATCAATGCAAATGAGACTAGCAAGTCTGCCTTAGTTAGTGAGCTTGGGTTTGGGCAATTCAAGGAAAGTGATAATTTGATTCTACGAGAATTGGGAACAACTGTGAAGGACATCCAGTTCAATATGTTTAGATTATTGAGAGAAATGGATCAGTTATCAGTGAAAAGGATCCTTCTTATCGTCAACAACTCCACACTTGAAGACGAAGATGGCCTTGCAATTATAAATAGGCTAGGAAAAGCTGCTAGTGAGAAGGTCTACATATAGTTTTCATTATTATACTTTACAGATTAATGCTTTGACAATCACTAAGAGGATATTTTATTTGAAAAAACTATTGAAAATGTAAATATTGTTTACGATAGACAATTGACTTAGTCAAACAAACCGAAACCCATGTCATCATCGGATTCATCTTCTTCTTCAGCTGGGGCTTCTTCAGCGGCAGCAGATTCAGAAGCAGCAGCAGCGACTGGGGCAGCAGCAGCGTAAGCGTCTGGGTTGGCAATTCTGTCCTTGATTTCTTCAGAACCTTCGAAGGTGTAGTCAGTAGCAACAGAGACAGCAAGAACATTCTTGTAGTGGTTGATGATACTGTGAGAAACAGATGGCAAGGTTGGGTAGTTGATAGCCAAAGAGATAGCAGCGATGTTGTTGATGGCAGAAACAAAGTGACCAACCAATTCTTCATCAGTAATATCCAAGATAGAAGATGGGAAGATTTGACCATCATCGTAAACTTGTTGGACAGTCAAACCGAAAGTGAATGGAGAGATGTTCAACATGTTCAACAAGGTAGCTTCAGATTGACCGACCTTAGTACCAGCAACGACAACCTTAATGTCAGAAGTAATTTCAATGTTACCTCTGGTAATCTTAGTTGGGACACCAATAGCTTGGAAGAAAGAGGTCTTGGATGGATCGAAGGCAGTTTGTTGAGCTGGAATGACAACATCGACATCGGAGAAAGCACCGGCTCTGGCTGGGGCTTGGACCTTGTGGTTGACAATTTCATCTCTGATGGTCTTCAAGTCATCGTTAGTGAAAACGAAACCAATGTTACCTTTGACGTGAGACAACAATTTTTCGAATTGTGGGAAGTCAGACAACAAACCTCTAACGGCAGTTCTGATCATGGTGTTCTTACCCATCAAAACGACGGCTCTACCACGGAGAGCCTTTCTAACTTCATGCATTTGTTGGGAAGAAACATTATCAACACCAACGATGAAGATAGATTTGTAGGTTTCCAATAATTCCTTTAACTTGGAAAAGTATTCGACTTTGCTTTCACGAGAACCTCCCATTTCGACTCTTTTATAACTGAGGATAGGCTTTTTAAAGTTTTCTCTTCAATAAAGATGATGATCTTTCAAAGTTGTCTAGGTATATGGTTAAAACCTGAAAAATTATCAAAAGTTTTCTCCCTCCTCAGAATGTTGTCAGAGTGCGTTTAGATGTTTATTTCAGGGCTTAGTTATCAGAGTGTTGCAAAAAAACACCTGCTGCGTGACCTGATATTGTACATGACTTACCACGTGCAATAACATAGGGCTTGTAAACCCACCATAGTATCATAGATACAACGTTATCTTTAATTTATTTATTATGATATCGCCCTCATTAAATTGAAAGTAGACTAAAAATAGAATATTTCAGTCCTTTTAAGTCTATATTAGGTGATTTTCGCAAAGTTTCCTGTAATTAAATGGTTGACTAGACCCTAAATAATGTGCTATCTCTCCCAATTTCGCTCTGTATGCTTGGAATTTTTGTCCAAGCATTCTTAAGCCAGTCATAAAGTGCTCTATGGCATTCCTCTTGTCCACGAACCACCGAAAGAGATGTCACAAGTCCCGATGTGCCTGCTACACCATCACCTTCCTCATAAACAGAGATTTGGGAGTGCGATATCGTCGTCCTGCACGTGTTGTAAATGATGATATCTTTCCTAAAATATGTAGGTGCTTTTATTAGCCTAATTGGGTAATATCTTTGAATAACAGGGGGGTCTATTTCTGAAGAAAAGATCCCCCTTTTGCCCCCTGGGCTGCGCTTAGAGTCAGAAGGAGCATCAGAAATTTGGTGCAGCAGAGACATATATATACAACTGACTCTTACACTAACTAGAAATCAACAACATATAAACGCTATACACAGTATATGAATGTCGGTGAACCAGAAGTCATCGATCTTTTATCATCAGACGAGGAATGTTCCGTCTCTAAGGAGAAGTCGGATACGGCGCCCATAATCATTGAAAAGAACCCCCGAAATGCTAAGGTTGTCAAAGTCGAAAGAGATGAGCTAGAAAAACCGAAAAAGAAGAAAAGAGAGCGGAAGCCAATACCAATACTCAAAATACTAACTTTCGAGAACGTCAAGGGACACAAGTTTTCTGTGTCTGTGGATGCTTTCAATTACAAAAAACATGATTCTATTGATCACTATTTCTTATCACATTTTCATGCAGATCATTACTATGGAATCACCAAAGGATGGAATAATGGAGAAATATACTGCTCGGAGATCACGGCCAACCTTTTGGCTTTAAAATACAAGATCAATCCAAGCATTATTCATCCATTGAAGTTGAATGTGACTTATGAGCTAGTTGACAATTTATTCATTACATTGATAGACGCAAATCATTGTCCTGGTGCTGCTATCATATTGTTTGAATATATCACAAATATGAAGAAAAAATCGAATATTAAAGAGGAAGATAACCTTTATGAGAATAATTATCATGATATGCAAGAAGATGAAATCTGGGAGCTTTTGGAGAGAGAAAAGTTTGGTATTGAAGAAAACAATATTCTCAATGAATCTTCTAATCTAAATAATCGTCGATTTATCAGAGCATGTGAGAACTGTGGTATCAAAGTTTTCAGGATTTTGCACACGGGAGATTTTAGGGTTTGTAAAACAATAATTTGCAATTCTTTGATTGCCAACCATAAAATTGATAAATTGTATTTGGACACCACTTATTTTGATCCTCGTTACACGTTCCCGGATCAAGATTTGGTAGTTAAACAATTTGCAGAATTTGTTGTGGAGTTAGTATATGGGGTCTTCTTCCAGAATTTGGCGGAATCTAACGGAAAAGGAGACTCCACATTACTATATTTTCAAAAGAGAATCACTGATTTCTTTACAGAAAAGCCAAAAGAACCTCCAAAAACAAAGCGCAAAACTAAATCTAAAGCTGGGTCGTATGAAAATGAATTTCTTGGGCCATCCACAGGGTTCAACAAATTTAAATACAATTATCTTATTTGTATCGGGACTTACACTATAGGCAAAGAAAAAATCGCCATTGAGTTAGCTAAAAAGTTGAATTTGAAAATTTATGCGAACGGAGCCAAAAGAGAAATTTTCAATACTTTCACCGATTCAGATCATAGCTCTTTCAGGGATTTGATTATTGATGATCCTTTTGCTACTAATATTCATTTGGTTCCCATGCGATCCATATCTTCACCAGCTTTATTGGAAGCTTATTACAAGCCCTTAAGATTGACTTACAAGAATATTATAGGAATAAGGCCAACTGGTTGGACACTAAGATCGAAACCCTCATTCACCGCCCATGAATTGAGGACCTTGACGAATGAGGAAATTTTAGCTGCCACTGTTAATAATGATAAAGTGCATTCTTTCGGAATTGATGATTTTTATGCACAATTCAACGCTAGCAAAGTTTTGCAAATTTACAACATCCCGTACAGTGAGCATTCAAGTTTTCGAGAGTTATGCATGTTCATAATTTTGTTGAATGTCCAGCAAGTGATACCTACCGTGAATCTTCATAATCTTGAAAGTATTAGAAGGATGGAACAATGGGTATCTATTTGTAAAAAAATGAAGGAAGAAAAGCACTACAGCATTGAAGATTTTTGATTTTGGTTTTGGTTTTGGTTATTAACAGTAACGTTAAAAATTTCTATAATATAATATACAGACAGTCCCCCAGGGCTTGTCAGATTCATTCAGTTTGTTCCAATAAATCATCTAAAGTCTTATCATCATCATACCTCCAACATACTTTCTTAAAACCAAATTTGTTTTCATAAGTTCTTCTGGTTACTTTGAATTGAAGTTTGGGTTTATTTGATATTCTTTGATGTTTCTCCATTGAAAACAATTTATTGGATATTTTCTTCTTTTTAGATACGGCTTCTTCCTTAGTATCATATCCAAAGAATTTGATCATTTGCTGCTCCTCATTGAAATAGACATTCAAGTATTCGGAAGCAGGAAGATTTGTATCGCACATCACCAATCTAAAACCTAAAAAAATATTCTGTTTCCCATTATAACTAATCATGATGTTTTTTTCCTGTGAATCATATCCATGCTTTTGTAAACAATCTTGATATAGAGAGTTGGCCGTAATATCATCACCAGTATCAACACTCAATAAGTACGCAGAGATTCTGACCTGCGTCAGATTATCTCCGTCAGTAGATCGTAGTAAAAAGCTCACGGAACGAGCACTGCTTTGATTAGTGTTTCTAGTTGAAAGCTTCCCTTGACGATCATACAAAGCTTGGGAACTTTGGAACATGTCATCTTCACCCTCATCATCTTCGTAATTTTCGGGTTGCGGTTGTTGCTTCATCATTTCATGATATCTGCTGTAATCACTTTCCTGTTTGACTTGATGACTTGGCAGAAAAAAATTTGCCTGTGTTTTCGAAAAAAGATTATCTTTCATATTATTATGATTCAACTTTTGGTCCCTCAAATCATTAGTGCCCATGTCATCAACACTTGAGAAAGCGGTATCTTCTCGATGAACCCAAGAATCAGAGCGATCTTCTTCTAGGGACAAATTTGCTTCATGCGTTCCCATAGACCTCGTTCTCCTCTTAGCTTCTTGTATATTTCCTAGTTGTTTTGGTAATTTTCTCTTTGCTGTCGTACTGTTCCCGCGCAACCAAGAAGCAAAATATTCACGGAAGACGTTTTGTTTATCCATTACCCATTTTTCCCCGCAGTGATTGAGTATCCGGTTGAATAATGGTTTAGTTTGCTGAAGGTATAGGGGAACAGTATCAGGTGTTATAAACTTGATATTGTTTACAATACCTTCAAACCCATACTTCCCGAAACAATACTTGAAATTAAATAGCAAAAATATCATTTGATTTTTGAAAATCCCATTCTCCGTTTCGATGCCTCCATCATTGTGAAACCAATCCCTCTCCAAAACCAGATAATGAAAATGTTTCCCGCTGTTTCGCTTGTAATCATTTACAAAGGCATCGAAGAGATGACGAGCCCCTGGCAAAATCGTCAATGCAAATGTCTGTCCAGGATAGAACTCATATGAGCCTAAAGCAAATGACGTTCTGGAGATATTTCGTAGAATATTTGGATTTTCATGGGCAGTGAGATCAGTTACCGTGAAAACGTTTTTCTGATAGAGTTCATCTGTATTTAGAAGAATGAACGGCAAAGTGTAGTTGTTTCCGAGTTTTCCCTTTCCATTTAAGTCACTGAGGCATGTTATGTTATTCATTTGGTATTAGTTTTGGTATTATTATGACGAGTAAGTGGCATATTTTTGATTTCTTTTTCAGGTAAATAAAAAACTTTTTTTTTTAAAAAAAAAAAAAAAGCATTTTTGGCGCGTTTCGCGTTTGTGTAATCAAAATATCTTTATAAGCCGAACAGTAATAAACAGATCAACGAATAATAATATATTTTTCAGAAGTTATCTCGTCAAATATTCCTTGTCCATTTTTTCTTTTTTTCTTTTGCTAGGAGGTAGAAGTTCTCAGCTGGTAATGATTTTACAGACATGTAAGCCTTTTAAGTCGAGAAATGAAAAGACCTCAAAGCATACAAATACCATCAGAACAGAATGCTATCCATTAAATACATAGGATTCAATTCAAGTCAGAAAAAAATATTAGAATACCAGCAAGAAAACAAAAGAAATACAAAGAAATATACAATCCCCAAAAATAAAAAATAAAAATAATCCTGAATTAGAGTCTATTACTGTTTAGCAACAAGTCAATATTTTCATCCAATAACTCGTCAGTGTAAAACTCGGATCTTCTGGCGTTTTCTTCAGTGTAACCTTCATCGCCGAGCAAAATTTTCAAGGATTTGGCGTGAGATTCTTGCCATTTCTCCAAGAAATTGAGAGGATCCTCAGCAAACTTCTTAAAGAATTCATATTTCGTTCTAGAAGAGTTCAACGCCTGAATATCTAAAGCAATTTTAGTGTCAAGTTCTTTAATGAGAGGATCATTCTTGGTGATCATTTCCTTTTCCATGGCAGTATACTGTTTAGCATTCACCTCATCAAGAACTGGGTTCCTGATTTCCACGTTAACATCGAGAACTACTTCGCCCAAGGTTGACGATTTATCAGTAGCAACTTCATAATCAAGAACAATAGGTTCCACTGGTTTCAAAAAGTTTCTGATAACATGAATCAAATCTGAAAAAGCTATTTGTTTAACTTTGAAAAGCTCTTCTAAATCTTGATCGCAATTCACTAATCTTTTATCCGTCTTATCATGTAATTTATTTATTTGAATGTACTGCCACAAGGAGAAAATAACGTCTGTTTCGCTCATTTCATAACTGCCCAATAATTCTGCTAACTTCAGATCTAATTTAAATTTTGTTGGATATTCTTTTGGTTGAATGGTAATTTTACATTTCACTTTATCGCTCCCTTTTCTTTTCACATCCATACCATCAAATGATATTCTGTTACCTTGATGTTGTGGGGTCTCGTGCCATTCAATCACCGATTGGTTGAGAGTGCTAGGAGTAATTGATTCAAACTTGGAATTAGTATCCAAATCAATGGCTAGCCCTGTCAAATAATTACTGAATTTGAGTCTGCTTGGTGAGTCCACCGGATCTTTATCATTCAATAATCTGCCTTCCACACGTAACGTCCAAGTGGCTGGGTCGTTCTCATTCACTTCTTTCCCTTGAGATTTCAACAATTCTTTTTGCCATAATTGGTTCTCGCAAGTGTTGTAAATGAATATTCTCAAGATCCCGGACTCCTTGATCCCTGTCTGTGCCGATTCCTGTAAGTCAGCCCATTTCCTAGTAGTAAATATGTCTAATCTTCTCTCGGCATCCTGCAACTTTCTTAGTTGTCCCACTTCAGGAAACAATTCATCAAGGCTGTGAGAAATAGAGAAATCCGTTGGCTTTAAACTGAGCACTGGAGGGGCCATGGTTTGAGGCGACTGCACCGCTCCTGGGTTGGTCTGTATTGGATGTTTGATCATTATTATTATTGTTATTATTCTTATTCTTATTGTTATCTAGTAAGTGGGTCAGTCAACTAAATTTATTTCATCATAACAAACATTTTAGTGGAAAACCCAAAGAAAAAAAAATCCGCTCCTCACATCCCTACACCAAAAATAAATAACAAGACGCGTCAGAAAAGTTCGCGAATTTTTTGTTTATTAAATGATGAGCCATTTATCTAAAGTATTATTATTATTAGCTCTCTCTCTCTCTCTCTCTCTCTCTCTCTCTCTCTCTCTCTCTCTCTCTCTCTCTCTCTGTATCTTTCATTTGGTCAAATATTGAAGAATTGAAGAATCAGCGATTTTATAGAAAGGAGTAAACAAGAAAAACCAAGAAATCATGAGTGAAAATAGTGCAAACGGTGAAGAACAGAATGAAGTTCTTAGTGTGGAGCAAGAGTACGAGCTTTGGAAAAAGAATTGCCACTTCATGTATGACTTTGTTTATGAATCACATATCAATTGGCCATCTTTATCAATACAGTGGCTTCCAGATCTACAGCTAAGTAATGATGCTGTCAATGCCAATTTGATCCTCGGTACAAATACATCGGGAGCTGACACAGAAAATGTCAAGTTGATGTCCACCAATTTACCGTATTATCTAATGAATAATGAAGACACTGGTGATGCCACAGATAAATCAAATATCAAGACGGCTACCAAAATCAAGATCAAGAAAAAGTTCAAGCATTTCAATACCGAAGTCAATAGAACTAGATATATGCCACAGAACCAAAACATAATTGCCTCAATTTCAGGGGAAGGCACTGCTTATGTGTTTTATAATGATGTAAATAAAAAGGGAAATAGATCACCAATATTGAGCTTGAAGCATCACAAAGATAATGGGTTCGGTTTAGATTGGAGCCCATTTGTTGAAGGCCAGCTTCTAACTGCTGCAGATGATAAGGAAATTTGTCTCTGGGACATAAACTATAAAGCCGTTCAAACCAAATTCGATGAAAGTGAAATCAAAATGGATAGTATCAAACCACTTCATGTTGTTAGCTCGCATAAAGACATTGTCAATGATGTGAAATGGCATAAATTTGATCAAAATTTGTTTGGATCGGTTTCAGATGATAAAAGTTTGATGATATTTGATACCAGAGACTTGTCCAAACCAGCGATGGTCAAGGAAAATATACATCTGGACTCTGTCAATTCATTGGCTTTCTCTACGTTTTCCAGAAATTTGCTAGCCACCGGGTCGTCCGATTCGAGCATTGGCTTATTCGACCTTAGAAACTTGAACTTAAGATTACACTCTATGATGGGACACTCTGAATCGATTACCTCTCTTGAATGGTCTCCACATACCGATGGGTTCTTGGCCTCGGGATCAGAAGATCGAAGAGTGATCATTTGGGATATTTCCAAGATTGGAGAAGAGCAATCCCAAGACGATGCTGATGATGGTGCCCCAGAATTGTTTATGATGCATGCAGGTCATACAAGCATGGTTACTGACTTAAGCTGGCACCCTAATGAAAAGATGAAATGGTTGTTGTCTAGTGTTAGTGACAATAACGTGATTCAGCTTTGGAAACCAACAAAGAATCTTACTGATCCTGTCGATGGTTGGGACAATAACGATGTTGAATTAAAAGATCTTGAATGAACCTATATACGAAAAAAAAACGAATGGAATATTGTGGCCCAATGATATGTGTCTGTGTTCTGTAAAATATTGTGCTATATATATTCTTGAAAAAATTATTTCCTTATCTCTTATGTTCTTTTCCTTTAAAACAGGATTGGAGATTATGTGGTGTATGAGCGATGTGTGTCTAGGTAGGGTTAGTGCAGTGTTGTTTTTTTAAATGCCATTTTTTTTCCCTGACAGAGTGGCTCCAAAAATCGTAACTGATCTACTGATAATCAATTCCACATCTTCAAGCCAATATCGTAAACTAGATAGACTGACCATTTCATTTCCGGCCACAATGGATCCGACAGAATATACCTTACCGGGTATCATGAACTATTTGCAGTCTGAGTTCACTCAGATTGAGAAAATGAAGATTGCAAATAACTTGGAGCTATCTGAAATGAAATTCAAAATCGCCAAATTGGAAGGGGTCAAGAACGGATTGAATATCACCAATAACAAGTTAGTCACTGATATTAGTAGTTTGAAAAACGACAACACAAAACTCTTGGGAGTGATACACCGGCTAAAGAAAGAGAACGAAGAACTCAAGCAGAAATTACACGATGCGGGAATCGACAACGACGATAAAATCGATGACACTAAAGTTACATCGACCGAAGCCAAAGAATCAAGTATCGATAACGATCTTCGGGAATTGATCAGTGGCTTGTCGTCTACCAAATCCCAATCCATTTTGATCAAGGACATTGAAGAGCTCAATTTGCAAACTGTCGATTCTCACAAGAATGATATTGTCAACACTCTTGATTTGACGCCCCTCATAACTTCCCGGAAATTTTTGCAGGATTGTATGAAGGAAATGTTTTATTTAATCAAAAATGGTAATGGAAATATTGTCAGCAACATTAATGAATTTAGTTTTGATAATAATTTTAACAATAGTGATCAAAAAAGTGCAGAGAATAACCAAGATTCCGGAAACTTTAATGTTTTTGACAAATACAATTACGTGACTGCCGAGCAACAAAATGACATCAAGTTGGCAAATGAAAGAAGGCTTGAAGAAGAAGAGAATAGACTATTTGAAGAACGACATCAACCGCAAGATCAACGATTTTCTTCGCCGCAACGGCAACCACAAAATCCAATTCAGCCCTCAATACCTGCAGCAGCTCAAGTGCAAGCTTCTGCCCCGCAGTTGCAATTGCAATCGGACAACAATGGTGGACTTCAACAACCAAATGAAATTGTTCCATTAAATCAACAGCAAAGTGGCTACCCTCGCTCCGAATTTTTGGATAAGCCTAGGGGCAACGATGAATTTTATTCATTGAATGAAAATGACAATAAGAGTTCTAGTAACGATGATGAAGATGTGGGAAATAACAATAGTGGCAGTAGCACAAGTGGAGCAAGCGATGCCTTGTCATCTAGCTCTGATCCCCGCACTCAATTCACTTTATTATTAAGATCACCAGATTTATTGAAGTATCCCAAATTGAATCCTAATGAAGAACCAAAAATTAGAGAAGCCCCACAAATCAAACCAAAACACAAACTTGAAGGAAATAAAAGCTCTTCCGATGGATACTATGATATTGAAGAGGCCAGTGACGTAGAAACTATTGTTGATGGTGAGGACGATGCTAACCGTCATGAAAATGATGATAATGAAAACGATAATGAGAATTATGACAATGATGATATTGTGGATGATGATGATGATGATGATGATACTAATGAAAAAAAAGAAGGTGATAATGATGATGATGATGATGATGATGATGATGATGATGATGAACCTATTGAAAACCCTGACAAAATGACTCATATTTCTGAAGATGAGGAGGAAGATTCTATTCTTGAAAGCCCAAGAAAAAGAAGTTTCCAATTGGATATTATTGAAGAGCAGGACAACGAGGAAAATGAAATTGAATACTTGGTTGAATTGAAAGATAATGACGACGATACCCATGAGAAAATTGAACCCTCTGCGAAATTTTCCACAGGTGGAATTCTGGGTGTCATCAATAAATTAGAAATCAATGAATCGACTCAAGAAATTTTAACCCTTTCTTCTAATTTGGTCAAAGTTTCTTCCATCAAGGATGGAAAATTGGCGTTAATTGACGAAAATTTGCCAACATTAAAACTTCGGGCCGGAAAAGCCATCTTAAGGTGGATAGATGACAATCATTTCTTGTTGTTCAATGATTTTGAGCCATATGTGGTGAAGTTTTATCATAAGAAAACTCTCGCAGAGGTTAAAAGAATCAATGTCCTAAATGATTTGAAAACTGAACAATCCAAAAGTAAAACCCTGTCTGATGGGAATGATAGTGATGATGATGACGACGACGATGCATTATTGCCGCTCAGAGATACCACAATTTTGGGTCTTGATTATGATTTCAAAACAAAGGGTTTGCTTATCAATTGCAACAAATTTTTCTACGTTTATGATGTCAGTTCAATTGAAGACGTTAAATTGATTGGATATGATTCGTTGGTGGATCAACCAGGATCATTTTTCACCATCAAGCTTGGTAAATTTATTGGTAAAGATGAAATTCTAATCTTGTCTCATAATGGTATCCTCAAAAGAATTGGAATCAATAGACTTACAAAGGGAGACGATCTTGAACAAATAATTTTTACAATTAACGATTTACCAAGCCACAAATCGATCAAATTCACTAATTTTTTTGCCATACATGATAAGAATGGTGGCAACCGATCAAAGGAAACCAAGTATGATCACCAATTGATTTTTGTTTTTGAAAATGTCGCTAAATCCCAAACCATATACAGGCTCTTTGACTTGAGCATCAATAAATTGATTGATGATTCTGCAGTTATTGTTCAGCGGGAATCGAGGAAATCGCTTCGAAGCCCAAAGCTTAGTGAAGCAAAACTCAATCAAGACCCAAATATTCAAAATCAAATCAAACCGTTCTATGATTCTTCAAAGTTAAAGGATTCTGACTCTACAACGCTTTATATTTTGGAAAATTCTAATGATTTGCCATCAGAATTGAATTTCATCGATTTCAACAAGCGGGAATTGGTGGCAAAAGTGAATTATTATGATACCGATGATGTGGTTCCGGAAAAAGATGAGCGGTACAATAATGAGGAGTTGAACTTGTCTTGGTACAGTGGTGATGAGTTGTTTATTTTTGGTAATGATTCTACGATAAGGAAATTCTTGGTGTAATCAAGGTGTAAAACAAAATGTATTATTTTATTTTATTTTATTATTATTATTATTTCTCAGTCAATATATTCTATTCAGATTGTGTTTCTTCTAAGACCTTTCTTCCTCGTATTGTATTAGGGGTATTTCACCCAGGTCCCCGGAGGCCGGGAAACCTCCTTTTGACCAGTCAAAATGCACCGCTTTTTTTTTTTTTTTTTTCCTGCTCCCCAACAATCAGATGAGGGTTTGAAAAACCAACATTGAAAATTTCAGTTTTCCGACCTTTTACCCATTCGGTGACCCATAAGCTTGTCGTATCCATCAAAACACCAACACCAAGATGTCTACTGTTGAAGAACTCAAAGAAGTCGTTGACAAATTGCAATCCAGAATCCATCAATTGGAACAAAAGGCCGGTATCATCCCAGCCGTGCCAAAGTCCATCCGTATGATTTTGATTGGTCCTCCAGGTGCTGGTAAAGGTACCCAAGCTCCAAACTTGAAGGAAAAATTCTGTGCTTGTCACTTGGCCACTGGGGACATGTTGCGTAGTCAAGTTTCCCAAAAGACTGAATTGGGTGTTGCTGCCAAGAAGATTATGGACGCTGGTGGATTAGTCAGTGATGAAATTATGGTCAACATGATCAAGTCTGAATTGGACAACAACCCAGAATGTAAGAACGGGTTCATCTTGGATGGTTTCCCAAGAACCATTCCACAAGCCGAAAAGTTGGACGAAATGTTGAACAACAAGAAGAGTCCATTGCAAAAGGCTGTCGAATTAAAGATTGATGACTCTCTTTTGGTGTCCAGAATCACTGGTAGATTGGTCCACCCATCTTCTGGTAGATCTTACCACAAGGAATTCAACCCACCAAAGGTTAACATGAAGGATGACATCACTGGTGAACCATTGATCCAAAGATCTGACGATAATGTCCAAGCCTTGACTAAGAGATTGGAAACTTACCACAAGCAAACCGAGCCAATTGTGGATTACTACAAGAAGACCGGTATCTGGTCTGGTATTGATGCTTCCCAATCCCCTTCTAATGTTTGGTCTTCTATCTTGAAATGTTTTGGCAACTGAGCTTTTGTACTTTCTCCTTTACTCGACATTGATTGTTAGGATACAAGATTACAAAAAAAAAAGAGACAAAGTTCTTTTCTCTAATTCTATTTCATTACTACCACTAATGTGAAAAACGATAATGATTTTTCTTTATTATTCAAGGTTAATTTATTTTATTTTATTTTATTTTATTTATTTTCTTAACAGGAAACAAAAATTTTATTGCTATTTGTGCTTTCTAGTGTAAAATGATTAAATTGAGATTCTTCTCTACAACAAGAAATAGGTTTCTTTATCGATGCGCATCAAACTGCATTGAGATAAACGAACCACTGGAATTTTAATGTGCTGCAAAAATAAAAAGACTATTTTGGAACTTGGTACCCTACGTGGTTGAGAGCTCCCATTTGCAATATGGCTTATATTAATTCAATGGAATGTTAAGCCCGCTTGATTAGTTGCCCTATACCAAAATGGATAGTTTCGCGTAAATTTTATCCTAATTTCCTTTTATAAAGACACTTCCCATTGGAGTCCCCAGTGTGGCGTCAATGGCTTTTTTCTTTTGATACACTCTTAGGCTATGTATCACCAGATCATACACACTTCTGCTGAATTATTTTCAGCCCTGTGTTTAAAAAGTGTTATCCATTTCACTAATACCATTATCATTAATAGTGATTGTGATATTGCTGGCGTATTATTATTATTTACATAGCCCAAGGATGACAAATAAGATAAGATATCGAATTCATTTTTTTTGAAACAAAGAAAAATAAAGTATATATTCTTCTAAACAAAAAGACAAAACCTTTCTCATTGATCGATTTGATTATTTTATGAATCATTTGAAATTTTTTGGATATTGCCAATAGAGAGGAAAAGCCGCTCCTAGAAAATAGAAGAACAAAAAGAAAAGAAAACCAAGCAGGAAGATGGTGCTCAGTGCATCATTACCAAACATATTAATTCAAATCGCACGATTTGAATAATCTAGCATCTTTTGGATACCAGATTTCAGAGCATCTTTAACAGTCACAGGAACAGTTGCAAGAACAAGAAGCACATGAAGAACATTGGCAAGGTCCAGCAGCAGCACAGGCACATTGTTTAGAAGATGGGCAGGAGCAGGAAGACATTATAGCAGTAATGATTAGCAGAAGTTTTTATTATTAATATTATTTGATTGTAATATTTATTTTGAAAATAATTTTATTCTTTTTATTGGAATTATTGACGATAAGTTGGCCTTTTTTATAATGATATTTTGCGTTCTTTTCGCGTTCACCTGTGGTGTTCTGCAGTGCAGCAGAAAGCTCTCAAACTTCTCGAATCATCCATTAGTCTCTAGCCACGCACGGCTGATATATATACCAGCCGTAGCAAGAAAAAGAAACAATGACTATTAGATTAAAAAATGAAAAGAAGAAGAAGAAGGTCAAAAGTTCCTTTGTTTGTAAATTCTCAGAATACTCCGAGTAGGTGATAGTAAAATATTCCCCGTGCTATTATTAATCGAATAGCCACACAGAAGATTACTAACTATAATAGCACGGATGATACTTGAATTATAAATAAATTAGTATTGTTACAAGTGCAGTGAAAAAAATATAAAAGAATAGCACCAAAATTGCCATCAAAATTGTAATTGCACGCAAATAACAAAGCTATTTTTCAGAGTATAAAAAATGAGAGATGTAGATGTAGTGTAAAAGTAGACCAATGGTCTGTGTTTTGGCTAACAGGTAAGCCAGAATTGATACCTCTTCTAGAGTCCTGCAATATTTAACTTGATTTTTTTAGGATGATGTAGAGGTAATGGACAGTTTAGCACCTCTTTAAATAAATAATAGGTGTAGATTAATAATAACAAGATAGGAAAATGAGATGAAGAATATTATGAGGAATAAAATAAGGAATAAGTGAATTAGATAAGAGATCAGAAGAGTTCCCTTTCAGGTTTCTTGAACGTGCCAGGATATTCTATTACTTTCTATCATCTTCTTTCATCTTTTATTATCTTTTAGAGCTATCCAATAGTTCTAAGAGAAGATCGAACTACTTAAATAGAGCGGTCTTTCTTGTTTTTCCATTTTATTATTTTTATTTGAGAGGACACGCTTAAACCTTTACACAGTATTTATGTTTACTTTAAAAATTTATTTTATTTTATTCATTATAACCATTAGTAGACCGAATTATAATTCAAGACTCTCAATCCGTCGATTAACATGAGATTAAGCTTATATTACACAATACATGCTGGTATAAGTTACAAGCCCAAATCCCAAAAATATACATATACCTAGATTCATTCAATGGAATAAAATCAAAAGAAATTTAAGCCTTTAAAAAGATTGGAAGCATTAGCATCCCAATTGAGGAGAGTACCGATGTGTTGTTAAGAAAATTATGTCGTTATATAAGACCATGCATGGTGGGAGAAGCGGCCCCGAAAACCATTACCGAGCCCATTGGGATGCGGGAATACGAGAGGTGGAAAAAGCGGGACGTCCACGCCATGAGGATTCATGTGCGAACGGCAGAAAGCGCTCAACTTTACACAAACAACAGACTAGAACAAAGAAAAAAAATATTAACATTTAGCGAAATAGCAGTATAATATAACAAAACAGGCTAGGCAATTGGAGACACATATATATACATGACAAATTAGAAATCCCAAAAAACAATAACCATGCAAAATAGATGTGTAGATAGATGGATTACACAATTTAGCAAAAACAAAAAAACTCGCTAACCCTTAAATAATATAGTACAATATTTGGCAACGCCGACCAATTTCGAATGAAAGAAATTAATAATATGCAAACTGAACGGATCAATATCCGAGATATTCCTCCTCGAACCTCAACATTTCGCGATTCAACTGCTTGCTCAACAAATCGGAATGGATTAATTGGTTCTCTGTTAGCATAGTATAATCTTCGTCAGCGGTACTATTAGTGGATTCTCGAGTCATACCCACAGCGCCAGGGGAGTAGAAATAGTGAGGGCTCAGTACATCTTCGTCGTCATGTAAACTTTGGATATCACTATCGTAGTCATCAATGTTATCTCTGGTGTAGTCTCCGAAATAGTTAGCTGCCGAGACTATATCATGGTCGAAATCGTCTGGGCTCATTAATGTCAATGATCTGTTATCATCCTTGTCTTCTTCGTAAACTCTTCCGCCATTGTAGAATTGGTTGGCAGTTTCGTGGATCATAGATTCATCGATGGATGAAACATATGATTCAAAGCTAATTACCGACTCATCGTCATGATGACTCGTGTTGAAGATCAATGGGGCAGAATAGGTGTATTCCATTGATCCTTGTTCCGAAGCATCCGCCGACTGTTTTTCATCGTCGACATCATTTTGGGAGGCATCCGAGCCGATCGAGCCAGTATTATTATTATTATTATTATTATTATTATTGGAGTTATTAGACTTGGAGCGACAAAGAGACAACTTTGACCATTTTTGTTTCAATATACAGGAAATTGCAAACTTCTTTCCTTTCTTTGGTGAGCGCACTTCCGATGGAGTATCGAAAGTTATTGAGCCAGTGGACGTGTTGATGTAGTAGTCCGTCTTCAACTGGTGATCGTATTGTTTTTTCCAGGATATAACAGTGGACATCTTTCAAGTGAGTTAGATATTGTGTGGTGATGATAATTCCCGAATATTATTGAGATGATGAAAGGTATATGCCCAAAAGGTAATTAACTGGCAGTTGTTTTGTTGTTTGGAACCCAACGGGAAGTTTGTGTATATTTATAATTGTCGGAGATGACAAATTGTGCCAAAATTGCAGAAAAAAAGGAAAAGGAAAAAAAAAAAAAAAATTTGCCGAATCCCGCAAACCCTCATTAATTCCGCCGGCCCAAACGTTTGGGCCCAACAAACACCACCGGGAGGAGAATATACCCAGCACCATTTGTACAACAGAACAACATTAGTGGTAATTATCTTTTTGGGGGTATTTTTCTATATATACAGCGGAGATGGTGGTAGTAGGCAATTGCAAAGAGCCCAGGGTCTTTTGCCAATGTAACCATTAAGTAACGATTTCTAATCATGGCGGATTTCTAATCTATCCGAAAAGCAAAAAAGCTCTTTTCTTTTCACCGTTAGTGCCGCGCGGTAATAACGGCCCAATTCCAGCAACGTCACCATTATCTCCGCGCCAACTATTTTGCAACACCACATTTCCTTAACATTTCTAATAATAATGATAATATTATAATACTAGAAGTGACCGAAAGTATCCATCCATGGCCAGTTTTCATGATGGTAGATCTGCTTGGTGTGCACAGCATACAGAAAATGTATTTACACTCAACCGTTGCGTGTGTGCGTGCGTGCGTGCGTGCGCTAGTTTAGCTACCAATGCCCTCATCCCATACATTACCTTGGTGCTACACAGGTACTACTCACTACTACTACTACTACTACTACTACTACTACTACTACTACTACCACTACTACCACCACCACTACTACTACTATACTACTATCACTTTCTATAAATTAACAATCAATACATAAAACACTAAAAAATAAAAATCAAAAAATCAAACAACATTAATAACATATACCAGCCTCAAAATAATCCACGCCACAAATAATACAAAATAATAACATAAATATCAATATCCTGTGCTAAAAATCAAAAGTTCTCTTCTTTTAAAAAAACAAACAAACAAATAAAAGTAAACTCATTCAATTATCATTTAAAATGTCCCCTTGGGTTGTTCACATCTCCGTTATTCATACTGAATCCAATCCCCATCATCTGAAGTTGTTGTGCCGTCATCCCTTGTAATTGGCCTCCCATGTTTGTAAATCGGAAATTTTGTTGTTGAAAATTTCCCGATGGTTCAAACGGTATAGTGTTTGCCGCATTTCTACTACTCTGAAAATCCGGAGTTTGCGGTGACACATGTGATCCACTGTCAACACCAGATCCACTACTGCTGCTTGCTAGTGACATTCCGGCACTGTGCTGATTGAATTGTTGTTGGTGTTGCTGAGGAAATCTGATCGTTGGATGTTGCGAATTAATAGGTGAGGGAACAATCGGCACAACGTTACGACATGGGCTGCTATTGATAGAACCGTTTGAGCTGGTATCAATATTCTTCATCCCATTTCTACCCATCATCATGTTAACGTTCGTCATTACAGGCTCCGAAACCCCCGCTCGCCCAATTACAGGAGTCATTCCCATTGGCACATTAATCGAATTATGTAATATAGTCATATGTGAAGGCATATCATTGCTAATTCCTTGTTGTACCGGAACCAGGATTAAATTTGGATGTGGTTGGGTAGGAAGCGGTGAAAATTGAGGCGGCAGTTGGAGATGTTGACTATGCTGTGGATGTGCAAAAGGCTGTGGTTTATGAGATAATATAGTAGGGGCAGAGTTAAACTTTGAGTTTGTAAGCGGTTGCATTGAATTAGCAGAAGATGGTACCAGTGGTACAGCTCGTGTTTGGAGTTGCCTCTGGATCTGTGGTGTTTGATCACCAAGTACTTTGCCGCTTCCATAATCAGACACAGAAGTCATACCATTTCTAATGTTTTCCTTTATGTGCTCACCCTCATCATTAAACTTCATTCTTTCAATCTCCATATTATTGATCATCTTATCCCAGTTCAACGCTTCCACATCTCTAGATAACCCTTCAGTGATATTTTCTGTTCCGTTGATTGGTATAGGATTTCTGATAATATCACTTATACCACCCATTTTGGGCTCTTCATTGACCACAACCACTTTTCCCTTTCGATCTGCAGAATTAAAATTAGGATTAGGCATCCCCTCCAAGTCCGAAGTTTGTATAGCCGTAGTGTCATTGATTTGATCAGCACTGCTAGGTAGAGTATGTGGTGATATCATTGAGTTGTTGCGATTGGCAAGGGATTTAGGTACCTTTATGCTAACATTAGTTTCGATAGGCCGACCATTATTGTTTGAAATACCAATACTGTTTGGGATATTAGAAATCGAACTACTTTGAAAAGGATTTTTAGATTTAAACGATATTATCGTAGCAAATTGTTTAGAAACCTTGATGAACTCTCTCAAATCTTCCAATCCACTTTGCCTATCACCATTATGTAGCATGACGAACCTTTCTATGTTGCTTGCAGTTTGTGAAATATATACTTGAACATCTTCTAGGGTTTTAAGATCATCATGAGGGAGCTTTTGAAGCTTTCGTGACGGAGAGACATCATGATTGGAAATGCATTCGAACGAATCAATGAGAAAAGATACTTTCAGCTGATTAGAATTAAGTTTATAATCATTTTGAGATAATTTTGACTCAAGTCTTAGCAACTGTGATCTCACTTGGTTTTTGAAAGCCACATAGTTGCCGTTTGGACCTGTAGATTTAGGTGACGCTGGTAGAGTGTTTGAAGTGCAATGCTTTGGGGGATCTGCCACCATATGGCTCAAGAAATTCAAATTTAAATTACCATTCAATCCATACTCATTTCGAAGCTGGAAATATCGGATAATTAAATCTCTGATCGTGAATTTTGGGTGACTATTGTCACATTTCGCCATATTTTTTTGTTGAGGATTTTGATTCCGCTTATTCAAATCAATAATAATACAAGTTTGTTCGAGAATAAATTCCCAGAATGATGAGGTCTGAGCGAATTTCAATCTCCATTGGATAAATTTTCCAAGTGCCAATAACAATCCGAAATCATAGTTGATGGAGTTGAAATGAGGACTGACTTGGAACCTTGATGTGATTTTAGAAGGCATTTTATCAAAATTGAAGTTGAAATTGGTAAAGGAATTTTTACCATTTATCGATACATCACCTGATACTAACCCTATGATTCCTGGTTGGATTTGTGATTGTCTTTGTTGTGATATTACACTATCACTCCCCGGTCGTAATTGCTGGTCATACACAAATGATGAGCTTCTTTTCCTCCAATCAGCACCACCATTATTATTATTATTGCCATTATTTCCCAAAGTTATTGTTGTGGATGTTGTGGTGGTGGCTGTTGAAGATGATCCCCTCCCTGTATCAAATTCAAAAGAATCATCACTGTCATCGCTGTCACTGTCACTTTCACTATCTCTGCCTTCTGAAGCATCCCTGTCAGCCTCGTTGCCCACAATGCTATCTTGTCGCTGGCGTTTCTGGGGCTTCCAATTTTTGTTCTTTGTTTTTGAGTTTGAGTCCGTAATCATTATTGAGGTTCATTAACTTTTTTTTTTTGAATTCTTATTTATGTGTTTATAGTTTGATGGATCTTTCTGTAATTGATATTATTGGGATTTAGTGTATCACTCTCTTCCACTTGAGGTTGTCTAATGGGATTTAATAGTAAGGCACTGCTGGATTATTTGACCCCTTACCTGAATGATAAATGCTGCTTCGTTTATCCAATAATAATTACCCAATGGATCTGATCCTCCAAAACCTCAAATTATACCCAGGATAAAAATGACCGTAGACAGAACCTCTGTATTGTCCTGATCTGTTCTGTGTTACTTATTCCAAAGTTTCTAATCCAGTAATTGCGCAGACCGGTGATGATAGTCTATAATGATGATGATGATGATGATGATGATGGTGAAGATGATGATTACTTATCGGCTCGGCCAAACCTCGTCTCCATCAACAGTGACGTTGTGATGGTTTAATTAAGTCTATTTTTACTTTTTTTCGAATTTTTTAAATTGTTGGAATCAATTGATCCAGCGGTATGGCTGAATTCTCACTGTCTGTTGATCTGTCGACCAGGATCAATGTCAAATATGGTGTCAATCTAGTAGCGATTTTTTGTTTCCATCAAGTGTGGGTGAGTGAGTGAAAATACTTTTGTGGTCTCATTTTTTTTTTTTTTTTTACCAGGGTTAGTAGACACCGACACACACATATATATAAACAAGATTGAGCCGTAAACAATCAACAACACCGCAAACATTTTATCATCATTTTCTGAGTAACTATTTTCTTTTCCTTGTTTTTTTTTTTCATTTTACCTCGTTTTATCTCAATCGTCTTTGTTGAACTCAAAAATATGGAAAGAAAATACCTATTTTTACATGCAGCATTAGTTGCAACAACCCTCTGATGTCTTGCGATGAATTTCCTTTTTTTATTCGGTAAGTGCTGAAGGATATCCTAATTAATTAGGATTTTAACAAGTTGTAAGTAAAAACAAACACTACAATAAACTCTACAAAATGGGTTGAGAAACCATCATTTATGAAGTCATTTCATGAAGTCAATGTTTAATAATTATGCCCTAACAATTAGCAGAAAGAATCAGGTGGTAGTGGAAACAATTGTCATTATAGTATAAAGCAAGTAAGAAAAAAAAAGGAAAAAGAAAAGAAAAAAACTAAGGGTAAAAAAAAAGCACCAAATATATATACAAAAAGAAAAAAATTGAGTAAGTAAGATTTCCGAAATATCAAAGAAAATCAATTGCAAAGCGTAGACCGTATTGCTTCATTGCGAGGCACAAAGCAGGAAACAAAAAACAAAAAACAAAAAATCAGAGGCAAATTGGAGAGTTATATAATTCAGATCGATAATGGATGAATTTATGATCTTGGATTCAGAACTTTTCTTCAACAAATTTGGAATCACTATTGATCACTTTAAACCCCCATCTGGCGAAGATATTAAGTGCACCAATCTTCCAGCCTCTAAATAATGATTCTAATCCGGAATTATCATTCTTAGAATCAGTGTATACCGAGCTAACCAAACTGCTCCAGTACCCTTTATAGCCTACGAATTTCACAATCATATCTGATTCGTTGATTTCTAAACCATTAGAATCCCGGAATTTATCATTGGTGCTCTTAGAAACCAAATAGCTGGTTTGAGCTCTTCTCAACAAGGTTTCCACAGGCAATTTCACAATCAAATCAATGAATTCACTAAGGAATCGCAAACTCAGATCATATATTGGATGGATAGATACACCACCGCTGCCAATCTCATGTCTAGTGACCATCAAATATGGTACAAAGTTCTTTATAAATTTGTTGGCAGTTGAATTCAAGATCGTTGGGAAAAGTAGCTGGATAGGACAAAAGTAGAACTTAAGCATCTTGATATTATCCCTAAGACTTCTTTTCAAGCCAGGCCATCTCGATTCAGCCTCGTAACGCTCTTGGGCAGTCGCAGGAATATTAGTAATAATCAACTTGGTACGTATCAAATCCAACGGAGCCAATATTATTCCTGTGGTTATCGAAGCAACAAGAATCAATACAAATGACTTAAATGGATCGGGCGAATAATTGATGTCAATATAGAATGGATCAGGGATTTCTAAAAATGGCGCAAAAAATCCTGTCAACCATGATTCAAGGGTAGCTGATAATGCTTGATAAATGTATGATACATTGGTAGCCTTCCATAAACTGGTAGTTCCTTCCTTAGATAAAATTGAAGACATAACGTCAATGGTATGCAAAGACAAAGGTTGGATGTGCTTGACGTCAACAACCGGCACTTCATATTCTTCCACATCATCCTCGACATCTTCACCTTCTTCATCATTTAGTCCAATTGATTTAGATTTGTAAGTAGAGTTATTACTAAAGAAGTAATCTGCACTGTCCCCTTGCTCATCATACTCTGATCTTTTTTTCTTTGACTTTTTTTCTTTGACACTTTTACCTTCAAGTTTGCCGCTTCCAATATTACTCAAGCTCAGTACATCGAAAACCCCTATTTGAAGCAACACTCTCACAATATCGAATGGTTGGTTCAAAATCACTTTGAAGTAATTTCTCGCCAACTTCTTTAAGAAATGGGTCAAGATCTCCAGTGAGCTGTTTACACTGTGCCAAAATGACTGACCCATATTGCCACCAGCCAGGTGGCGGGCTGCTGAACCACGAGCAGCTCGAATTAGGGTTCTGCTAGTTCCATTCTTGAATTTTAGTAACTCACTAGCAGATTTCAGGCTATCATTGTTGAAAATGGTATCGACTATAGATTTGCCATCGGGATACAACACACCAAGTCCCGGGCGATACGTTACAGAGTATCCAGCATCAAACAGGCTCGGATCGTAATACGGTCTGAGTTCGTTATTTGACATCTCTTGAACTCTTTTTAATCAAATGGTGTGGCGGCGGTAATGCTCTTGAGTTATCCCTTGATTCGATGTGATGGTGATATTCCATAATTTTTTCTGCTCACTTTCGGTCTCTTCACGTGCACCAACATGTGACAATACCAAAACATCGTTTTCCAGCTAGAAGACACTGACAGGGCCGAAATCCATACTTGATGTATATTTGGTATGATAAGATTAGACTGCAAAAAAATAAAATACAATAGGTTGTAACACCTGAAGAATTTGATAGAAATATATAGACATTATTATACATCGACGATGGATCCATTTAACGAGGTCCAGAAGGACGGAGAAGAGCAAATAAAAACTCTCAACAAATTTCTTTCCACAGTAAATTTTGCTAATATTTCCAACGACCAACAATTAGAATTCGAAAACCAAATCAGTGAGCTCCATGAAACAATTGAAGATTTAAAAGAATCGATAGACCAAATCAAAACTGAACCTGAGCTCTATGCTGATCTATCTACAACAGAGATTTCTCGTCGTGAGAAAGTAATTGAAGCATTACAATCAAGTTATCATCAAATCAACCAGGAATGGCAAACTAAGAAAAGTAAAACCTCAACCGGTGACAATCCGTTCTTGAGTTATGAGGATGAAGTGTCAAAGACAGAAATCCAAAATAAGGTAGCAGCGAACCGAAATTTTCAGCTTCAACAAGAGTTGCAATATCAGGACCAACAATTGGACGGAGTTTACGATTCGGTACTGAGAATTAATCAGCAGGCAAGATTAATGGGAGATGAGTTGGAGGATCAAGCTGGGTTGATTAGTGAGTTTGAACAAGATATGGATCGGGCCCAGGGAAGATTGAATAAGAGTATGAAACGATTGAACACAATATTAGAGAAAAATAGGGAGTGGTTCAGTGATTGTTGTATTATGTTGTTGATTGCAGTTCTAGTCATCTTGTTGTTATTGATTGTTATTCTTTGAATTGATAATTTTCCAATTATTGGTTATTTCTGCTTTTGTATCGGCTTCTCATTTACTTCTACAAGGAAAAAAAGGAAATCTTTTTTTTTTTTTTTTTTTTTCAAAGTATAGATTGAATTAAAATGGATTTAATAAAATATCATAAGGTTCTAAACAATATTGAAAGTAATGATATAGGTTTAAACAGAAATTTAATTGGTGTTGATTAAAATAATAAAGAGCAAATGAAAATAAAACAAACAAAGAAAAAAAAATATAATAAAGTGATTTCAGAAGGCAGCTTCAGTAATATTAGATCTATCGCACATTTCTCTAAAAATTCCATTGCTCATAAACAATTTCTTAGGTGTATCAAACTCTTTCAACTCCCCCTTGTCTAATACCATGATCCGATCAAATTTGATGATAGTATTCAATCTGTGAGCAATACATAAAGTTGTACATTGTTCAAACTCTGTTCTAATGGTATGGTTAACGGCAGCGTCTGCTTTATAGTCAACTGAAGAAGTTGCTTCATCCAAAATCAAAATCTTGGTCTTCTTCACCAAAGCTCTAGCCAATGCTAACAATTGACGCTCCCCTAGAGACAAGTTTTTGCCTTCTTCTTGAATTGGTTGGTCCAAATGGAATTTATGAAGTGCACTCAAATCAGTGCCTTGAATCTGCTGTTTTTTCACGGTGTCCAATTGAGATAATTCAACCAATCCACTTCTGCGGAGCGCATCCCAAAGTTCATCATCGCTGCTGTTATGGAACGGATCTAAGTTGGACCTAATAGTCCCCTTGAATAACACTGGATCTTGAGGAATAATACACAATTGTGATCTGAGAGTAGCTAAAGGCATTGTAGAAATATCCAAACCATCAATTTCAATCGCACCATTTTCAATTTCCGTCAAACGATAGAGAGCAGTCATGATTGAAGATTTCCCTGCACCAGTTCTTCCACAAATTCCAATTTTTTCACCCGATTTAATGCTCAATGACAAATTCCTCAATACTAATGGCAAATTGTCCCTGTATCTGAGGTTCACGTTTTTGAACAGGATCGATGAATCTTTTTCTAACCATTCCTGTTTCACAGGCTGGTAATTGGCAGTGATATTCCCAGGTTCTTCTTTTGGAAGGTTAAAGCCGTAGTAAACCAATCTTTCAGCGCTATTCATCACATTTTCTACCTCTGCTAATGAAAGAGCAGCCATCGTCAAAAGTCCACAAGCCTGAATAACATACGATACCACCAAACCTGTCGATGAAGCACTCATATTGAATTGACCGGTTACACATAAAGCGGCAACCACGAACACGAACATTGCACCAATATTATCGAGATGAACTCCCATAAACCGCTGAATGAAGAAATAAGTGTAGCAAGCGTTATTCATTGTGTCCATATGCAAATCATTTTTTGATAAAAACTGCCCAACAGCACCATATTCTTTGATTGTACTCATACCAGCAAGACATTCTTCAAAATTGTTGTAAACAAATGACCGATTCACTGCTTCCAATCGCTTAACTTCTCTACCAGTCGCTTGATAATATGACACTAATGTAGCCACGAAAATCAGTAATACCGGAATAACAATAGCCATCCATGGCAAATAGATTATACACAATATGCCAATACCAATACACATTGCAGTAGGGATTAAAAATTCTCTTGCTTCATCGCCGAGCTGATTGTCCAACGCGTCAGTATCTTTGGTGAATCTGTTCATTAGTCTACCAACAGGAGTGGAGTCCAAGAACGACATTGGTGCTTGAAAAATATTCTTGATGGCTTTTAAGTTCACTTCACGGGCACAGTGGTTCAACACATAGGCTAAAGTAATGAATTCTAATATATTCAAAATGAACCCAACAAAACAAAGCATAATATATATCCCAATGTAAAAGTTATCGGATCTTTCTGGCCATTTTTTTGCAGTCCAGAACGATAACCAAGTGTTGACGAACAAAGTGCAAAATGTGGTGATGATAAATTGTAAGACAATGAAAAGACACACTAATATAGGATGGTTTTTGGTTCCCAATCTGAGGAATTGAAGATAAACTTCAAACGAAATTCTATTCACTGCTTGATCCTCTTTTTTGATTAATATATCTTCCTCATCAAAGTTGTCGCTTTCCAAATCCACCTTTACAGCAGCTTTAGTCTTTGATTCTTCTTCGCTTTGCTTATTGTTTTCACCTTTGGCAACATCTTTGCTTCCATATTTCATCAAATCAGCAAACCCTTCATTAGTGGATATCAATTCATCAACAGTCCCAATACTGATTGTTTTATCGGTATTTAAGTAAATCACCCTATCAGCATTGTGAATCAAACTCAATTGATGGGTTACCAAAACTCTGGTCTTTTCACCTAAGTAGCTCAACAAGCAATTCTCAACAATGGACTTACCAACCCGACTATCAACTGCACTAAGAACATCGTCTAATAAAACAATATCACAATCATTGTAAACGGCTCTGGCTAAATTAATTCTGGATTTTTGTCCCCCAGATAAAGTCACCCCACGCTCACCAACTGATGTCAAATCTCCAGCTTGGAAAATCTTGAAATCATCAACCAAGGAACAGACTTCAACAACCTTGTCGTACTTTTCCTTCACATACGGGTTGGTGAAACAAATGTTTTGTCTTATGGTAGTACTTTGAATCCAAGGCAAATCACAAAATAATAAGCTTCCATCAGTTTTTAGAACCCCTGACGTACGTTTCATAGTCCCAGATATAGCATTGAGTAAAGAAGATTTGCCGGATCCAATGACCCCAGTGACAATAATAAATTCACCTTTCTTGATATTAAGATTCACATTGTGCAAGCCAGTAAAAGCAGTTGGATCAGAGCTCTCGTTGACAGAATTTTCATTATCTTTTGTATCACAGTAATCTTCATGAACCACTTCTTGTGATGATTTTTCTTCATCCTCTTCTTCAGAATCAGAAATGCCATCAGCTTCAATGCTTTCCCACTCAAATTCGGCGTTTTTAATTTGAATAGCCATAGCGTCATCCTCCACAAAGTCGCAGTCAGCCATTTGTTGCCTCTCCCATTCAGGATCAACAGGAGCTTCATCAGGACATAACACAAAATCCTTGACTCTCTGGATAGCGGCGAAACCATCCACCAACATAGACGCAGCCAAAGGTAACAAAATCAATTGGGTGGACAATTCACTGAATAAGGAAAGAGAAGAAAAGATACTGGCGACCGATTTTCCTGGATCAACCTTATTCAATGTCACGAACGACACCATGGAGCACAATGTTGGTACAAAAAAACCTAAGGCAAAGAGTACCCCTTTAATAGCTTGCATATTGAAAAGAATTTTGGTTTCTTTATTCCGATGCTTTTTGATATTGTCATGGTACGGAGTTTCCCAGCTATAGTATTTGATCATCTTAATTGATATTAAAACTTCTCTTATTAATGAAACTCTTTCATCTGTTTCTACGGTCACTTTCTTTCTAAAGTATAAGAGCGATTTAGATGAAACACTCATTATTGCCAAAATCGCTAAGAACACTGCAATACCTGAAAGGGCAGAGACACCGAGGTTAACGATCAATAATGCAATAATTATGACAATAGGTATAAACGATGTTAACAAAAATGGAGAGAATCCGACAGCCATATCTAGCCTTGAGATATCAGTTCCCATTAATGAACTAATTTTACCGGAGGTGTAAGTCTGCTTTGATTTGGAATTTATGGTGAAAGATTTTTCCAAAATAAGCTTGGTTATTATCGCCTTTGTCTGGATCCCACATTCTAAAGAGTGCCCAAAGAAATGGTTGATTGCAAATCCACAAAGAGACATGAGTGAAGCAACCCCAATAGCGTAACCAACCCCTTTACCCAGGGAAATGGCATTCCCAGCATGTTTTTCAGTGACCCTGTTCTCGACAAAGTCAATCAATTTTTTGGTCAACAAAGGTGATAAAACAGAAGCGACGTCGAATACAATTTTCCACAAGATTGCCAACATAAATTTAAGTTTTAAGGTCTTGAGAAGTGCTAATGGTATCGAGCTTTTTGTGAGAGCAGCTTTCTCTAAGTCATCTTCAGAAATTGATGGATTTTTCCTCAAGGCACGCTGTTTATTTTTGGCCTCTATCTTTTGCAAATGTTGTTCGAAAGTTTTGTACAATGTTTCAATCTTCATATTATCTGGAAGAAGGAAAAGATCATTCTCGTTCACGGTTCTTTTGTAACCCACATTCATCAAAGGTATCAACCACCAGAAAAACAAGTAAGAAGCCGGACTTTTGAGGAAGTTGCGGGGCCATGATTTCATTTCAGAGGCATCTCTAAATGGAGGGACCTTTTTCGATATTAATAAAGGTGTCAAAGCATGTTTCTGAAGCTTTGGAGCATTTTGTTCCAAATCTAGGGATAGCTTCTTCGAGCTATTGTCCTCTATAGTTGCGGTAGGCATGTATCAATGGACGTTTTCAAATGAATGAATCTCATCTCAAAATTTGTCATGTCAGAATGAATTGAAAGGAACATATATATATATATCTATATATGCATAACATGAAACAATATGTGGCAGATAATTAAATTGCCATATTCAGATTAGCAAAGGGATTTGTAATACGGAAAAAACTCTGATTTTTCTAGTGATTACTTATCCAAACTCAGGCACCGTCCAGCGTATTTGCTTGCATTTCTTCAATAAGCTTTTATTCATTTCCAACTAACAACCCAACCGAACATGTTTTGCAAGCAGCTAGCGATAGCTCTTGTTCCCGTTCCCGTAACAGGAGAATTCACTTTGGGGATTACTACAGTATACTCATCGGTGATGTTTATTGATAGGGTCCTGTACCCTGAGGCATCCAGTCACGGGAACAAGGAAAATTTTTGTCAGATTTTTTTTTTTCTTTCTTTTGGGCTAAAAATGTTTTTTATCTTCCCTGTAGCACACAAATACAGGCTTTTACGTTGTATTTTTTTTTTCTAAATTTATTTCCCCTTAGTCTTGTACACTGTAAAACCTGATTTGTCATTCACTGTCATATAAGCGTCGATAATATACTTCTGTGACATATATTCGAAATAATAGCTTACAGTGAACTCTTTAATAAACAGGAAGAAAAAAAAAAACAAAACAAAAAAAAGAAAGGTGTCAAAGATCATTCTACATAATCCAACAAAGTGCCATAAAAAATGTCTGAACCTATTAAAAACAAGATCGCTGAGATATCCGAGGCTCCTACTCCTCAAAACACCCCAGCTTCAAATGTGGGATCATTGATGTCTAGATCGGCCAATCCAAAGGTGCCAAATACTATTGATGAGGAATCAGAAGAAGCTGCCAAAAAACAACTCGCCAGTAACCCAATGTTTTTGTCCCTTATTGAAGGAAAATTGAACACTTTGGTTGGTCAAGACTCGGGTTATGTTGATGCTTTCCCAAAAGTTGTCAAGGAAAGAATTATTTCATTGAAGTCCATCCAAAAGAAACAAATGTCTTTGGAAGAAGAATTTCAAAGAGAATTGTTTGCCCTTGAAAAAAAATTCAATGAAAAGGCCAAGCCTCTCAACGAACACAGAAAGAAAATCATCACAGGTGAAGTTGAACCAACTGTAGAAGAGATTGAAGAAGGTAAAGCTATAGAGGCTGAATTGGAAGGTTCTGATGAAGACACTGAAGACGAAGAAGGTCAAATCGAAGAAATTGATGAATCAAAGGAAAAATCTAAGGATGGAGAAAATGACAAAGAAGAAGACGCTGATGCTGAACCAATTAATGGTATTCCAGCCTTCTGGTTGACTGCTTTGGGTAACTTGGAACCAATCAATGAAACCATCACTGACAGAGACGGCGATGTCTTACAATATTTGGTGGATATTAGATTAGAGCACTTGGAAAAACCAGGGTTCAAATTGCTTTTTGAATTCAGCAAAAATGATTTCTTTAGTGATAAAGTCTTGGAAAAAACTTACTATTATCAAGAAGACTTAGGTTACACTGGTGAATTTATATATGACCATGCCGAGGGTTGTGCTATTAACTGGGCTTCTCCAGAAAAAAATGTTACAATCAAGATTGAAAGAAGAAAACAAAGAAATAAGTACACTAAACAAACCAGAACTATTGAAAAATTGACACCAACAGAATCTTTCTTCAACTTTTTTGACCCTCCAAAGCCACCAACCGAAGAAACTGAAGAAGGTGAAGACGAAGAAGAAGAAGACGAAGAAGGAGAAGACGATTTGGAAGCTAGATTGCAATTGGATTACCATATTGCTGAAGAAATAAAGGACAAATTAATTCCACGTGCTGTTGACTGGTTTACTGGTGCTGCCATTGACTTTATGGATTATGAAGATCTTGACGAATTCGGTGAAGTAGACACTGATGAAGAGGATTATGATGATGATGATGATGATGACGATGATGACGATGATGAAGAAAATGGTGGAAAGGGTGCTAAGCAAAGGGATCCTCAAGAATGTAAACAACAATAAGATCACATGGACATTTGCTATTAATTAAATCTGCTCCTAATTTATCCGCGATGTGTAATTTTTCTATATTATATATCTCATCACAGCACACGTGTTTCTAATTAAACTTTTTATTTTATAATCTTTTGCAGATTTTGTTTGAATGCAATGATATTATTTCGTTTTATTTGCTTGTTCTCATTTTTTCCTTTCCTTCATTTTACATAGCTAATTTACTGGATTTATTTCTTTCTTGCTTCTTTATTTCTAATATTCCCTCCAGAAACTTGTAAGGTTTTAAGTGACTTCTTTTCGTGCCATTTGATTGACAGTTTATATGTCCTTGAGAGATTGAACATTTAGACCCCCCACAGTGGTGCATGGAATATATGGGGGAGAATCTACAGAAAATTTTTTAGAAGTATAGGGTGCGCTGAACCTGTCACCACGAAGACTTAAACTCAAGATTTCTTCCCTACCAGAAAGAATATCGGCATTTTTAATTAAAGGTTTTAATACGGAAAAGACTGAAGTGTGGGAACGATATTGTGAATACATTTTCCAACAAATGAACGGCTTCACGAAGATTGGATGTCCCAAGGTAGCTTACCAAAGTGGGGCACCTATATTCCAGAGATTATTCCATACATCTGACCAAGCAAAATCTATTGATATCAAAGGTATTTTATCAGGAACCCAAAGAGCCCCTTCAAGACCACAAAGGAATGTCGCGGCAAGTGGCACAGTACCATCTTACAATTCAAGAAGAACAAATGCTGAACGAAATCAGCAGCAGAATCCACCACGACAGCAAACCTCAAGACAGCCAAACTCAAGATACCAAAATTCATATGGAAAACAGCTGTCAAATGGCCAAGAAAATAATAGATCCTCGTATGGCGAAAAAAGAATGGGAAACAATGGACAAATACGGATTCCTAGATTCAATCTTCCCCAGGCCAGTTTCAAAGCCATTGATTGTATTAAACATTTAATCAAAAAGGTTTATATTGACTTTGAAAATCCTCGAGGTGTCATCAACTTTATGGATGGTGATAGTGGAGATATTACAACTACCAACATGAGAGACTTGATCAACTCAAGAGAGTGGGATTTGAACGAAGTTGGATTTGCTATTGTCAGTGTGTCTGCTTCGGGAAAAAGAAAAATTCCTCTTATCAAGTGTGTTGATAAACGAACTGCTATACAGAAATACTCCGATGAGCTAGCAGATGTAAAGGCCCAAGAATTGGCGGGAATGAGTACAAAATTTGCAAGTATTGCAGAAATGAAAAAATCACAAAAGAGTACTGCAAGTTCTGTCAAATACGTCAAGATTGGCTGGTCAATTTCTGAATCTGACTTGACCACAAAGAAAAAGACAGAAATCATGAATGCTATGAACAAGGCTAATACGGTGATGATTATTTTTGATTCTAAGGACTCTTTGGATAGATTGAATGTAAATAATGTGGATATTAATGATCTTCAAAAGAAGAAGGGGGGCAGTGCCACTTCTGCTATCCATGAATTGGAGCTATTGCGAAGAGAGAAAGCTTTGGGGGCATTGGCAGATATGCTTGATGGTGATGACATAGTTAGTCACAAATCATCAACTACTGGGTCTGTGAAAGATCGGATGATTTTTACATTAAAAGTTAACAAACAAGCGGAGGCGACACCAAAGCCATCTGAAAAAAACACAAAATCCGATAAAGAAGATTTAAGTCTAAAAAATTTAGACAACGTTAAAGACGTTTTGAAATTGGATTTGACAACGATAACTGATAAGAAATTGCTCAAAGAAATCCGCAAAAGACAGAGACAGGAAAAGCAGAAATTAAGAGAACTGAAGAAAAGAGGGGAGTTGAACTAGAAGAAATAGGCAATTGAAAAAAAAAATAGAGTAACTTATAAAAATGAAGTGAGATAGCTTACATGTACATATATGTATATATCTGGTAGTTTTCTCTTGTAAATAAAAAGGTATTTTGTGTCAACACTCCTTTATATATATTTTCATTCACCTTGCTTGTATTGCTTTTGATTGCCTTAGAAAATGAAATATTATAACTCACCCAATTTCAGTTATCATTCCAATCTAGATAACTCTAAGAAGATATATAAATAAATAGTTCAATATTCGCTGTAATTATGGCATAATTATTGTTGCATCTATAGGGTTTTCAAGCATGTCAAAAATGCACTTACCCGGTGAGACATGAGAGTGGAAATTTAATATGAAATTTTGAAGCAAAATTAAATAACTTTCATATTGAAAACACAGACTTCCAGCAACGATTGAAAGCTTTGTCTATTGAAAATATGAGTTTCAATAGAAAGAGAAGGTTTGATGACGGTAACCATTGGGAGCCCCAAGGCGGCGATCATTGGCAACCACAAGGCGACAATCATTGGGAAGGTCCAAGAGATGGTCCAAGAGATGGTCCAAGAGATGGTCCAAGAGATGGCCCAAGAGATGGTGAAAGATACAATGGCCGTCCATCACAACAACGTCACTATCCACAAAAAAGATTCCATCCTAACAGAAGAGGTTATCAAACCAGATTTGAACCACTTTCTCCTATTGAGAGGGTTACAATCAATGTTTGTAGAGATATAAGCAAAATTGGTGATAACTATGATTTACTGTTACTACTCAACAACTTGAACCATATTGCAGCACCATTTGTTGTGGAATTCACACAGGAGGATTATTTCAGAAACAACTGCTTAACCACAATCTTCACTGTTCTTACGGAGCAACCTCATAAGTTGTTGATGTTGAGTTGTTTGGTTCAAATTGCTAACGCGCGTAATCAAGCCATTGGGAAGTTTGTGTTAGAGTTTTTTCACCAAAAATGTTTAGACCTTTTAACATCATCAATTCTTTCGCTCAATCCTAGAGGAGATGAAGGTGATGAGGAAGAAAAGTTCCCAGAATTACTTGTGGGTGGGGAATCTAATAATACTGGATCCTTCAACAAATTCAAATTAGTATTAAGATTCCTCGCTACTTTAACACCTATAATCAACAAGGAATCAGTGTTGAAGGTTTTTGAGCAAACCTTAGAAGTTGCCATTAATTTACAGAATGAATTTCCAAGTGAAAGATGCCCCTTGGCTGAATCTTTGTATTATGGTGTTTTAATTTCTGTTCCATATTTAACAGTTTTCAATAGCAGTGACGAGGAATTCAAGGCGTCGATTGATGAAAAGATAATAAAAAAGGCAGAAGACTTTAAAATCGTTGATTCAATTGCGATTGATTTAGTTTGCGCATTCAACCCATCTGAAGATGCCGCTTTACCAGGACAATCAAAGCCACTTGTTAACACTATCTTGCCAGTTATTAAGGATGTCGCAAAAGATAACTACAATATTGTCTTGGGAAAATTATTCCCTGATTATGAAGCTCTCATTAGGCCTGGAATTGAAGCTGGTTTGAATGGTGAATTGTTAGACTTGAACAACTTTCCCCAGCTTTCATTCCCATCAATTGAAATGATGAAAAAAATAGCAAAGATGGAAATGTGCAACGGTAAAATTGACTCTCTATGGAAAACTCCAAGATTGTTGTGCAATTTCTTCCCACCAAATGATGACTTTGAAACGTTCCCAAAAGATACATCTTATGAGGGTTTGTTATTCAAGGATTTAATACAAGATATTGTCGAGGCATTAGAATATAATAAATCGTTAGTTTATGTTCAATTATTTTCCTTGAAATCATTTTTCAAAGCTGATTTGTTTGCCCCTGTTAACTCTTCTTTGAATGACTTGATTGTGATTCATAACAATAATGCAAGTATTGAGGATGGCAGCCCAGAGACAAAGAAGTCTACTTGGTCCATTGAGCAAATTGTTGTGAAGAATATTTTATCATTAATTTTTCATTTGCCATCCTCTCAGACTTTGCCGGTGTATTACTATAGTGTTTTGGCTTATGCCTGTGAAAATATCCCTGCTGGTATGGCGCCAAGTTTCGGTAAACCATTTAGATTTTTGTTCAATAATATTGCATCTTTAGATTTTGAATTAAGATTGAGATATTTGGATTGGATGTCATTTCAATTGAGCAATTTTGGATTTAAATGGAAGTGGCCTGAGTGGAAAAGTCGAAGTGAACAGTTGAGTTTGAGCAAGTTTAGTCCAAAAAAATTTGTTTTTAAAAACTTGATCCTGAAAGAAGTTAGTTTGTCTTCTAAAAGTAATATCTACAACACTTTTGGTGAAAATGAAAGTGCAGAATTCGGCAAATATTTGAACACTTCCTTATTGAATACTGTTGAAAAGGTTCATAGTTATGATAAAGAGGTTTATGGTGGTTATGAAGTCGTCAACGAAAATAGTTTGAAAGAATTAATTACCACTCAAAATGTTGAAAAACCGCCATTGAAATTTGTGGAAGACCCTTCGCTCCCATTTTTTGAAGAAGCAACAATGATTGTGAAATTGTTTGAAGGTGAAGGCGGTGGCAATGATCAGCAATTTTGGGAACTCTTTGATAAAATTGATGAAAAATTGAAATCAGATGATAACTTAGCTACTAAGGAATCAAAGGAGAAATTTCTACTCAACCTTTTCTTCCAATCAATTTGTTCTTCATCTTCCAGATCTGTGTCCCATTTTGAAAGTTTCATTACAAAAAATAATCTCAGAGTTAAGAAGATCATTGGTTTACCAATTGACAAGAAAGAACTTGTGGATCTTAATGACTCTTTCAACTATGAGGAATTCTACATCACAAACTATCAACCATTGGTGGATACCGAGGAGCTTCTTGCCAGGGAATTATGTATTGTGAGGGCAGTTTTGCGTTATTGGAATGACGCCCCACAAAATGGTTTTCTCATCTTGGAACTTTTATTGAAGTTGAAATTGTTATCAAACAAAGCCATTATTCAATTTCTCTTTGAGGACAATGACGACTGTGTGATTTTGACGAATTCAATGGCCATTGAAATTTTCTTCAATGTTGTTTCCAAGATTACAGATGCAAAAGAGTCTATAATGGTGGCTGAGAAATTCCTTAGTTTGTTGAACAAAGCATTGCAGGATTTGAAAGCAGCAGATTCGCTTACCGATGTTGTCAATGCCCCGCAAATCGAAGAAATCGAAACCAATGCCGTTGTCTACGATCTCAAATGGAAATATCTCGCAGGTACTGGTTTATTGAAAACCACTTTGAGAAAATACCAGTCAAGTTTTCTTGCTGTTAACAATGAAATTATCAACTTAGCAGCAAAAGAAATTGCTCATGAAGATACCCAGAAGAAGGTGATTGCCTGGGTCAACCAAATGTCTATTCTTTAAGCGTTTTTAACTATGTATTTTTAATATGATGATAATTATTATCACACTGTACCAGTAAGTAAGTTAGTAAGTAAGTATCCACAGTAATGGGCTCTTCTCCCCGTTTAACGTATCCACGTGAATGTCACACCATATCTGCGTCATCGTCATGTCGAGCGATTTGCCACCCGTCTCCCAATCGGGCAAATGTGCCTGTCACCCCCGTTTACCCGCCAGCCACTTAGTTTTCGCTTTTGCTACTCCCACAGCTTTTCTGCCTCTTGAACCCCCCGAAAATCAAAGAAAAAAAAAAAAAAAAATCAATTAATTTTGTATAACAGTCCCAAGGATACCATACATCATCACCTTTACTCCCTTCACTCGGACTATCAGCAGCTCGTCTAAATATCTACACACCGCTTTGCAGTACTTACCAATCTTGAAGGAATACATCAACCACTAAGCGGTCCTATTGTCTTGTTGAGAAATATCTGTGGTTATTTTCTTTTTGTTGACCTAACCGACTGCCTTTCCTCTAGATGAACTTTCTGTGATAGTTGGAGAATCTTTTTTTTTTTTATTGTTTGCCTAATAACTACCAAGCATTATTGCCTTTTCATTACGAGACACTAGGCCAAAGAAGCTCATATAGGTGTCCTATTATTTGTTTAAGTTAAGTTTTCTTCTGTTGCCTCTGTTTCTCTTTTCTTAGGCTAACCAGTACCGCCCATCAACTCCCACCAAGTGTACATTAGTGTGTTTTTTTCCTTCTGTTTATTTGTTTATCATCGAAATTACAATATTGTGCTTCTTATTTTTCGTTACCATTATTTCTGAACTCATCGTCAATTTTATTAGTCGAGTATTGTGAATCATCTGAATCTGGATTCAATAACTGAGTTATCATATTCTTGTCTACTGGTCTTCCACATTGTGCCATTAATCTGTTTTGAAAAACAAACAAAAAAAAAAAGCGAGAGAGAAAAGTTCTATTGAAAGTTATTATAAATATTGTTACATTGTGAAAATGTCTCAAAATAATAGCAACAACAACTCAACAACAAATTTGTCTGATACTACTTCAGACCGCGTTCAAACACCACAGTTAAATGCTGAGGTTATGGATAACTCTCTAAACAACTCGCCATACCAAAGAGATAGTAAAATTAATAATAGTACGGGAAGTCTTGGATCAAAGCCAATGCTGCTAAATCAGCAGTTACCAAAGTTGAATACTGGAACTGCAATTTTTAATCCACCACCAAACTTGTCACAAATGGGAAATTCAATAAACTTGTCGCCAACTTTGAATGGACAACCATCTTCAAGAAAATCATCATTCATTGGTAATGTTAATGGCTCGCCAATAAATAGCTTGGGAAATAGTTCGAGTAATTTGATGAATTCAATAACTAAGCTATCATTAAACACTTCTGGGCCAAATGAATCAGAGATAAATGAAAAAAATAATCTTAGTTTAGGTCCAGGGGTTCCAGTGAAATTAAGAAACTTACCCTTCGACTTGACCTCAAGAGAAGTGTCTGCAATCTTCAGTTTGGCTAGTGATTTTAATGGAGCTGATTTATTCTATGAACAAGGAAATAACTTGGTGATTAATGCCAGATTTTCATCAATCAGTGAGGCCACAAGAGTCGCCTCAATTTTAGATGGAAAAAAAATCTTTGGTTTGAATTATTTACCAGTTAAGGTTGATTTTGATGAACTAACCAGCTATATACAACAGGCCAAGAACCAAAAGTCGAATGCTAATAACAATATTCCTTCAAGCGCCACACTAATGAGCCCAAGTGTTAATATTAATTCGTTGGCAAACAATTTGCCATTATCGTCCCCGCAAGCGATCTCCTCCCAAAGTCCATTGTATCCATCTCAACAAATCACTTTACCAAAAAGACATTCAAACTCAAAGGCAGCCACCAGATCAAGGTTTTTGTTTAATAACGGTGATTTCACTAGCAATCTGATTACTGAAAATATTTCTAGCCCGGTCGAGTTACCTCCAACAACTCCCACGACTGGAAATGCTGGCAAGTCATTAATTATGATGGAAAATCAAGCCGATGCTAGGGAATATGAGCAATTGGTGAGGGACCCTTGGAATAGTAATGGTAATAGTGTCAACAACGTCGGGGGAAATGTTAGTTCTAATATTCAAGAAAATAATCAAATCATTAATAATTTGGGCACAAACTTGTCAACTCAACCACCAACGCCTATTGGTTTTGAATGGGGTTCTGGTGAGAATAATTCAAATACTAGAAGAACAAGTTCGTCATTTTTTCCTAATGGTGCAAAACAATCCGCTCAGCCTATCATGGTGCCGCAACAAAATAATGTGGTGAGTGGATTAAATAAAAGCTCATCACCACCAAACCCCAATATTACTAGCTTGAATGTGAACACTAATCTTGGACCTAATAATACTAATCCAGGAACTAATCCTAACACCCCTATTACTGCTCCTGGCAGTGCTGCTCCTAGTGGTGTTGATTTGTCTCTATTAGCTAGACTTCCTCTACCATCTAATCCAGCGGATCAAAATCCACCATGTAATACTCTATATGTCGGTAATTTGCCTCCAGATGCCACCGAGGCTGAATTGAGAGCCTTGTTTTCCCCTCAGAAAGGGTTCAGACGTCTTTCCTTCAAGACAAAGGCTCCAAGCAGTAATGGTAATGGTAGCTCACATTCGCATGGTCCTATGTGTTTTGTTGAATTTGATGATGTTGGTTATGCTACCAGAGCTTTGGCAGAATTGTATGGTAGCCAGCTTCCTAGACCTGGTGGTATGCAATCCAATAAGGGTGGTATCAGATTGAGTTTCTCTAAAAATCCATTAGGTGTTAGAGGCCCAGGCCAGAGAAGAGGTAGCTCAAATTATAACAATAATTTCCAAGGTTATAATCCAAGCTACCAACAACAGCAACCTGTCCCTCAACAAATCCCACAAACCCCACAGCACATTCTCGTTCAACAGCAAACCCAACAACAACCTCCATCTTCAGCACAAATCCAATCCCACCAACAGCTTTCTCACACTCAACAACAGTCACAGAATAATGGCAATATTGGACTTTTGAGCACAATCACAAATCAAGCCTCATTAGCTTGAACATTCCCATTTTCAGTTTCCAGATGTGTTATTTTGCTACTTCATTTATTTGTTTTTCTTTTTCCCATTCCATCATGTGCCATATTATCATTTCATTATGCTAGCATTATTTGTTGTTTCTTGAGGATTGATTGTTATTATTATTATTTTTTTCCCTTTTCTATTTTCTGGTAATTATCATCAATTTTGTGTCACATTAGTTGTTTACTTCTATGGTTTTAATTTATTTATCTTTTTATTTTTGTCCTTTTGCATGTCAGGGAGATCACAATGCTCATTGATCTTATCATTTCTTATTCTTATTTACACTTGATTTTTTCACTTTGTTTGGTCCCTTCTATGTATTTACACATTTTATTATTATTATGGTTACTTGCACTTCTGTTTTGTCGTCATCAACCTGATTTCATTTTAATTTTAATTTTGTTGCCTACCTTCATGACATATACATGTTTTTTTTTTGTCCAACTAATCTCGATGCTTTTTATTTTTGTTTTGTTGTCATGATAGCCTTTTCCAATTTTTCACTGTTGTTTATTATTATCATTATTACTTTTATTATCTTACTTTATTATTATTATTATTATTGTCATCATTTTTTTGTTTACATCTATATTGTCAATCTATTTAGCTAATACTATTGTGTCATTTTTATATTAAATAATTAACAAATGGTGGTAAGTCATCAATTGTTGTAGTGTATCTACTCTTCAAAGTAAGGTATACTCTAGCTTGCAAAGGATTGTTGGTGAGTTCTTCGCATAATAATTCTTCTCCACTGAAGGGAGTAGTTTTCTGTTCTATACTAATCAGTAGTATATTAGAATATAATTATCGCATTTTCATTTACTAAACACGCCTTGAAAGTTATTAAATAAGTCATAACATTTAAAAAGAAAATGCATTTGTAGAGTAAAATAATATATGATTCAGATATCAAGTTTATGCTGTCTTTATTTCAGAAATTTAGTTGTATATGTATAATAGACGGGCAACAAAAGGCTCTTATTTCTTTTGAATTTTTATAAACAACTTCCTATGAAAATCGTGAAATAACTATCTTCTTTTTCACCATCCCAATAATGCCTTTTTTTTTCTTGCACATGTACTCCTTTTCAGTATTATAATTTTAATGATATCTATCTACCCAAAATCACTTATCATTCCTTTACTGCGGGTATATTCTCACGAGAGGTAATTGTCGACAGTATATGAATATACATATGATTTTTATATTAACGAGTCACAGAGGTTCTAAATAACATGCAAGCCGGGCACTTTATGCCTGTCTTTCTAATAGGTAAATTAAAATACTATAACTTTCTCACAAGATTGTGCAATGATACTCCTAAATTCAATAGAAAATGCCCGAATTAAGAAACTTTAGCCAAGTTTAATCGATAGTGTAAATAAAAGATATAATCATCTAGCCTTCTATATTCTCTTAAATAGCACAGAAAAATTTATGTGTTATTGCACGAGAAAAGGTACCCCTCTAATTGAAAAATTAGCAAAGACGGAAGAAGCTTGGACAGACATTCAACAGCTTATGATCCAGTTTGACCACAACAGGGATTATGTTGATTGGGAAATGATTGCTATTGAGTCCACGGTACGATAATAGTCATAATTCCTATTTAATATCATATATACCATGCATTATATATGTCTTAGAGTAAAAGGAAAAATAAAATAGTTTGAGATTTTATTCAGTAATAGGGAATGAAAAAGGAAAGTAGAAGACAGCTTGGACGGTCACCCATCAAAACATGTATAAAAAGAAATTTTGTGAGAGCAGTTCTCGTTAAGTCATAGAAAAATTTCTGAACTTGCAAGTTTGTTGCCCATCATTTTAATTATTGATGTTGAGGAGGCACAAGCACCATCGCTCTGACCAGTGCAGTTAACCCTTTTTTTTTTTTTTTTTTTTTTTTGGCGAAAAATTTCTCAACTGAAAAAATCGAAAATCAACACTTTAGACATTATTGGTGTTGTTTGGGATTAATAAGTGACGACAGAGAAAGACCGGCTTATCAGTAATTGCTTTCTTTTTTCCTTCTTCTTATTCTTTGATTTTTTTTTCTTTTTGTGTGTGCATTTCCTTTCTGTGTGAAGAAGAACAACGGTAAATCATCCAACTCATTATCGGCATCAGTCAAATAAAATATTAGATCGTCCGACCACTTATTCAAGAGAAATAAATCAGAATGAACAGTATACGACTTCTTGGTGTCCGCTCATTCAATGGCTCAACCACTCAAATAATACCTCGCCGTACCTTGGTTAATACTGGTTCACGAGTCCGTGGGATGCTCAGGGATCCTGCTGATTATTTGGTGTCCTCCAGTGGACGTCGGTACCCTGAGAATGCCACTGGAATGGCCCCAATCATCTCTAACTTGAAGAACTACTTATCCCAGAACTCTGTGGAAGGGATCGATGACAAAGTATTGCTACAAGTCTTGACCCACAAGTCTTTTGCTCATGGTAAAAAGCCATTCAATGAAAAATTATCTGTCTTTGGGGTCCATTTGTTGAAAGAAATCTCTGCAATTCACTTGATTGAATCCGAAGCTTCTGAAGGCGCTTCTGTGGAGGGATTGAATGTTGATGTTTTGGGTGGTACTTTATCAAAGAGATTGTTACACAAGAGTGTGCTTGCACAATTTACCAGACTTAATATCCCAGGAATTGAAAAGGATATATTCTGGAGAAATAGAAACTTAATGATCACCGATCCAGCCGTTAATGGTGAGAATGTGGTATTATTCGATACTATTCTCGCCACCGTGGGCGCAGTTAACTTGATAAAGGGTAAAGGAGTTGCCTCTGATTTTATTGGAAAAGCGATTTTATCAGGAGAGAATTCATTAGTCGAATTGGCAAAGGCCACTATATCTAAACCTCAGGAGAATAAGAGCGAATAAGGGATCATTTATTTTTTTGTAAATAACAAGCCGGCTTGAGCTAATAAATGAAGTGTGAATATATTTTTTAAACTTGTGATGTAATGACAAAATACGGAATCCATACATATATATATAGTAGTGGTGTATATATTTACATATACAGATTTGGTAAACATTGACGATAAGTCTCAGTTAGGTTTTTGTGATATATTAATGTGCAATGAAGACAAAAGTTGGTTTGGTCCCTGGTAATTTCTCGAAATAATATATTTGCGTATCATGTAAACAAACCGCTTGAAGTATACATTATCCTGTATTTGTTCCCTCCCCTCCCTTTTTTTTTTTTTATCTATTGGGATAGTAACCATTCAGGTGCCATGCTTTCATCTATAGGAATACTCAGCATATCAAAGGCTTCTATCAAAAGTTCCACTAAAATTCTTCCTCCTTTGGAACCAGTGAATCGTCGATATTCTTCACTAACACTGGCCAAATTCCAACCTTGTAAACGACGCAAGCAGCCAATCACTGTCCCAGTACGATGGCGACCCATACCACAACACACTAATATTGGATAATAATCTTTATTGGTGATAATTCTTAGTGCTTGGGTGATCAGGTTCTCACTGAGCCCATCCCATGGGTTTGCTCCTCCATCGCCCATGTCGGCAATGCAGTGAACCGCAATGTCATTATTATCAGCAAACTCGAGGAAATCATCGCTAGGATCTTCAGCAGCAAGCCAGACGATATTTCGAATATCGAGCTGTTTAAGAAACCCGTGGTTTAGAGGCGTGGGCTGGCCAGAGCGATACAAGTGACGTTCCACCGGGCAGAAATTTAGAGGAGGGATGACTTTTTGCATCGGGGACAGAGAAATATTGATAATATTTGATGGAGCTTTGCACAGGAGTCTCTGCGATACTTTGGTTTGGTATTGTTGTTGGTTGATCTCATCTATTGTTATGCGTTCATCATCATGATCATCATCATGATCACCATTTACTTTTTGGTCTCTCGGTATTTGCGGGGCTTGCACCTGAGAAATATCTTTCGAAGGATGGTATGACATGGCAGCGAAAAACAAAAACAAAACAAAAGAACAACGACCGGAAATTGAAATAAAGCTTCCACTTCCACTGAGTGATATGTAGCTGCTAGAGGGCTCTGGAATGGACTCAATATTATTATTACTCAACGCTTTCTTCTGGCTAAGCAATTGTCGCCGCGATCACGTGCACATATTTAATATGGGAGTTTTTTTTTTTTTTTCCACACGTTGTCAAAATGCGCTCTGTCTATCGTGGGTGTGTCTGGTCGTATTATTACTGTGAAGATTCCCAACACCATAGAAAAGAGCAATAATGAAGCCAAAGACCCAACCCAAGAAAGTCGCTTCCAAGCCCTCTGTCGCTAGTGCTGCTGCCGCTGCGTCTGGAAGCAATTCTTCCATCAATTCCCACTTCATAAAGGACCTTTCGAGTTCGGTGGTCAACACTTTCACCAATTATTTCAAAACTCTCCAATCGTCACCAAAACTTCTTTTAATCGACACCTTCTGTCTTTTCCTCGTTTTATTGGGGGCCATACAATTCTTATTTGTTCTCGTGGCTGGTAACTTCCCATTCAATGCCTTCTTATCTGGGTTCATTGGGGCTGTGGGCCAATTTGTGTTGACTATTAGTTTACGTTTACAATACAGTGATGCCAATAGAGATAAATTCAAAGGTATCACTGCGGAAAGGGCAATAGGCGATTATATATTTGCTAGTTTGATTCTTCATTTTATTGTGTACCATTTCATCAATTAAAAGAGGCGCACGAAATATAGGCTTATGTGATGGATTTGGTCTTTGTGCAAAACGAAATGGTTAATTTATGTTTTTCCTTTATGCAATCTGAGATTGGTTTAGCAGCAAAACTTTGAGCTATTGGATCTTGGGGCATATGGGTTTATGCGGTTTTATCTTTGCTAATTGTGTATTTTAATGAATTCAATTTTTATTTTTTTTTATTTTTTGTCGTTTCGGTCCAGTTCGAGTTGCGGTTGTAGGTCTCCATTGATTTTCATGTATAAAGCCAACAAGAACTCAAATAATATTGAAAATCTCAATCTACTTGGTGGCTTTTAAGTTTTGAAAAATACCCAAAATTGAAATTCTCGTAGTCAAATATATCATTTGACAACACCAAGATAATAATAGTGTGCGTTCTGAGCTCTTTTTGAATCCTCAAAAAGAATATACTAAGTCAAGTACACCAATTGATAGTGTATCACATGAAAATATCAAAAATAGTCAACAATAGTGAAATAGAAAATCCTTTTTCTTAAAACGTAGATCTATTGGTTCCTAAATATTAGAATTTTGATGATTAGAAATTAGTATATTAATAAAATAACAACAAAAGTAGGGAGAATGAATGACAAAAAGCTAATTGGAAAATGAAAAAAAAAAAAAAAAGGATAAATGATGATTACAATAACAAAATGAAGAAGGCAAGAAAAAAAAAAAGAGAAAAAGAACAACGGGATTAAAAGGTGATCAAAACTAGTAGTAAAACTAAGAAGAGTTAAAACATCTGCGGAGAGTTTATTTTAGTCTTTATTTTTCATAGGCAAGCACACAAAGACGTGTGATTATTGATACATTAAGTGTTTGCTGATTAGGAGTAAGTAAAATATTAAACGTCCCTTTATCTAAATGACTCCCAGAATTCCGGCTATCTAGCCTCACATTATGATACAACATTTACTGTCCTTTTTATCTTTATGGTTTTCCAGGGCAAATTGAGGAGAAGCTGTTGCATCTGCAACGGCAACTGGAGGAGATGGAATTTCTTCATTTTCTTGCACAGTCTGGCTGGCAGCGGAAGCTCCAACAGCAGCCTGGTATTGCTCTTTGATAATTCTCACCAATCCGTAGAAAGAGGTTTCGACATTAATTTTCTGCTTGGCAGAGGTTTCTAAGAAAGGACAATTGAACTGTTTTGCCAAGTCAAGCCCTTCGTCGTAACTAACCTGTCTTTCATCTTCAAGGTCACACTTATTACCAACGAGAAGCACCGGAACAAAGTCAGAGTCTTTAACACGAAGAATTTGCTGGTAGAAAGTGGTAAGTTCTTCGAATGAAGAACGAGAGGTAACAGAATAGACTAAAAGGAAACCTTCACCGGTACGCATATATTGTTCACGCATGGCAGAATATTCTTCTTGACCAGCAGTATCCAAGACATCAAGAAGGGCGGGCTCATCATCAATGATACAATGTTTACGGTACGAGTCCTCGATAGTAGGATCATATTCATCAACGAAGTGAGATTGAATAAGCTGAATGGTAAGAGCAGACTTACCAACACCACCGCCACCCACAACAACAAGCTTGTATTCTCTGATAGACTGGTTATATGTTAATGTTTTGTCCCTTTCAGACTGGTCCACAATAAAGAGTGTTTTTTCTTTTCTTTTTTCTCTTTCCTTTCTTTTTTCGTGTTGATTCTCATAACTGGAAGTCAATAATACGTACTCCAGACATTGAATGTTCCTTTCGTGTGACTGATGATACTCAAGAATGCTATCTCCAGCTATTTGCAGAACCGAAATTTGTATCAACAGATTTTGTTGTTTTTGCTAAAATGGGTGGCTGGCGGGCTCGCAACGCAAAATGTTAGGCAGCGCAGACATCGTAAGATAACACTTTTAATAATATGATAGAGAAGTACAAAGAATTGAAAATAAAATTATACTATAAAAAAAAGATTATTGTAAGAACCCCCACAAATATTGAAGAAATGCAAAAAAAAAAGGTTTATTTAAAACCGAATATAGTACACCTAAACTACCACTCATTTCATGCCATACTGCTTTTTGCAGTCATCGCAGTACCATGTTCCTTTTGGAGGGCTACTTAAACCAACACACTGTAAATGAAACCATTGTATTTTACATTTGTCATTATCACACCCAATCATTTCCCCAAAAGATACCTGTTGACACACACAATAAACGTCATTGACCCCTTCCTCTTCTTCCTCCTTATGAGGCACAGGCAGAGGCGACGCATGAACTGGGGCCACTGTAACCGTAGCGGAAATTGCATTCGATGTTCTTTTGGAGCTAGGTTTTTGTCTCTTTGGTGCTGGCTCTTCTGTTCTAGTTTGCGCAACACCTACAGATTTGGCTGGGGCTTGTGGTTTCCGTTTGCGTCCCGCTGGTGTACCTTCACGGCGAGGGCCTGGGCGTCCGGTATTATTATTTGCTCCTCCATTTGTACTATTGGTAGAAACCGTTGGGCTGTTGGAATTTGCGTTGTTATTGGATCCAGTGGTGGTGGCTGCCTTGCGCGCGGCAATGGCCTCCCTTCGTGACTCACTTCTCTGACTTTGGGCCGACTTATTTTCAGGTAATTTGGCGTCCAGGATTACTGCTGGATGATTCTTTGGACCATACTTCACTATTTTGGGGATTTCATGGTTGATAACCGCTTCAAGAGCGTGGTTGATGCGATCAAGATGTTTGGCGACAAGATCGGTGGATAAATTGGCAATCGTCATTTTCTCTTCGTAGCACGGAAGATTACTTAGCAATATATCTTTAACGACGGTCAAATCACTAACTTTCTCGTTTACACTCGAATTTTCTTTGTTGTTTTCTTTCATGAACTTAGAAATGTGATGGTTGAGTTCCGGCTGGTTTGACACGCATTTGGCGTCGATTTCCTTTAGCAAAGTGAACTGGCGGACAATGTCCTGAGGGAATGCCTGAAGGGCATCGACAAAGTCATTTAGGGCTAAGTATCTCCGAGGCTGGGACATCGCTGTTCTTGTTGTTTTTGCTGCTCTATATTTATTGACCCCATGATATTACACTGGTTCAAATTCGAGGCTGATGCACCGATTTTCCTTTTTATGTCGCCAGGGCTGTGCAACCAGAAAATGTTTTCTGATGATGAAACAGGCTATCTGCCTCCGCCTGATCATACCCAAGAAGAATAAGAAGAAGAATAAGAGGAAGAAGACGAAGAAGAAAGAGTATGTTTTGTCCATCCGGTCTTTTAGCCTCGCAGCTTTCCCCACGAGGTCTTTCTTCAGTGGAATCTACTGCCGAATCATTCAAATCATGGGACACTTGCATGGCCAACCATACCTGCAAGATCGTCGCCATCGTCCTCATCGTTATTGCCTGTCTCTTAGTGTTTTGGGTGATAAGCAGTATAGTTAATTGTCTTTGTTGTGGTGTCACTTGTATTTCATCCTTCTGCTGCTGTCTTTCGAAGGCCGGTTCTTGCTGCTGTGGTGGTGGCTCTAACAAGAATGCTCAACAAGGTTACCAACCTCCAGGCGCTCCAATGTATAATACTGCTCCAATGTATAATCCTGCCCCGATGTACAATGCCCCTCCAAGCTACAACCGTTATAACTCTCCAGACAATTATGGTTATGCGAAAGAGGTCCCTGAGTTGCTCGCAGCTCCCCTTCCTTCTCAAGCCTTCTCAAAACCTAAATCATCAAGCGTTTCTGCTCTGCAAAACAGTAAGCCGTACGGTGCGTCTAATAATCCATTTGATGAAGAGATTCCAATGCAAAACCTTAAGGGATCTGGTACACAAACTGCTCAAGATGATGGGATCAATGAGTTACCTGCTTCAGTTATTGCTGCTAACGCTAACGCTTACAATGTGTCACAAGGTGGAGTGAACCCAAAGAAGACAGGAGTAATAAGAGAAAGTGTGAATATTGATGATGAAACCGGAAATAATTCACAAGGCCTTTATGGAAACACCACTGGTGGTTACATTAATAGTGACTATGGCAATACCCAAGGTTACGGTTATACCCTGAACAATGCTCAAGGTACCGGCTATGGCCAGCAATATGCTCAAAATACTGGTTACAATTATACCAACAATTCTGATTACGGTGGACAACCTGCCAGTTATGGTGGTACCGCCCCTGCTTCTGGTTACTCTGTAATCCATGATGCGTACACAGGGAGTTCTAATAACCCAACTTCATCAAACTTTGCCAATAATAGACCAACCGCGGCTCCTTTGAATGACAGCTATAGAGGAATCACAGATACCAACCCGACCACTTATATTGGTGGAGAAGTTGGAAGCAACAATCAGAGTAATCAAGGCATTGGCTCTGCTACAAAACGCGCCTCGACCGCTCCTTATCCTACCGATCACCCATTCGACATGTTGAATAATAGAAATTATTAGTTAACTTTATGTCCAAGTGACTTTTTTTTCTTTCCGCATCTGAAAAACATTATGACGGTTCACTGTGAGTTCTCTATAACCTCTTATAGAGCAATATTAGCATTTATTTAAACCATTCATTGACTGTTTTGTTTTGTTTTGTTTGATTTTGTTATTTTCCTACATATTTTTGTCGTTTTTACTTTTGGCTCCGAAAATAGTTTTTACTAGATGCTTTTGATAAATATCTGATAAAATCTTGTGGTTTGGATTTTTTTTTGTTGATGCTTAAACCCATTCATGTTGCTTCTGTTTCTCTATTTGTGTTAGTTAGTCTTGTTCTTTGTTATAAATATTTATGTATGTATGGTAAGTGTTCATGGAGTGTAATTTTTGATTTTTAAAAGTGGACACGTTGAAAGAATATTGAGGATCTCAGACGTGAACTTGAAGATTATTCAGTTTGTTACCACCAAGTTGCAAAAAGGCCTGGTAGTGCAGCAGATGCCTTGATAACGGTATGTCTAACAGTGTCGAATGGCACTGAATACCAAAGGAGGAGGGAACAACACAGAGGAGAGTAGCAGAACAAAGTGTGGGATGCCGTGGATTATGATCATATTCTATAATACGGTGAACTGTTATTATCTCACATTATCGAGGACAGTGCTCTAGTAAACTTATTGCACAACTTGAACATAAAGATACTCCTCAAACTTAATAGTGGCTAAATGGCCTAAAACTCTCGTAGACCCTTTGCCAGAAAGAAAATCAAAGAAGTGGAGTTTTCATCCTACCACAACTTTCGATATTTTGGTTACTTCTCGGAAATAAGATTAAGAACACTCCATATTATACAATCAAATCCTTCAGGAATGCCCTACGATACCTTTGGATGTACAATAATCATGATACCCATCAAGCATACTGATACTCTATTAGCGACAATGTCATCTCAATGATCTTGCATAATAATAATAATAATAATAATGGTATCTGGAGATATATCCCCGAAAGGAAGGAGCGTACCAGCCAGTCGATGGTAGGTGTTTCACGTGACCAAAACGGCGCATTGGATTTTTTTTGTTCTGGTCGCCTGCGACTCATCATCGCCTTATCTTCCTGAATAGCAGAACACCATTCTTTTTCTTGACTATCATCGCTCGTTCGCAGTTTGCGCTTTTTCCATCGTTTAAGGGTCATTCAAACAATCCAACTGCTCTTTCTCTCTATCGTTGCTGTTTATCATTGCAAAGGCTATTTTGACAGAAGAAGATAACCAGAAACAGTCGCGTGGATAAAAAAAACATATCGCTTATCTAACAATGACCGCCACAACACCTTCTTCTTCTACCAGGCCCTCGCCACCTATTAACCAGAGAACTTTCTCTTCATCCTCTGGAAATATCCCGATCACCCCACAGTCCCGTCGTCAAAGTACTACTGCGAAACTTGTATCCCTGCCTCTAAAAAAGTCAGACTCGTTTCTCAAACAAAATGACAAAACAAAGATGTCGGTGATAAACTCAATGCTCCATCAAAGTCCTTCTCTGAACTCAGTATTTTCGTTGAATAGTGGCCTGGGTGCCACTCCTCCAGCCCCGTCTCTTTCGGCTTTGGGAGGCAACACTCATATCATCCCTAACCGCAGTGGCACACCTTCGGACCTTGACAATTTAGATATCCCGAACTTTGGGGTGGATACCAGTGATTTCGACTTGATTAATGAAGTGCACAAGCACTTGGTTGCAGAAAATACTGGTCTACATTTACCTGGTGGTGACATGTCCCGAGATTTGTACAAGTATACCAATAATACTAATGCCATTGATGCCAGTACTAACTCTAGTGCCAGCAGTGTGAGGAGTGGGGGCCATCGCATTAGACGTTCGTCTTCCTTTTCGTTTTCTGAAAGACGTGGATCTCTGGCCAGTGGATTGAACGTTCCAGGTGGGTTCAGAAGAGAGTTTATTGTTAAGAGAAAAAGAGAAGAATTTAAAAAAATTAATAAAGATCCCGGAGAAGTCGAACTCCCACCGTTTTTGGCAAGAAATTTCATGGAATTTTTGAGCATTTATGGGCATTTTGCTGGTGAATCACTTGAAGATGATGATTATCAAACTTGCACCTTGTCGAGCTCCAAGATACTTGATGAAGAAAACGCCCCATTGTTGGGTGATCGAGGTAGATCAGACGATTATCGATCTATTGCGCAACCTTCAACTACCGTCACCCGTACTGCTACTCCGGTCAAAGCTTTCTTTTTGCTTTTGAAGAGTTTTGTGGGGACTGGCGTTCTTTTTCTTCCTAAAGCTTTCTATAATGGTGGTTTGCTCTTTTCAGTTTTTACTTTGATGTTCTTTGCCATTTATTCATTTTGGTGTTATTATATTCTTGTGCGTACAAAAGATGCCACAAGAGTCTCGTCCTTTGGTGAGATGGGTACCCTTTTATACGGTAAAACTATGAAATTCCTCATCATTTTCTCTATTGTTTTATCCCAACTCGGGTTTGTGGCGGCATATTTGGTTTTCACTTCTACAAATTTGCAAGCATTCCTTGTTAATCTTTTCAACATCAAGTTGGAAATCCTTCATTTGATTATTGCGCAATGTTTTATATTTGTTCCTCTTTCACTTGTTAGAAATATTACTAAACTTTCCCTTAGTTCGCTCATTGCCAACTTTTTCATTTTCATTGGCCTTGCAGTGATTGTCTATTACACATTAGCTGATCTTGCTGCAAATGGACCGGCCCCTATTGCTAATTTTAACTCTAGCTCCTGGTCCCTTTTTATTGGGGTTGCTATCTTTGCTTTTGAAGGTATTGGTCTTATTATTCCAATCCAAGAGTCTATGATTGAACCTCACAAATTCCCAAAAGTTTTGTTTGCGGTGATCGTTACTGTGACGGTTCTCATGCTTGTTATTGGTCTGCTTTGTTATTGGACTTACGGTGATGCAACAAATACTGTGATCATTCTTAATCTTCCACAGGACCTGATTCTCGTGAATTCTGTGCAGCTTTTCTATTCAGTGGCGATTCTTCTTTCCGCTCCACTTCAACTCTTCCCAGTTATCAAAATCGTTGAAAATAAGGTGTTTGGTAGAAGCTGCGGTGGGAAGAAGAGTTTGCGTATCAAGTGGTGTAAAAATGCCATGCGTTCTAGTATTGTGATCACCTGTTGCATTATTGCCTATTACGGTTCTGCTAACCTTGACAAGTTTGTCTCATTTATCGGTTGTTTTGCTTGTATCCCATTGGTTTACATGTATCCTCCAATGTTGCATTATAAGGCTGTTAGTAAAACTAGACTTTCTCGAGCATTTGATGTGTTCTTGGTGATTTTTGGTGGGTTTGCCATGATATATGTCATGATGCAACTTTTCGATGGGAATTGAACAACAATAAAAAAGAAAAAAAAAAAGAGAAACATTATGCTCCAGGCACTGTTCTATGATCCTTTGGTTCACAAATGCTAATTAATGTACATCAATTGGAGAGTGTGACATGACACATTAATAATATACCACCACATATTGTTCTCGATAGAGCATAAGCGAAAAATATAATACCTGACATATTACACCCTTTTTTGTTTTATTATTCCCTTTTTTTTTTCGCTGATTTTGATCTGATTTTTTGTTTCTGGGTAGAAATAGAACCATCATTTTTATCATTATTAATTATTTATTATTTTTCATTTTTTATTTTTTTTCATCAGTCCATAAAATTTTCCTGCTAGTTTTGTTTATGCATCTTATACACTATTCATTTTGCACTTCAATTACATTCCCTTGAAACATTACATTGTTGTTACTATTGATAATAATTACAATTACAACAAGTAAGTATTCAACGGGCTATGCAATTCTGTTATTTATCATGCGATATATGCATAATCTGACATTCCATCACATATATGCATGCATCATGCGGGCTTCCCAAATGGGGCAATACACGTGTATCCACCAACCTGGTACCGTCGAGTGGTGTGCTTTCATATGGGAGTGCTCTGCTAGTAGGAAAAAAAAAATCTCTACTCCATCGTAAATTATGACTAAAAATACCCAGTTCTCACTGTTATTATTTTACTTTTTTTTTTTTCTTGTCTAAAAATTTTGGATTTCCTCGAAGACACCGCGATTTTCATAATTCTTCATCGCTCACTCCAAGAGCTAACTCTCAAAACCCTAATCCTTTTTTTTTTTTTCCCTCTTTACTCTGTCAGTAGCAACTTGGCATTGACAGGCAGCACACTAAAACACCGATGCCCATTCCGCCAAATATCATGGACACCAACTGGATTGATTTCAACCCGTCAGAAAACTTCTCGCCCTTGGACAACAATCTCGGGTTCCTCGAGCCTCATGCCAGTAGTACCAACCATAGTACCCCTAATGAAGATGATCCTGAACAGAAACTACTTAAAGATTCCCGGGGACCGACAATAATACATCACCACCACCATCATCATCATGTGGATTCTTCGGAAAACAAAGATGAGCCTGCCACTAATGACTATATGTCCTCTTTGAACGGTAATAATAACTTACTAAACAGTATACTTGATATTCAAAAATGGTCGGATTTCGGTTACAACCCACAAGACGCTCAAGCGACGACGACGACCAACAAAACCCTAAATAATGCCGATAATAACATGATGAAAGTCCGGTTACAACACACTCCCAAATCTTTGGATTTATCTCAATCGTACGCTAATAATAGGAACCCGGTTGCTCTGGCCTATTCTACTCCTTATGATGCCAATGCCACTAGTGCTTTCGCAATAGATAACCAAAATAAGTTCTTCACCCCGTTAATATCCCCGGCAATGACCCCTTTAGAGTCGATGATGTTGGATGATCATGCTCCGGCACTCCATAATACCCGTGATGAGTTCTTCACCCCACTAACTTCCCCAGCAATCAATCCAATGAATCATCCATCGCCAAAAACCCTTTTGCAATTGAGTGAGGAACCACTGGCAAACCCCCGTCAAAAATCCAAAACTGCGTCATTTGCAGCATCAAAAAGAAGCACCCGGACCTCATCCAAAGGAAGAATTCTCAAAACCAAACCATCGAGCAAGAACAACTCGCCAATTATCAAAGCAACCCATTCTCCAATCGTTAGGGCAGGCGCTCATGTTGGTGCCGTTAATGCAAGCCGCCGTCCCAACGTTAACACCCATGTCTTGGAAAATGACACTCAGAATATCGATCTTGATTTGCAGCGCCTCGAGAACTTCAGCTTGCCTGATAATTCTATTGGTACAAACATTGGTATCGATAACGCTTTCAATGGTGATGACTTCTTGGGTCAGCAGGTTAACGAAGCTCAACAATTATACTCTGCTTCGGTGAACGGGTCCCAAACTAGTGTCAACAGCCTTTTCCAACACTCGCAATCGCAGGTGAATGGTACTGGCACAGATATCAATAATAACAACAGTAAACCAGCAACCCCAGCCACTCTCATGAACTTAAAATTTCAGCATAGTAACCACAATGATCTACATGAAAAAACCAGCCAAAACTCTAAACAAAAGACCTCCAAATCAATGATCAAAGAAATAACATTCCAAGCTTCGGCTGCCACTCCTGCTTCGATTGCAAAATCAGATAGGGCTGGCGTGACTAGAAAAGCATCATCTTCATCTATATCGAGTTCTACAAGCTCGTCTAAAAAAGCTATTCAAACTTCCACTCCTTTCTCGTCATTCAAGACCTATAAGCAGAAATCCGGTGGTAACAAAACAATTATGGATTCCGTTATTGCTCACCAGCTGCAGTTCAAACTCAATTTGAACAATTCTAATTCTAAACTGGACACTAGTGCCGCCGGAGAAAAGAAATCCTCTCATCGTGAAGCTGAGAAGGGCCGTCGTGATAGAATGAACATTGCTATTCATGATCTTGCGTTGTTGATCCCTGAAGAGCTTACAAGCAGTGTAGCTGTTCCTTCTAAGGCAACTACGGTGGAATTGGCAAGTCAATACATTCAAAGTTTGGTTGATGAAGTGGAACGCTTGAATAAGGTTGTTGAAGATAAAAATGAAGAGCATGATGCTACGACTTAACTTGTTCAAAAATAATGAAGATATTTCATGACATGATTTTTTATAATGGAAGACTATAGACTAAATAAGTAACGATTTTTGCCCCCAAATAATAAATATGAAGTTTTTTTTTCCCTTACAATCAAGCTGCGTGTAAATTGAAAATATCCATTACGAAAAAGAAGAAGACAAGTTATAAAGAATCAATGAATAATAATACCGCCACGAGTACTAAGAAAAATAAAAGACGTCCCTTTAGTGTACAGGTGCCCCATAAACCATAACCGATAAGGGTATCAGCAGTATAAGTGAAACGACGATTAAATTGTTTATCCCATACCGTTGGCTTGAGAATCAAACTTCCTTGGGATTTTTGGCGAGAGATAAGCAATCCTTGGGAATCGATAACAGACTTTGGAGCATTGAAGGGGACATTGATTGACAAGTACACTGGCTTGTGGTCTGAGAGAGAAATTTCAGGAATTGAAGAATATGAAATCACCTTTACAGGTGGAAGTATTTTATCCAGGCTTGGTACAGGTAGATCAGTAGAAGACGATGATCCAACATCCTCCACTGGCGACTTGTAAGATTGATAAAGAATTCTATCACACCACAGGGGTATACGTTTAGAATTATACTTTGCGGTTCCTTCGAAGAACTTATAAGTTGGACGAAACTTAATTGGGGCTTCGTCAAACCCCCAGAAGACCTGGTTTGCATTACGAGCACATGTTAATTCATCCACTTCTTCGAGATTTTTAAATGAGGTGAGTAGAAGAGTATCGGCAGCTGATTCTGCTTGGTCCTTAGTAGTAGAAGAATCCGTTTTGAAAATATTGGCAGTTGCACGATAATTCAAATCACCCATGATAAAACAGTGGGAATCTGGTTTTAAAACACTCCATTCATCACCAAAGTCCATGGACCTCACAATATCATAAAAATCCTGGTTTCGACGGTTGTACTTCTCAGTCCCCTCATTGGCATTCAAGTGACACGATACAAATGTGAATTCCGTTTCATCATCTTCATGAGTCAAGGTGAGTCTAACACCACAGCCACCTTTAAGAGATGATCTAAAGTACCCACAGCTAGAATCTGCTTTACGAATACTCTTTATATTTTGCGGAGAGTCACTAATCACCAAGAGTCCGATTGCCCCAATGTGAGCTTTGGTGATGAGGGTGAAATCCACATCATGACCGTGCTTTGATCTAAGAACATCCAAAATTATATCACCAAGTTTTGAAAGTTTAGGCCCCACAATCCCAGGAAAGGAACCATTAAGCACAGAACAAAGTTCTTGGAACGCAAAAACGTAAAGTTTAGCATGATCACCAGAAGCTTTCGAGCCCGGTATATTGGCAAAGAGGTTATCGACAAAATTGCTGTAGGCAGTCAGCCCCGCATCACTGCAAATGTCCTCGGCACTTTTACCACAATTGTAAGTGAATAAAAATAGAGGAATTGACATTTCTTTCTAGGTGATTTTTATGTATTTGTTTTATTCATTTGCTATTACTCCTTCCTCTCATGAATTGCTTGCAAATTGGTGTATTTACATGTCTCAGGTAATAGCAGTGCTACAAACCAAATGCCGTTATCTATATAAATACCCTTAATAATAATTACGGACAAAGAGCATAATAATGGTTTTTAAAATCTCAAAAATTACTATCTGTCGTATCAATTATTCAAAGAAACTAATAATAGCCTAGTGCCACTGGTTATGGCCACAACGTTATCTTCACTAATGCTTCCTGCACAAATCTCGTAACTCGGCAAGTTCACCTTAATCACCTTTGGATCAACAACACCATTATCGCCACCCGCAGAGGTTTTCAAAACCCGATCAAAGTCATAAACCAGTATTTGTTGTTTGGTGATATTTGCTAACTTTTTTTGTGGATTGTTGAAAGAGTTCGTAGACTTAGAAATTGTCACGGGTGTCGGTGATGATTCTGGATTCAAGAATCCAAAAAGTGTCCCACTCAGGCTAGGCTTGGTATATCCCGCACCTCCAATGATCTCATTCAAATCATATTTTTTGAACCAGCCATTGAGTCCCAGAATCAAAAGCTCATTTGTAGTGGTGAAGATGTTACTCACTTCGGACTTCGCGTTGTTTGAATCATAAGAAGTTGGGTAAATAGAAACAAGCCACTCATATGACTTCCAATCAAGTATTTTCACAATATTTGTCGCTTCCAATATCAAAAGGTACTCCCTATTATAAAACGATGCAAACTGAACCATGGTTGGAATATTGGTAAGTCTAAATGACATTGGAGTAGGTTGTATGTCATTGCAATTGTAGATCATCACTTGTTTAGAGTCCATGGCAACAGCAATCACACCATCATCATTGACATCCATAGAGTTAATGAACCCAGGTGGCAAATCAAATACCTGATGCTTGATATCAGATAGTTTCATATTATTGGAAGACTGTTGATCACTTACGTGGTTGATCAAAATAATCTTGGAAGAGTCTACCGACGCAGCTAGAAGGTAACGGCTGGTAAACTGAAGAAAATCGACAGAACTTTTGAACACGCTGGAAAGATCGATCTTTGTTTTGGCCAAGATATATTGTTTTTGGAACTTTGTTGGTAAAGTATAAATGTCATCGAGGGCTACCGGGTTGAAGATCAGAATACTGGCGTCACTAGTACCGACAGCCAAAAGGCAGCCATTCCAATCACCACATTTAGCTTGTTCCCCTATATCAAACCTAGTATTAAGAGTTAGTTTTCTGTTAAAAAAATAAGAAGAAGCAGAAGAAGAAGAAGGAAAGTAGATATCGGTTTCTTCAAGATAGTAAGTAATACGCTGCTTATGCAGAAAACATACACAATGGCTCGCGCATCATGATCTGGGGTATAGGAGTGTTGATAAATCTCTGAAAGAATAATCTGGAGATCCTTAGTTTCTCCCATTCTGAGCTAAGTGCTTTCTCAATACTATGGTAGCAAATGTCAAAATATTACCGTGATGATTCTTTTGTTTGGCGCTGAAAAATCGTGATGTTGCGAGCCCTGGTTGCGATTACAACCACAAAATGATCACAAATTCGAATACCGCAGCACCAACACTTTGGGATATATGTTGGCAACAACACATTGCAAGTTAAATGGCTACGGGAACTCACTCTTCACTAGAGAAGCTTAGACTTATTTTGGGAGATGACGCCCCAATTGATGCAATCACACCAGCATCAATGCCCAAAGTGGCTCTGGAAGAGGACTTGTTAACAGATGATCAAGTGGAGAATCAGTATATGGAATCGCTTAGGAGTATTGACATGAAGCTAGCAGATGAGAAATACTACAATAGCCAAGTGAGGAAGTTTCTCAAAGTGAAGAAGAATATTAAAAGCTCCAAGGGCTTGGTTGAGGAGCTCATTGGTTATCTTGGCAACTTTGAAAACAATCTCTCAAACTTGTCAGCTCAAATGAATAATTTGAAAAATCAATCCGAAAAATTAGACAATCAGTTGAGCGCCAATTCTCAATTCGAGAAAACATTGGTCCCTATTGTTACCGATCTTATTATCTCTCCAGACATCATCAACTCGATTCTCAAGGATCCCGTCAATGTGGCTTGGTGTGATAATCTTAGCTATCTAAATTTGAAATTGGAATTGCATCATCGTTATCAGAAAGACATTCTAGAATACAATAAATCATCAAAAGCCGATGACAAATCCATTGACCCTCGAAGTCTAACCAAATTCCTTGATGAAATGAAGCATTTGCTTGACCTCTGCATTCTCAAATCGGTTGAAAAAATTAAAGATTTCCTAGTGAACAAATTGAAGCTCATCAGATATAGCAAGAATTTTACTCTACAAGTTCTTCAAAAAAACTTACTAAAGTCAAAAGAAATTTTCCAGTTTTTACTTACACATAATGAGCCTCTTGCGGTCGATCTTCGTCAAGCTTATATATTGACGGTACGATGGTATTATTATAAAAACTTTGGGAAGTACTTGTATTCTCTTGAAAAATTGAAAATATATAATATTGACAAGGGCTATTTGCTAGGAAACTCATCTATGGAAGCGAGTGATCTGGGTGATTCCACTGAAACTTCGTCTGCAAAGTTTACGAAGTCCACATCATGGTTGAGTCCATTTACCAGTTCAACAACCAAGTCAGCTATGAATGCAAAGAGACCAGCTACAGTCGCGTATAGTAATTATTTTTCAGTAGAAGATCGTTTGAATATCCTCACTGATGATGACCCAACCGTATTACCTGCTCAAATTGCAGAAACTAATCCTTTGACCTACTGGCTCGAAACACCGTATCGTTCATTTAATCTTGCCATCATAGACAATGGTACCGTTGAATACCTCTTTCTCAGCGAATTTTTCCAAATCACCAACCAGGATGAACTTCCAAAAGTATTCCAGGAGATCTTCCAAGGAATTTTTCAGATTGGTATCAATTTTACTAAAACTTACTTGACTAATAATACCAATTATGATCTTTACTCGATCCTTATTTGCATCAAACTTACAAAAATTTTCTTATTCAAACTCCAACATCGAAAAATACCTGTCATGGAAAATTATTTCAATTTGCAATTAATTACCTTATGGCCAAAATATCAATTGATTGTTGATGCCAATTGTGAAAACATTAAGAAAGCCCTTATCAAAAACTCTTCTAATTCATATTTCAGCTCATTAACTGGTCCATCGTCAGAGTCTAACATGTTTGAAGCGTTTGCTCTGGGCCAATCTACTATTGTTCATCCAGTTACGCAGCAATTTGCCACTTTACTTACATCACTTCTTAAAATTGCCGCCATTGACACCTCAAATCCATCGCTCATTTCAGATCTCACCAATTCGTTTTCTAGGGCTGCTACTCCGCTGTCAGGGGAGTACAAGATCCTGAAATCACATCAAAAAGGTGCGTCGGAGAGTTCTGAGACCTCTGGTGCTGCTTCTTTGAATACATCATCAAAACCTGAAGTTCCAGAAACTGAACCCTTACTGACAAGCATTGTGCGTTTGCGGAATGAATATGAGAACGTACTCAATAAATTGAGCGCCCATGTTGCCCCTAAGGAAGTTACCTCCAAGAAACGTGAAAGATTCTTGTATAACAACTACTATGTACTATTCAATGTCACATCTCAAGCTGATGGGAATATTGCTTGTGCTGAGAAAGAGCATTACCAGTTGTTGATGGAAGCTTACAAACAGTCGCTAGTATGATTTTTTTTTTTATTCATGTCGACATGGCCGTTATAAAAATAAAAGACGTATTGTACACATTCAGAAGAGAAACCTAATAATAACAATAATAATAATAATAATAATAATCAAAACAAACATAACCAAAGATGTGATGAAAAAACAAAATGACAACTTTAATATTTATAGAAAAGAGGAGAGGGAATCTTTGTGCAGGTTTGCTCTTTCTATCACATTTCCTTGCGGGTAGGACAATAAAAATAGAAATTAAAATTTGATCCTATTCCGTAATTCATACCCCTAAATGTTTAGAATATAACAGCTAAAGTTTATGGATATTCTTCAACATCATCATTAATACTTTCGTAATCATCTGTGTTTTTTTCTTCATTGTAGATAAAAAATTGGACAAAGATAATAGCATCCAAAAATAAAGTACCAATACTACCAATTAACCAACTCATGTTCACGACAACGTAGTGCCAGCTGACACCAATGCATAAAATGGAAGCGACGTACGAGAAGTTACCAATGCAAGCAAAGAAGAAGAACAAAAAGGAAATGCCATCACAAGACTTACGCTTAAAGTTCAACACGATTTGAGGAACACGAGAGCACAAGTAGAACACGGCACACAAGTATCCAAAGAACTGGCCGATAGGATCTAGTTCGACATCGTCACGGTTGTCATGATTATGATCCGGTGGGGTATTTGTGTCATGATGGCTTGATCTAATGTAAGAAATGTACCATCCAAGAACACCAGAGACCAATACCAAAGCAATCAAGATGAAATTATACAAATCCGATTTCCATTTAGAAGTGGCAGTGGTCTTCTTCTTTTTAGCTGGTGCTTGACGCTCGCTATCGGTTGCCAAGAGATGACGGGTTTCATCGATGGTGCTATCAGACGAGTTGATCATTTCATCCAAAACATCTTCAGATAAAGGATTAGCAGGAGACAAGTGGATTGGATCGACTTTTTTGTGGGCTCCGTAGAGGAGGCATTGTATTAATAAAACAATATCGGCGAGTGTGTAGTATATCGCAAGAATAAGCATGGTTGGCAAAACATTCTGAGCAATGGAACCAATGACATTAAAAATGTCACCGATAAGCCAAAGAACAACAAAAAGTAGTGAAAGACCGTCAGCACTTTTACGACAAAAGTTCTCATATATTTGTGGGGCAAAAACAATGATCCAGCAGGCAATAGATATGGAGCTATAAGAAATTTTGTTAGCAATGGGTTTCAGGATTTCGCAAAAAGCAAGTCACACGCCTCCAATATCAAGGCTTTAATATATCCAATTCAGCTCAAAACTGAAAACTCTAACACAAAAAATACATACCCTAATATACCACTAACAGCTTGTGCATTCAAAACCACCGGCGATGGTGGAGCAGCAAATTCGTCAAACATTTGCTGGTTTTAAAGTTTTTTGATGGATGAGTAATAATCAGAATCTTGGTTCCCCAAAGTGTCAACTCTATTTATTGGTTGAAAGAAGTAAAAAAGTAAATGGCGTGAGTGGGCCAGTTACTAGAAAAAGATAGAGATAAATTGTAACTAGACAATACCTCTTCGGTTTGGTTCTGAATACAAAGGTTCTAAAGAAACGAGACTAAAAGCCGTCTCCGAAGAAAATTTTCCAAGCTTTTTATAAGCGAAGAAGCATGCGATGATCATGTGCGGTGCGCAAAGACCAAAAAATACAATCGGCTACAGATAAAGATAAAAATATGACACAAATTAAAAACGTTCCCTCCATTATAAATTTACATATTCATATAAAAGAACAAAAAAGAAAAACATATAAACACAAAATGAAACAAATAAAAAAAATTGAAATCAAACTAGTATAGTAGCAGAATCGAGGGAATGAGAGAAACAAAAGAAGAAAAAGTAGGCATGAGAGAATCAGAAAAAGGAAAAAAAAAAAAAAAAAGAAAAGAGAAAGAAACACTAGGCAAATTCCATTATATCAGAAGAAGCACTACTTTCATATCCAGTAGCATGAAGTGCCTTTGTTTCGGCTAACCATGGATCGTTGATCAATTCTGCAGCCTTCGCACGGCTTTCTGGTTTAGTTTCAAAGCAGCGATTTAGGAAATTAATACCCTCTTCACTAAGTTCACCTTCTTCTGGTAATTGTGGTTTATTCCCATTAGCAATGTGATACATAATCGCAAACTCATTATCAAGTTTTGCCCAAGGTCTGCGACCGGTGGCCATCTCAAGAACACAACAGCCAAGGGCCCAAACGTCCGAGCTCCCCAAAACATCGTTACCATGACCAGTTATACTTTCTGGGGACATGTACATTGGTGTACCAGTAACACCTGCTTGTCCTGGTAATGTTGCCGTCATTGCCCGAGTGCGGCCAGAAGCAGCAATTACTTTAGCAGCACCAAAATCAACGAACTTAATGACACCAAGACGATTGAGCAAGATATTTTCTGGTTTGATATCTCGATGAGCAATATTGTTCAGATGTAAATAGGCCAAACCTTCTACCATTTGTAATGTATACCATTTAGTCATCATTTCATCAATTCTACCTTGACGTAACAAAAACCCAAGTGACCCAAGTTCACAAAATTCCATAAATAAATAAACTTTATCACTATGAACTTCCACACCAAAGTAGTGAACAATATTAGGATGCTCCAACATTTCAAGAACCGTCATTTCATCTTTTATTACTTTCCCAATATTTGCCACAGATTGACTATTTGGAAACTTGACCTCTTTGACTGCCATAACATTACCATTAGTTAAATTGGTGGCTTTGTAAACTGAACCAAAGGTACCCCCACCCAAGTAATCACCTTTTTGCCATTTAGATGAGAACTTGAAGAAACTTGATGATAAATAGGTCAAAAATTTATTTTCAGATTTCCTATCATCAAGAACTTTACCAACTTCCTTATATTTGCGCAATTTCTCAGTCAACTGATTATCAAGCTGAATAATCTTTTCATTCAATTCAGAATTCTTATGTAACGCCAAAGTACTCTCTCTTTGAATGACTTTCTTTTGTAACTTGGAATAGGATAATAACACTCTGTCGGCCTTGTTTGATCTTGCACCCATAATATCAAAATGGGAAATCAACAACGACAAGCAACCTGCCACTTTTGTCTTCAAAATTTTGAATTGCTCATCTGTCAACAAAAGAATGTTGAACTTTTGGAAAACTAATAAAGCAAACTCAAGAGCAGAAACACACCATCTAAAGGTCTTCTTTTCCTTGGAGGCACAATCGTCAACAACAACCTTGATCCACTCAATACTCAACTCGATCATTAAGTTCATAAACTCACCCACTTCATCTGCTTCAATATTCCGAAGAGACGATAAACTGGTATCTCTGATAACGTAAAATAAATTATTAAGAATTTCCAAACAGCTTTGATCTGGCTCCCTTTCACGGGCCATAAGCTCAAGAATTTGGTCTTTTAACACCAATCCCTTCTTCAAACAAACAAATGACATTCGGTTGAAATTCTTGTTGATACGCACCAACTCCTTTTGAATTTGTAGCAAACTACAGGTTTTCTCTGTTCTCAAGGTTTTGATAAGTTTGACAATTTTCTTATCTAATAGTAAATCTGATACTTGAGGTGTATTAGTGCCTTCCTTGATTGACTCCTCGTCATCTTCGAGAGCTAATCTATCAAACATTTTCACTGCAGCGTCAATACTATGTCTTGGTGATGCTGTCTCCAGTAGAGATTCGGACAGAACATTAATTTCCTCCACATAGTGCTTTTTCATATTATTTATGAGAGTCGTTTTAGCAGCTGGTAAATTCAAAGGTGATCCATGAGCGATCAATAAAGCATTACCATATCTTGCGGAGACCAATTTAGGGAAAGTTGACTTTTTATCTCCTTGAATAACAATGTTCCGCACCTTGCCCTCCCAAGGGATCTTACGAATCACTGGAAGAACTATCAAGTATGGCACATTGTGGAAACGTTTCTCTTCATTGTAACTTTTGGTAATAGAATCTTTATCAACGGTACTAACGGATTCAACCTCGCTAGTACTTGGAGACGTATGCCCAGAGTAAATAGTGCTAGCCATAAAATGTTTGTTGGGCTTTCCCCCTTCATTGGTGGTATATTCAAGTACCTGAGCACCTTCTGTACCAACTACTAAAGCATCAAGTGACGGTTTCTCTATATCCGCTCCAAGCTTGGAGCCTTGGAGTGAACCAATGATTTCTTTTTCTGGAACATCAAGAAGATCTTCAGTTCCAAACACATATACTCGAAGATTTTTTCTCGAAGCCCTCGCGCCATTTGTCTCTTCTTGTGGTTTCCCCTTGTTATACAAAATGTCGTGCAAATTCTCATTACCATTAATAGCAATCATGACATGGTTTTCTTTGTGAAAGTAGTGGATCAACGCTTTGGCAATTTGATAATCTTTATTGAAGTTCAAGTGCAAAATTAAAGAGTTTTGGACCATTCGAAGGGCACTATTAGTTAATTTTGTAAGTTGACGTTTCAAGTTACTAAAATTATCAAAGGTAGTTGTATACCATTTAATAAACTTTAGTTTCACATTAAGTTGTGGATTATCAAGCTGGTGCTCCAAATAATTCAATAATCGGACACACAAGCGGCAAGTTAAAAATAAAAAGTTTCTCGATACCTTGAAACCTGAATTAATTTCCAAGAAGTATCCAATGTTCTTCAAAAAGTCCCACTGTCTTCCAAGAATCTCTGGTTCCTCGTAGGTCGTGAAAGAATAGATGCTTCGGGAACTGTCCAACAATTTTCTATGTAACAATACAAGCAAATAGTCAGTGAAATCCAACAAAAGATTGTCTTGTTCCTCATAGTCAATTTCCAAATATTCCAAGTTAATATCCGGCACCCCATTCAAAAATTTAAATAAATTCTCTTTGACTTGGAAACACAACTTAATAATAACCTTGAAATCATAGATTGTTTGATCGATACCTAATAACGTTTGCTGAGAAACATTTTTAGCATACTGTAATCTAATACCGAGGACCTCCTTCATCAAATTAGATGGAAATTTCACGAGCTCCAATAGAATTGGTAAAAATGATGGCAAATTCAGTTCCTGATATATTTCCTTTGAGCTCACATAAGACTCCTTAGCCTTTCTAGTCCATGGATTGATGACACTGAAGAGCTTTTTATCAACAACTTCGGATAAATTCTTATAAGCCAAAATGTTTTCTGCAAACCATGAGGCATCTAATTCATTGATATCGTGGAACTTTGCAACTTCTTGATCAGATGAATATTGCATTCCGTCATCGCCATCAGATATTACCGATTCATTGGCTATCGTTGGGCTAAGGCTTCCTGTACGGTTGCTACCATCTTCAGAATTCAGTTGTTCCTGTTGTGATTCGTCGAAATTATTGTGACGCGATATTGATGATTTCAGAGATGAGGAATGGCGATGATTGAACTCCTGAGAAAATTGATTCGATGAAAGACTTGAGCGGCTATCCCCGCGTCCTGAATTGTCATTAGAACGGTATATTGTTTCGCTTTTAAACCAATTGATCAAGGTTGATTTTTCAAAATAAAGTGCACTGATAATGTTCCTCCAGCTAATCATTGCCTCTAATTTCCTAGCAAATCCTTCAGTCTTGATAATAGGCTTAGCAGCTTCCATTTCCTCATGCGACATCCAAAGCTGTTCACAATTATCATACTTATCAAGCAAAGCTTGGACAACCGCACCAGCATCCTCGTATAACATTGCATTCAATTTATGTGTCTGTTGAGCAGTCAATTGCAAAATCTCTTTGTAATTTTCTTTCTCGAGAATACTCAAATCCACAGAATCATCAAAATGGCCTTCAATGATCAATGTAGAATAGAAAATTTTCTCTAATGGTTTTTCATCATACTTGAAGTTCAAAATTTCTTCGATAACTTCGTCCATCAAACTTCTACTAAAACTCAAAATTTCCCGTTGCTCTGACTCAGTGTGGCCAAATCTTTTGGCCTTCAAGGACAACCACACATCTTTTTTGCACTGGATGATGAACATACTTGATGAAACAGACTCGCCATGAGCATTCACGATGTTCGTGTTTTCCTCATTGGCACCGAAATTTAATTTCTTCAACATTTTGTTCTTTTCATCGTTCACAATATCACTTTTGACCACCACCCCTAGCATTGCCTGCCACTCAAATCTTTCCAAAAACTTTTGATCTTCTAGTAACCCAGGCTTGAGTTTTGATTTGATCAATGGGTATATAATGCTATCATCGATCTGAAATGCTTCATTTACTTTATCTGCATTAATTCTCGAAATCTCTGTGGCGTAAGTAATATTAAGGTCCTCCTCATCTTCCGCATCTGCGTCACCAAAAATCTTTTGGAATTCATTGTCAGGCTCTCCAGTGATTGTCTCAAAGTCAGCCAAGGTTTTTGGTTTTCCAACAAATGCTGAAGGACGAATGAGGTCGGTATTGTCGGTAGTCAATAATAGTTGACCGGCCGCTTCGTTATCAGAAAACTGCGCTTCTGGAAGAGGCAAATTGTTATCTAAATCTGAAACAATTTTGTCCATTCTTCCATGAGCATTAGATAAGGTTAATGCAGCAGTAGGAACTGAGGGAGGACTATGCATGGATAATTGAGCTGGTGAAGTCTTTTCTTCAGTGCCACCAAAACTTGGGGAATTAGGTTCAAGATACTCCTTATTGAACAATTGCTGTTGCATATGCAAAGTATTTTGTTGCTCTGAATATCTGTTAGGTGGGGTATTTTCCATTGTTTGGCTTTCCAGCAGGCCATATGGAGTATCAGGAAGGGTAGAAGACCTTTTTAGCGTTGAATCCATAACTTCATATTCATCATCAATTTCTGAATCATCAAAAGGAAAATCTGATTCAAATTCACCTTCAGAATCAGACTCCATTATATCCAAGTAATTTTTGTTGGTATCAATAGCTTTTGTGGCATAGTCGTCTGTATATTCATTATTCATTTTCTTGATGTATGCTTTTTCTTGAACTTTATAACGAACTTTGTACTGCTCAGACAGCTGTCGCTGCATAGTTGTTGTTGATGGATGATGGTGGTGATGATGAAGAATAGAATTGGTCAGCGTCGTCGAAGAAGGAGATGAAGGCGAAGAAATTGTTGATGCATTAGATGAGATGGAGCTTGTCTTCTTTGGATATCTGCTAGAAGAATTCTTTCTCATAATTTCATTTTGTTTACTTGATGGGAATCTCTGAAGTTTTGCACTTCCTGGGAGATGGACATTAGATGTTGGCGAAGTATTTGCAACTGCTGATTGAGGGGCATTAGAAAATTCATGGCTAAATCCTAGAGCATGATTATCTGATGAGCCAAATTTTGGGCTAAGAGGACTATATAAACTATGAGACCGCAAAAGATTAGGCTTTTTTTCAGTAGAATAAGTATCTAGCTTGATAGTCTTCGATTGATTGCTCTCTGACTTTTGATGAGCATGATTATCCTCGGATACATCTTGATGCTTTTCCTCATTGCGGGTAGGCGAACTCATGACCGATATAAAAACAATTCAAGATTGATATAAAACGGATTTGTTTGTTGTTGTTTATAGTTGATATGACTGGCTCAGCTAATAAAATAATATGAATTAGTAGCTGTCACAATACCTATGTCTAATTTCTTCCAGCTGAGGCTTCCTTCAAAATATCGACAAATTGAAAACGAAATGAAAATAATAAAATAAAAAAAAAAAAAAAAAAAAAAAAAAAAAAAAAAGAATAAAGGAATGACAGAAAGGTAATTCAAAGTCTTCAATATATGAAAGAGCAAAAAGAGATGTGTTGATCTTCGATGAGGTATGTTTCTATTATCAAGTATTATCTCACCAGAGTAAATAAAACTCTCCTTCTTTGAACTTTTCGATGGTTTCCGTCAAAAGATTCTTCGATTGCCCGGCTGATGTGTGACATCCTCAATCACCCGCGTAATTGGCTCTGTGAGGCTGGTACTGCAAAAATTATTAATTCCAAATCATGGTGTGTACGATGAATAGTACACAAGATTGTAACAAACAGGCTGAGCATTCTGAAAATGTTGTCAGTACGGAGAACTCTCTCCGTTAATACAATTTTTTTGAATAGAATATTTCCCCGGTCTTTTGGTCATTATAAGCTGACTATCAGTGATACATTAGGAGAGCTTCCATCTAACGATAACTTCAAAACACCCAGAATAAAAAAAGAACTCCAAAACACACTCAACCATCTAGAAGAAACTAAAAATGATTCCGTCAAATTTTATGTCACGCTCAATAGACTTGATAAGCTTGGTTATCTTGATTCCAAATCAAATGATTATTATCTTTTATATCACACGATGATCTTGAAGAATTTTAGACACATTTTGCACAATCATCCCCTGTACGATTTTCAGCTATTCGAATACTGTTTTGTCATGTTGGAACAGGAACAAAAGACCATCACTAGACATTTGATACTATCTAATGCCAAACGTGAAAGTATTTATGAAATATTGGCAAGTATGGGAGCACTATTGATTGAAAACCATCCGAGCGATGGGCAAATAGTACGATATTTGGAATACATAAATAGATACAAATTATTTGCTTCCAAATTGGCAAGATATGCTTCATATGACAAGGAAAACATGATTATGACTTTGGATTTCATGAAGCAAAAATTTTTGTTAAATTTTGCAATTTCAAGGAATGATTATTTTTCTGCAATCGGTACATTCAAATCAATATTAGAAATAGACCAGAGGAATTCAGGAAGCCCTAAGCTTAATGTGATTGGCTGCAAGGATTTTTTTAAATTTGTGAACTTGGCAATTGATAATAGCGATTCTGAAAATGTTGAATTTCTTATTAGACAATCTAGAATACTTGAAAAGAGCATTTTATTGTCCTCGAAACAGGTCTCATATTTGTTTAAGAAAACCATTTTCAAGAAAGATATTCTATGCTTTGAAATATTAGTAAAGCATTACAACTATTTACTCAGTTCGTTGCCACCAGCTTTATTAGTTATACTTTTAGAAAAGACAAAAAATTATGATGTTATCATATTGTTACTTAAAAGATTGAATAAGCATCATTCGTGTAACTTGCAAAAAACCTCAATCAATGCCATAGGTGATGTATATTTGAGGGGAGTTGAAAAAAATGAAAATCAGATAGATAATTTTTTGACCATTTTAAACAGCATCGATACCTCCTTGTTAGTTGACAGTGAACCGCTCATCGAAAGGCTATTTGATTTACATTTACAAGGAAATGTTTCACTGAAGGTAGTTTCTAAAATTATGGGGTTGGTCTTGACGTCAGACACATCATTCATAGTGAAAAGATTTGTCTCGCTGGGAATTTTTAGTGTTATTTATAAAAATAATACTTCCACATTCAGGAAGATTGACAATATTTCGATTTTTGTTGATGAGGTTAGTCGCTCTGCCCTTGACAACTCTTCTAAGTTTGAGCTTCTCAAATTTTCTATCTTGAGTCAGGACTTTTTGGTTCACTTTTTTGGGAAAGTTTGTTATAATTACGCTGGTAGTGCACCATTTATATATAGGTTCTTTAGGAAATTCATTTCACCAGAATCAGAGAATCTTGTTTTAAAAGAACATCCCTTAAAAATTTATTTTGATTTTCATAATGTGCTAGAAGCGATATATTCATCTGGAATTATATCAGGATTTAGAGCAACTAATTTCAAGATGGCACAATTCTTTCTTGAAACCTACTTGATTCGCTGCTATCAGAATGAAAGTCTGCCAAAGAGTTTATTAGATAAGTTGTGCCCCGATCTCTGCAACATTATGACCCCGAAGCCCTCACTACGTGGAGATGTAAACCCAGGTCATTTAAAAGTTCCTGGTAACATATTAAAGTTTTTACGTGAATTAAAACTTAACTCAAATTCTAATGGATCCAGGACCAAAAAACACTTTAGGCAACTTATAAAAGCTGACAGCAGTAACTACAAAAATATCAAGGTTGAAGGATTGGGCCATCTCATGTTACCACTGTATCATGTCAATAACATAAAGATTCGACCAACTGATCCAGAAAATGACTTCTTACGGAAAATGGATCGTATCTTTCACAAAGTTCAACTGATTGTTGAATCTTCATAAACTTCATGTATCATATATTTTTATCAAAATCCGAAAATTTCTGAAATAGACCCAAGATTCGGTGCACACTATCATCTAATCCCAAATTATCATTCATGGTTGTAAATTCTGATTCCTTAATGGAATATATATCAAGTAAGTGATCGTAATCCCTATCCTTGTTAATAATTAAATGATGGACAGCATCAATTAATTGAGAATCTTGTGTTTTCAATATTGTAATATAGATTTCTGAACTCAAGGTATGGTATCTTGAGAAGTAATTGATCAAAAAATATAATAACAATTTCATTCCCATAGCAGTATCTTCCAATTTCTGGATATTCTTAAGCAAAATTCGTACAAATACTAGAAACTGTTTCTCGGTTATTGGAAAATTGTGATTATCTAATTTATTAAGTTTCTTCAATATCAAAAATAATTCAACTGAGCCTCTTAAGGAATTCATCTTATGACATGACTGAATGATGAGATCTATGAATGTGCTGTTCGTTATATATTTGGAAAACGATACCTCATCATTTCCAGCAATCCTGACCAAATTTCTAGTAAAATCATTAAAATTGCTCAAGTTTTTAGAGTATAAGTGAGATTGAAATCCAAGCAATGACATTACGAATAATAATTTGCTTTTGGGCTCCTTAATATTAGGATAAATCTCATCATACAAATTTTGAATGAACTTGTATGCTTGACTCCTTGGAGATCCAGTATCGTTCCTCTCTTTTGAAAATTTATGAAACAAATTATCGTTGATCATTTGGGAAATATCGCGGTAAGAAACATCAAAGTGTCTAGAATAATTTGAGTTGATGTGGTCAATATTAAACCAAAGCTCTTTCATAGTTCCCTGTGATAAGTGGGATTCCAAAATGTATAGTACCTGAGTCTTTCTATTAGGGTAATATTCATGTTCATCTCGGTATCTTATCAATACATCAAGTAGTAATTTCTGGTTATTGTGAGAGTTGCAAGCAAATAAATGCATCAATTTCTCTAATCCACCTCTACACTCTAATACCGTGAGGTTTTTGCCTTTCATCAGTGTATTTAGCAAGGACACAATTCCATCTCTCCCATTAATGTGCTTTGAAAGGGTTTCATTGGCGTAAATCATTTCCACTACTTCCGATTGATTGAGGGAGATAGCCTTCACTAAAAGATTTTCAATAATCCTAGAGTTTCCAGAGACCTTTAAACTGGTCAAATTAGTATCGAGTACCTGTCTTTGGCTATGGTCTCTCTTTGATGGATCATACAATAGCTTGATTCTTTGATTATGGCTATATGATAACGAAAGCAAATAACAGGCATTTCCAGAATCATCACAATCAATAGCTTTCTGGATTAGTTTGAATATCGCAATTTCTTTATAGAATTTTGATATCGAATAGACACACTGAATTGTGTTGACGGAAATCAAAGGTTTCACCTTCAGTCCATAAATTTTATGAAATAATGAGATAGCATCATAATACCTATTATAATTACAAGCTTTTTTAAACTGATCCAAAAGGGGAGACCGTAATAACTTTTTAATACCTGTAAAAATGAGCATAGTTCATTTTGTTTCTCTCATAAAATGTACATCTAAACTCAGATATAATATTATATGGATGCTAGATTGAAAAAAAAAAAAAAAATTGGATCAAAAAAATTGAAAAGATGCAATAAATTTAAAAAAATGCGAATTCTGTGGATCGAACACAGGACCTTTAGATTACAAGACTAGAAGTAGAAGCTTCAGTCTAACGCTCTCCCAACTGAGCTAAATCCGCTGATGTTTTCATTTTCAAGAGCAAATATTATATGATATTCATTATAATTAGACCCTCCGTTTTGGTATATAAATAACCACAAATTACTGTTATTCATAATCTTTGGCTAATAAAGCCATTAAAAAAAGATTGCGCTAGTTTTATCCCTTCTTAACATCATAAGAAATCTTATTATTAAAAAAAACTAAGATTTTTGTGAGAAATATGGCGTTATTACAGTATTGTTTGTATATTAAAATTCTGTACTTTACATTTTAAGTATAGATGATAAATCGTAAGGATTTTGAGCTCTTTATTTGAAAGGAAAACTATTTACCATTAAACCGGGATTTTTTTTTTAAGCTTCCTGACAAGTATTTTTTTACTATTTTTAAAATAATCATGCTTTTTAGAACATGAACCAAATAATTCCACTTTGTTTTAAAATTGTTATTTAACGTAAAACATGTTGGACTCCGCCTGTTATCCAGGGCAACCCCAGACTGTTGTACTTCACCGGAAGTACCAGTAGAAGGATCAGACTGATTTTCGATTACAATACCATCCTTAAATTATAAACTACCTTCCATGATAAGTGGGAGCTCCAAAGCCAAGGTTATTACTATTGTATGAGATTTACAAGTTAGATAACAGCATATAACATAGTTAGCTGTTCCAGCATCACATCACGTCGCTCGTCAATGGATGAGTGAGCAATATCTCAGTAATCCATCAATGACTAAGCGAACCAACCTACCACAGCTGTGGTGGTGTCAACAAGCCATATGGTTTGTTGGAATATTTCAAAAAAAAAAAAAAAAAAAAAAAAAAAAAAAAAAAAAAAAAAAAAAAAAAAAAAAAAAAAAAAAAAAAAAAAAAAA